>NW_017535553.1:230995-311942 GCF_001853355.1 Bactrocera latifrons | reverse complement strand
TTTTTTTTTTTTTTTTTTTTTTTTTTTTTTTTTTTTTTTTTTTGTTTTGGTTTGACAAAAGTTGTGATTTTAATAAGCATTATTGACTGATCTTCCTTTTGTGCTCTTAAATCAATAATTATTATTATGAATATTATTAAATTATTCATGTTACATTTTTCGTTGCCAAAAAGTGGCCAGCTCTCATGGCTGTTCTCATGTATTTCAAACGCGCCAAGTCATTTAGTCCAGTAATTGTCAAACGCACGCTGAAGTAAATGGCAAAATTGCATTATTTAACTTAATTTAACATTTGACTTGGCAATAAGATCAAGATCATGACGTTGGGTGCATTGAACGGCGATTGACATGTGATTTGTGCGTGATTAATCCAATTTATTGTGACAATTTGAGAGCATGTGTGTCAATTAAAGCACATACATATGTACACACTAAAGACAGCTCAGTAGCAATTTAAATTATTTTTAATTTCACCAATAATTTGATCAAACATAAATTAAATTTGAAAACTGTAACGATTGCTCACCCACAACTTTTCAATATCACCAACTTATAGCAAGAAACTCGCGCGCAGAAAGAGCGCGGCACGTAAACTAATTTGCTGAGCAGCCGCTGGCTGGCTTTTATACTGGCTAAACGCTGCAAGATCAACGTTTGTAAATTATTCAACCGCAGTGGCATAGTCGTCCATACGTATCAGCATTAAAGTGGTTAGAAAAATGAGTGTAAAAATCAGCAAATTGAGATATTGAGCGTGTCGTCGCCAAGGCGAGTGCTCATCGTCATTATCGCCAACAATGCCGGAGCCAAATATGCGTGAGATATCGATAAGGAAGGAGAATCCAATTGAGATAGGCATAACACTGTGTGCTTGAGTATTGAGATTAAGCCGACGCAAGCTATGTAAATAAGTGAGAGAAATTGTAAATAGAATATAAAAATAAATGCCGCTGACCACTTACGATTCGTGCTTAGTATTTAATCGATTATAAATTTGCAATGAAAATCAATTATTCCCTGAGTTACTCCGAAATAGTCTGCTTTGTGGTTATATACATACTTTTATTTGTTCTTTATTTAACACAAACAATTTTTATGTTGAGTGTGAACGCCAGATTTTGTCAAGTAAATATTAGCTTACACAGTTTTACAGTTTTATCTTGTAGATGGAATTTGAGGAAAGTAATTTCTCCTAAAAAATGTAAACTGAGGGTTGTTAACTACATTTTGATTCGTTTTTGGCTTCAGTAGCCATACACAAAGCACAATTATATTATTTTTAAACTATTTTCTTTTTCGTACTAGTTTAGAAAAATAATAATTGTGTCAAATACAATGCTAGCAAACAGCTTTATTAAGACTTCCTTATGAGCTGAAGGTTGAATTGTTTTGTTTAATGTTTATACAGCTTTTTAAGATTACAAAACACTGTCAAATTTGTATTAAAAAATGCAAATTGTTTAAAAAAATATTTTGATTTCGTTTAAAAATGTTGAAGTTGTATACGATGAAGGCTTTCTACGGTTTCACTTCTTAAGCAAAACGAGTTCGTATTTGTCATAAGCAAACATTGGTCATTTTACAATTCTCTTCAATGCTGACTTTCATTAAATGTTAGGTGCTGAAAGCTGGACAGCAGTCACCTGCAACTTCTGCAAATAATAAAAATAAAAGCAAAAATATATATTAATTAATAAAAACCTAACAATAAATATTTTTGAAGTATGCGCTCACTATCAGTATCGCCCCAACCGAGTGGCACTTTCAAGCGTTGATTTTCTGCTTGCAGCCATTTTCTGAGTGGTTCAAAGTACTCCAACAGTGCAGATGGATCCATTTCAGTTTCACCTGTGAACTCCTTTAGCGCCTTTTTCCAATGCACCGACGCGCCCAATTTAAGAAATTTGCTGTATTTATAAATCAGAGGTTATACTCAATTGACAATAATGTTTAATAAAAAACTGACCTAAATGCTTCACCAGCTTCCTTGTTGTTATAAATATCACAATTGTCTAATGTTTTTTCTGGGTCACCCGGCACATACTGACCAGCTTTTATGCACATCGCTTTAAGAAACTGAAATTGGAAGATATGCGCTGCAAAGTAACGCAAGTATTCAACATCAGCATCAATGTGATATTTTGCTGGTGGATCGAAATCTTGGTCTGTGCGACGTACGGGTGGCTCGACGCCCGAAAACTCTGAACGCATTTGCCAAAAGGCACAATTCCATTTCGGTTCTTCCACGTCGCCGCGGAACACAGCATAACGGTATTTATCCATAGTGTAGGCAAAAGGCAAGAACACGATTTTTTTGAGCGCCTAAGAGGTAAGATTTAGAAATGATCATAATATAAAAATAAATGTTTCCAACTCACATTCTTGAACAATTCATTGATGCGACTTTCATCATCCAACTTGCCGACGTTTGAGAGACCGATGGCTTGCAGGTGTTTGGGCGTGGAGACCGAAAGCGCAATAACATCGCCGACAGCCTCATGGAAGCCGGGATTTGGCGCTGCGCGGTAAACTGTCGGTTGATTTTCATATTGTAAGTAGTACTGTATATGGCCAAGTTCGTGATGTACCACGTACAGATAGTGTGTGTCGACGTCAGTGCACATTTTAATACGCACATCACTGTCCTGGTACAAATCCCAGGCAGAAGCATGACAAACTATTTCTCTGTCTGCTGGCCGTGTTAGCACGCTTAAGTCCCAAAAGCTTGGCGGTAGCGCACGCATTCCGAGTGATTTGAAAAATTGATCACCTAACTCAAAGAGCTTGCGTACTGTGAAGTTTTGACGCTGCATTTCGCTGGTCACATCCAAGAACGGCTTTTCTGGAAAAGGTGTGAAAAGTGGCAAAGCATTGTCCCATTGTTGGGCCCACATGTTGCCTAACAAATGCATTGGAATATTTCCATTCTCAGACACAATTTCATCTCCATAATACGCACGCAGTCGATAGCGAACATAACCGTGTATTTCGCGGTAGAATGGCAATATAGCTTTATACACCTTATCCAGGTTTGATTCGAAATCGGGGTCTTCATAGAAATGAATCCAGTAATCAGCATATGACGAATAACCTGGCACATGATTAATGTAAGACGAAAGGAATTTTAAATTAAATACGAAAGTTATTGACATTCACTTTATATAAGAGTACCATAAATTATAAATAACTGGTACTAAAACTGAATAATTATTTAATATACATATATAAATATTCCTCTTTCTTTGTTATCAACTCGCCCAATGTTTATAATCGGTAGCAACAACATCTGATGCGCACATATACAATCACACGCACACTACTGTGAAAGTATAAACAAAAAGCAAAACATTTATGCTTATCTTCAACAAAACGCCGGCAACTTACCATTCAGACGCGCCGACTTGCGGGTCAACTCAATATATTTTTTAAAATTCTCTCGCATCGGGGTGCCTGCTTTGTCATACCATTGACGCCAGTAATGTTTCAACTCTTTTGGATCACGACTATTCGAGAGACGTTCCTGTACATGTGGCTCCAATTGCAGCGTACAATTTCCTTCCTTGTTGTATGGGCAAACAGTTGTAGTAGCATAATTTGACTGCATTAAACTCACTGCATTGAGTAACTCCTTATAATCACTTTCGGGTAGCACATCTATACCCAAATCACCAAGTATTGTTGCTTGCCGCTTAATATCCTCATCGGTTGAGTCAATATATCCCGATGCAATTACATTACGTGTCATCTCCTTGTTCGCGGCAGCATTTGTTGTAGCCACCGCAATCATAGCTTTGCGATTTTCCTCGGTGACATTTGTGTTATATACGTACGAGGTGAGAAACTCATTACGACGACGTTGGCGTAGTAGTTCATTTTCACGTTCGAAAAATGCACGCGCATCAGATTTCACTGAATTGCTACTACAAGAGCCCGCTGAGTCAGCAGAATATGCACGCACAGACTTTTGGAAAAGGAAGTAAATGAAACATTAGCTTACCGGTGAAACCTGATCAACAACTTACCGCTGATAAAAATAGCGCCTGCAGTAACAAAGCATTTTGTAACCAAACTATATTCCTTGCCTTCATTTTGGTAAATTGTCTCTTCTCCGACGACACTTTCGTAACGTGCCACTAGCCGAGCACGACTAAACTGTTTCGCAAATTATAATTCAATATGCAAGCACATCACGTTGACTGATGTTATCGGCGGGGTCAAGACGGGCTTTGTGTGGCGATTTCTCTGTAATAAGCTTAAAAGAATCTCGTGAATATAACAGTGAATCTGGAAACACTTGGTTTGGGATTTCACAACGCTGTATGTTATTTGCACGTTGAGCTGGAATTTTATGTTTAATAAATTAAATGTTTGCTGGAAAGAGCTGATTATTTGAATACTTCATTTATTTTACGAATTTTTATCTGATAAAATTTTGACTTTTAAATAAATATCTCTTTACAATTTTTTAATGCAGATTGGCTTCAATGCAAATCCTTTAAGTGATGCCATTTATTATTATTTTGATCAGATAATTTAAGGCTACCATAATATCCTATTTTTAAACATTCTATTGAAATCGCCATTTATTTGAAGTTCTGCTATTGGATTAACCATTATTTCAAAATAAACGATTATTTGTTTAATGATATTAGTTTAGGAAATAAATTATAATATACCAATGATAAATCAGTATCAAGCACACAGTTTCAAGATTTCCCATAAATTCTCGGCATATATAATTTAGTTTAAAAAATATTAAATATTTGTGTACTTTCCGATCAAAGTGTGTGTTTATTTAATGGTATATAGCGGTTAATATTGTTAATCTACTGAACTTATATTTATTTGGTTTAAATCCCAAAACGAAAACGCTCTGTCACCCTGCATCGCACCACCTCTATTCGCCGCTAGAATAATCGACGGTGTTGACATTTCCCGTTTTGACATTGCGCTTTGCATTGCTGTTTTTTGTTTATTCTTTAACCCGCCCGCTGTATTTTATCAAACACAGTAAAATTAAAATCATCCACCACTGCTTTGTATCCAAAGCTCCAACTCCAACAGCAAATCAACAAACACACACATACCTTCACGAGCGAGCAAACCAGTGGAAAACTGACAACGGCAGTTCAAGCGAATTTCAGCCGATTCGCTCTTGTCAGTTTGTTCTTTGACGTGTTTGAGTTAATTTCATTTGTGTCGAGCGCGCTTCAAATATTAACCGTGGCTAGGCGTTTTGTTTTGTGTTAATTTGTCGGCGTACAAAGATAATTTAATGTAAAAGAACTTGTAATTATCTACAGATTCGCTGCAAAGTATCGATGTAATATTTGCGTTAAATTTATGCATTATCTTAGTTCTCAAAAAGTTGTGTGGCCTTAAATTGTAATTTTGTTTCCATTTTTTATGTGCGTGTGTGCATGTGTGTATTGGCATGTAAAGACGGCAAGTGGAATTGCACCGCTCCAAATTTTGCGTGTGCTGCGACAATGTTGCTTCATTGAATTACGTTGAATTGCTGTTTCGACGTATCGGTGGCAGTACATGGAATTGCCGATTCGTTGGACCGAAAGCCGATTAAATACAAAATAAGTGCCTGTAATATTTGGTGATTGCGTTGTTATTTAACAATAAAGGCATAGAGGTTTTACCGAAATCAAACCCTTTTAAATTATAGAAAACGTGTATTAATGCATATATCATGCCATTAAAAATAATTCAATAATTGTAATTTCATTATACCTCGTAATTGTCCACTTAACAATCCATTTCAAATTTTAAATTCTGGCGCGACCTTAAAACCCATCACCATCTAGCCTTACATCCTTGGTTTGCGCTTCCTCCATTTCCAATTTACTCTTCATACCATAAACATTCGACAAGAAGGCAAAAAATAACAAATAAACGAAAATGCTAACAAAAAAGAAATAAACTATTCACGATTTTATTTATGCCCAAACAACTACTAATGCATTCTACGAAAACACACCTACACCCATACAAGCATTATACAATCCAACAACAGCAATGAAAAGTAGCATCGGCACTAGCAACAAAAATAAATGCGAAGCAGCAGCATAAAAGCGAGATGAAGTGCTGTTGAACACAAGAAAAAAACGGCAATTAAACTAGCAACAACAACAACATAAACAAAACAAACGGCTTTATGTAAAAAGACGAGGGAACGCAGATACATGCATACATATGTTCGTACCTGAGCCGACAAATGTAAAGACGAGAAAGAGTATCTAATGAATTGCTCCGAAACGTCAGAAGACGTTAGTTTGTGCGCGGGTGTAACTGATTTTTTGTATATAATAAATGCATATGTATCTGTGTAGTTGACGTAGCTGTACGAAGATTGTTCTAATTATCTAATTTAGTGACTTTAAAGTTAATTATAGATTTCTCATGTTTACAAACGTGCAGAAGTGTAACTGCAGTGTAATGCATAAAATTGCTTTACTCCAGTTCAATAAATTGTTTGATTCGTTATAGGTTATTTTTTTCGTCGTGTTGTTATTAATGTGTCATAAATGGATTTATTATTTTATGCTTTTATGATTTGAAATGCCACTGAGTTTGATTTTTTTAAATATGTACATATGTATATGGATCAGCATAAACTATAACATACTTCGATGAAACTGAGTTATGTGAACGAATTTAATGCACAAATCTTTTAATTAAGAATTGTTGAAATGTTTTAAAAAAAGCTTGATTTTTTTTACATTTGTGTGTATGCTAATGAGTTTTTAGATTACCATTCATATATGCAAATTATTATCAATACCAAAATATCACTTCTATTGCAGGCGAATGCGAAAAATCAAAAATATTCGTTAAAATAAATAATTGCGAAAAAATATAGTATAACGGAAATATTGAAGTTTGAATTAAAGCAAAAAATAAATAAAATAAAATAAAAATACTTAATCGCAATTTGCATATCTAAATGCCATATTGTGGAAAAATGTGAAAAATAATTATGTGTTTTTGTATCTCTTAAATTAAAGCGAACAAATAAAAGAAAAAGAAATTGTGAAAAAAATTGTGTCTCAGTTCTCCGTCTGCAATAAATAAAATAGCTTCTCTGCTGTTTTTGTGAGTGTTAATCATGTCTAAAATGAATAATTATCAACACCAAACGCCGCCACCTGTAACGCGGCACCATCATCACCATTTGCCGCCGCCACCGCCGCTGCCGCATCACCATCCCTCACTGCTGCCGCAATCGCAGCCACCGCTGCCGATGTTGCCGTCACAGCAACAACATGGTGTGCAGCAACAGCAGCAGCAACCTCAACCATTGATCAGCAATTCACTGGCCATACGTCAAGAAATACAACGTTTCGAAAGCGTACATCCATCGATTTATGCAATTTACGATTTAATCGATTTGCTGCCAATCGCCGATGCACAGATCGCCCAGCAGATACGCGATCACGTCGTTTGTATTGAAGGTAAGTGCGCAACTACTACACACACAAAATATACCGCAAAAATATGCATACAAATGGGAGGAAAAAGTAGGCTGAATCTGTGGGGGGAGAGGTGAATGTGTGCGCGCTAAATTGAACGGTACAACACACTCTGTTGTCTATTTGCAATTGGAAATTGATTACATGGCGAACGGAGCGTCAATCGTGCATACATGTACATGCATTTTTATTTACAGTTAGGCATATACGATTGTGTGCAGCTTTTCTTTATTAACTGCCATATCTCTGCTCTCTTATCAATATTGTAGACGATGAATATTATAATAATAACCCCATACAAGTAATAATAACGGACTTTCACACCTCGAATTTTAGAGTCGCTGTAAATTTGGACAGATGTTTTATAAAATGTATACATGAAACCTAAAACCGTCGAAAGTAGCGAGTTGAAAACACTTAATTCCAAAGATATATTCACTGAATCTGAATTTGAATATTGATTCGTGATTTGTGGGTTTCCATAAAGTTATTGACAAATTGAAATATAAAAAAATTCGGGAGAATTTATCTCGTTTCCACGACAGTCGGGTCTACGTAACCGGAACGGACCCGGATTTTATCCCGCAAAGGACTGTTAACTCAGAAAAATTCTGCCGCTACAACGACATCAACCATATCTATTATAGTAGTATCGATAGTGAGGAAACAGAATCTGTTGAAATTCGCGTCAAGCATAGGCCTGACTACTCCTCATGTGCCTCGTAACTGAACTCTATCTAGCACCGCAAAGGACCAAAACTGGTCTATGCGTAGCTCATCAGCCTACCAGTTTAACTTTACCTTACTTTGTATGGGATTTCAGTTTGGAGATTCCGCAGGCCAGCTAATAACCCTGATTCTATGGTCCGAAATAATTAAATTTACACTTCAAACCAAAAGTGACCCCATTGTGTTGTCCATAACTGTACATATATGGATGCATGTGTATAAAAATGTATATGAAATATAGTTTGCATATGAGTAGTATAATCACTGTGTATGTATGTGTTTACTTTTGGTGAAAGTCATTACTAGAAATCGATTTCAGTTCAATTTTGTTTTTCGCAAATGTTAATACATGCATACATATGTACACATGGACACACATAAATGTTACTTGCCGTATTAGGAAGGGGAACAATAATCATAAAATGCCTTTTTAATAGATTTATAGGATTTGCTCTAAAGAAGATTATTCTAATGCAAATGAGTTACATAAGTTGCTGTGGGCGAGCTTGTGAATAAAATCATTAAATAACGAGTACAAATTCGACGCTAAATTAAAAAGCAATTATAAATCTGGCATAAAAACAAAGCTTCAATCAAAATCAAGTCTCAAACCCACACCACCCATCAAAACTTACAAATAAATATAAATACAAATGCTTTTTATAGGAATTATCTAGAGTCGCAAGCAATCACGGCAGTTTCCATCGTTTAAATTATTGAATTTCCACGAACGAGTGAAACCTTGTAAACGTCTTCGATTAGCAACGACCTTGGGTTCTGTGCGCTTACCATAAGACACTCGTATTTTCTTAGGCCTTCCACTCATTCCTACTTGCATGTGGCATATGTAAATTTATATCTGAATAAACAATAAACTGCATACATACATACGCGCAGCCTGTGCAAATACTTTTTATA
Organism: Bactrocera latifrons; assembly: GCF_001853355.1. Classification (NCBI taxonomy): domain Eukaryota; kingdom Metazoa; phylum Arthropoda; class Insecta; order Diptera; family Tephritidae; genus Bactrocera; species Bactrocera latifrons. The sequence continues at coordinate 302,814 of NW_017535553.1, read as the reverse complement.
TGCCTTCGTAAAATCATAGGCACGCTGCTTATGTGTATGTATGTTTGTGTGTAAATAATATTTCTCATTGTAAAAATAATAAAACAAATCGTGAAAACCACAACGTAACGCAATCAATAACGTACGAGTGTATGTATGCAAGTCACATTGCGACATCAGGGCGGGCAATGAAAGCAGCTGCGGAAGAGTTGTGCTATCTAGAAATGACTTGTTTACATTTGAAATGTGTGGGCAAGTGCGCAAAGCGGAAAAACTAAACTGAATGGGGTATTCATTCTGCAACGACCGGAATATAGCTAGTATGCCGCTCGATTATTATGAGGAATTATGCTACTGCCCAGAAAAATTCTTCTATGACCTTACAAATGATCTTGTATGTTTCTATAAAATTGTTTGAAAACTCAATTGTAAACTTTAAGGAGAATTTTGACCCAACATCGTCAATACACGGCGCCAATCAACTACTGAAGAGGGTGTTCTAGTCTGGAAACATTTTTTTATTTTATAATCTTAGACAACAATTCAAAAATATGTTTACCAAAGTTTTTTCAAAATTCAAATTATTTTCGGAGATATAGGTACTTTGTTGAAGTGTTAGATAGTCTTCTTTATGGACTCGCCTAGGAATATATGTATCTGGAACTACGCATTTCCCAAAGTTTCAACTACTACTACTACAACTACTTTTAAAAAATTCGAAACGGTTAAAAAAGTGGTGTAAGAATTGTTTTTTAGGCGGTCGCCATTTCGTGAAAAAAGTCCAACTTTTCCGTGGTTCTATATATTACCACATTGTTCTAGATTAATACTTCTGTTGCTTTCAGATTGCTAGGAGAGTTGAAAACGATATGATCCCGTGCTAATTTTTTGAGACCCCACACTTCATCAGCTGCTAATGTTAACTTCTTTAAAATTTTTTTGGGATTTTTACTAGAATCTTGTAATATTAATAAATAACTAATATAAAATAGATAGTAGAAATATTTATTGCCTTTTTTCGACGCTCCGAAAATTAGCTGGAATTCATGCCTCTAGACTTATAACCTCTTAAGAGGATTTAATCATTTGGAAATCAGAGAAACGTCTTTTATTTTTTTTTTATAAGATATTTTATTTGTTAAATATCTCTTTGGTCCAGTGGAACCTAGTAAAAACGTGCCTTGCGGTGAGGAAGATTTTTCTTCTTAAAACTATCTAAAACCTAAAAACAAAAAATAATGATCGAAGACTAGTCGAAATTTTGCTTTTTGACAAAAATGGCGGATTCCAAAAAATGTCGACTTTTCTAAAAGACAAGGAAAAGAGACAGAAAAATCAAAATTATTATCGAGAATGTTAGTCCATCGATAAAAACCTGAAAAATCTATCTAAGAAGTCGTGTGAGGATTTCAAGTCGATTTGTTCAGCCGTTTCTGACGAAGAACGATTGCACTAAGTTAAATACTTCGTACAAATAAACTCACATCTCCGAAACTATTTGCCAGATCAACTTAAAATTTTCGGTGTATATTCTCATATGAACATATCAATCGATGTTTTGGAATTCAGAAGTTTATACTAACCCATATATGCATAACTTCCGAAAATTACATAACCCAACTGACAGCTGATCGAAAATACAGCAAAACGTCAACCATTTGACAGTTGGCAAATAACACAAGTTTTGTCGACTTTACTTATATGAGAGCAACTGAGTATTGCATAACACTCGATATGAAATGGAAAGTGTACTCTAAAGGGCTGCTGATAAGCGCTCTCATTGCGAATGACTGCACGCCTTTTGAAAAACATTATCAACACATTTCCGCAACAATGCGCTTTCATTACAATACGTACGAATCTATATTTCAATCTCGGAAGTCTTTGTTTTTCATAAGTGCCGAAAAGTAGACGACAAGTGATGCATCCATCATATTGGCTTCTACTTCACTTCTTTCGTTCCTTACTGCCTATCTGCTTGTAATTGCCTCGCGAACATGGAAAATCAATCATTTGCTTACGCACAACAAGGAAATTCATCGCTTAATCGCGTTGTCGAATTTCGAACTGTCAAATCAATGACTGGCAGATACGGAGAATATGTTTCAATTCTCATTCACACACGCACACAAGCACACATGTGCTTCATATGCGACTGTTTCGCATTGCCCAGGCTGCGGGAAAATCGTTAAGTTTTCCAAAACATGTCAAGAACGCTCGTTTGCCCATTCGCGTACATGAGAAAAGTGTCTAAATGAGTTTATGCTTATAAATATGTAGTTATGTATGTATGTGTGTAGCATGTGTTATATGATGTCTCGATTTTCGTGTGTTTGCTGACTACATGGCCCGCTGACAGAGAAATCTGTACTGATCACTGGGCCCGGGTTGTTGGTGGGCGTCGGTGCACACTTGTTGTGTGAAATGCCTATTTTCTAATGTTGGAGGGCGGCGGAACAAGCTTGTGCGCTCTAATGATACACAAATACAAATTTTGACGTCATGGTGTTTATTTTTAGTTTTGTTGCTTCATTGTTTGGTTTTGGCTTTGTTTTAAATTACAATATTTCTTTTTATGTTAATCGCTTAATTTGTTGATTTGTTTCAATGTGTTTAGTATTTGAAAGATTTACTGAAATGATTTGAGGTTGAATCACTCTTGATATGGTCTTTTTTAAATCGAAACTAATCTGAAGGTCTTTTAATAAATAAATTATTGTATTGTAGGTATAATAAGGATGTACTTGAATTAAACTCAGAAAAAAAAAAAAACTTCAGTTGCTCCGAAGCTGGAATACGCTTAACAGCTGAATTTCTTATAGAAACTATATGAACCCAAAAACTTAATAAGCCCACGGTTTGCTTGCTTTCTAGTCTCTTAATAAAGTAAAAAAACATGCGAAATTCGAGTCAATCTTTTCAACTATAAATTTGAAAAAGTTAGAAACTTTGTATAATATATCGAAACCAGCATAAATTCTACCAATAAACTAAGATCCGCAGAATACCAACCATACCCTCTTGCCAACAGGCGCTACAAATCCCTCTCTCAACGAACAAAAATTATGCTCTATAGTCTCATTATTTCCGTGCTATAATACGGCGTAGAAGCTTGGACGATGACGACCATTAAGCATTCGAGCGAATTGTTCGTAGCTAGTTCTTTGCAGTCGTCCTGATGAGCGATGAGTATCGAATAAGATGGAATTGTATGGTGGCTACGGCGACATGGATATAGTTAAGCACATAAAAATTCAACGAATGCGCTGGTCAGGTCATGTTGTTCGCTTGGAAGATGATGCTCCAGCGAAAGTTCTTTCGACTCGAAATCGATTGGTGAACAAAGGAAGCAAAGACGCCCACGCATCCGATGGAAGGACCAAGCTGTTTGCCTTTAAGATGTACGACTATCGTGAGCTCGCGAAAAATAGAGGCATCTGGGTAAGTGTCGGGTGCCCAGACCTAACCACGGTTGTAGTGCATAAGATGAAGAATCAGAGTGCATAATGGTTCGATATTGGGGATAAAATTAGGACTTCTTAGCTAGAAAATTCCGTGTGCGAAATTTTAAATCGATATATCAAAAATGGAGAGACTAGTTCGCGTATATACACATAGACAGATTTATATGAATAAATCGAGTCAGCTTATCTCAGGTCTCCGACGTTTCCATCTGGGTGTTACACACTTTGTGGGAGACTTAATATACTTGTTCGGGGTCTAATTAATTCACAATTCGGCTTGCATAAACATCAATTAAAATGCCGAAAACGAAAATTAACGAAGAAATGAAAGATGTTTCGCGGTTGCCAAGTTAATTACATTACGTCAGAGTCCATTTTATGTGGACTAAAACTATCAAAATACAGTCCAAGAGCATTTATTGTGATGTTCTTAATCCATTTTTAGCATTTTGTGACGCCGTTTAGTAGTCCCAAAAGGCCTAAAATCAATTGCAATTTGATTTCTACTTTCATTTTACTTTATTAGGGTCATAAAATATGCTGAGATGTCTACTTTCTTCGTGCAATACTGGGAAATGTCAGTGTTGCACAATTCTATACGAAATTGCTGCATCGGAATAGTAAATAAAAAGTTAAAAGCCCTGAACTTTATTGCTATGCGGCGAATCGATAGATGCCAATTGGGAAACATATATAGATATACGGAAAATGAAAACTGTAAAAAGACTAAACCAATCGTCAGCGGCAACAATGAATGACTGCATACCGATGTTAATGCCACATACATACATTTGTATATTTATACGTAGTAACATTTCGGTCGTCTTCTTTTGAGGGTAGAGGGTTGAAAAAGCCAAAGCTTAAAGACAGCTAAGCCAGTGCATATGGTTTGTGGCCAGAGGGTGGTCGTGGCGCAGCAATTCGGATGGTATTGATAGTCAAAGCCAACTTGCCAAGACCACATGCACGCTTCAAGACAACTTTAACCAGCGACAGCAACAATTTCTTTCTGCCACCCCAATAGCCCTTGCTCGGCAGCCTTCCGGTGATGTGGCCAAGATGCGCTGCGCAGAGTAAAACTATTTTAGAAACGGGTATTTTTTCGGTAGATTTTTATCGGCGGATGTTGAAGGATATGTGGCCGGTGCACTAGCGGCGCTTTGTGTGTGTGTGTGTGGGGGTATGGAATTTCGCAATTATCTCTGTAAGTGCACAATGGGATTTTTGCGCAAAGTTGCCACAAATGATTTTGACGAGTTGCCAGCTGAGTTGCGCGTAGTCTGTCAGGCTGAAGAAAGCAACACAAACGAAAGCTTTTGTCATGAGGTGTGAGAAGTAAGGGGCGCAAATTCGAAAGAAATGGGTCGACGTCGTCGGTCTGAGCGGTGTCTTTGTGCGAAGCAGTGATGTTTAGTCATGTCTGTCTCATGCTTGCCAACAAATCAATGCAGCAACAACAATGACGCTCGTTTGCAGCACGGCAAGGACTGTTTGACTGGCAGCTGGGACCCATTTCGGTGGGTGTAGGCGGTTTTGGGGATGTGTTTAGGTGGATGCTTACGTTCTTGCTACTCACGCCGATAATCGCGATTTGTTTATGTACAATGTACGGCAGGAAAGCAGCAACAAAGAGATTCAATTACTTGGGCTTGCGGGTGTTTCGCCAAATGAAGCGAAGTGAATAAATGGAGTTTACTTAACATCTTAAAGCACTCCAACCACCTGCTTTTATTTGCTGCAGTATTCTAATTTTGTTATGTGATTCGAGGGGAGCCAGTGGGTGGTAGGCTGGCGAAATGCGCTCGTAATGAGAAATGTGTCACGAATTTGTCAGAATTGATGGAATAACCGAAAGTGACAAATTTTTGTGCTCAACTGCTGCGAATGCGGAAGAACGAAGTACTTTTGTTAGTCATAAATACTGGGTAGACGAAAAAGTCTTTTCATATTTCTAATCAAACTTCCACTTTTTTTTTTATATTTATAATAATAAATACACAAATGTGTACCATTTTTGTCGAGCACTTTTTTCCATTTTTCCCTTTAGAGACATTCAGTGTAAAAGTTTCCCCAGTGTACATCGGAATTTCGAAAATTCCAGAACTAAAGCGAGCAAAAAATTGTTGTGCTACACGAACTGATATATTGTGATAAACTTCACAAATTTCATTGGTAGCTTGCGTGGCATACCTCTCTTTTTTATACAAAAAATTGAAAATATAGCGAACTTTTTCATTATTTTCACCCATTTTTGAAGAGCTTGAATTTTTTTTTAACGTCCACGAACCGTTTTGAAAATATTAAATAAAAAAAAATTTAAATAAAATAATTACTCTCGCCCGAGCAGGGACTTGAACCCTGGACCCTTGGATTAAAAGTCCAATGCTCTACCGACTGAGCTACCCGGGCACACATTTTTGCCTCAGCAAAATGCATAGTTCTATACACTCTTCACTCCATTCCTGTATGTGTTTGTATGCTAGGCGCTGAAGGGATGATAAGAGAAAATTAAAACATTTTAGAACGGATCGAAGTAAAGTGGAAGTTTTCGGAAGATTTTTCAGAAGTATCAAAAGAGATTTTTAGCTTAGGATCCTGAATTTCTTAGGAGTCTCGCCCAAGATATTCGCTTACTCAAAGTATGACGTTTTTTTTATAAATTATGAATGATATATATTATGTATGTATATTTTTATTTTGAGAAACCAGAAACTCAAAATAAGGCGTTTGTTATGAGTGATGATACATACCTACTTTGGAAATTTATTCATGTGTGGTGTGGGATGTTCCGCTCTGAGCATTTTCGTTAGTCATTTTTTCCTTAGTACATATGTACATATGTATGTTTGTTTGTATATTCCAATTTTTGAATGAAAAATATTACCCACATTAATCGTGGGACCATGTCACAGCTGGAGCATTTTTGTGCCCGATTGCTTCTTTCGATTTTGTTTTAATATTTGTACATATGTATATACATCCATTAACACACCGCAATATCTCACTTATATATTTGCAATGCCCATACACATATGTATATATGTCTGGCTATAAGAGGAATTTAGTCAATTGCGTTAAGGAATGCCACGGCAAAAGTCATTTGCGGCAATAAAAATTTTAACAATGTCGAATTACGTGTCGGCGCCATATATTCCACCACCAGCAACAACAACAACACAACCAAAACGAAAACAACAACAATTGCGCTGGGAACACAGTATCGGTGGCAATAAATCACGTTTAATTGCCTTTCAGCCGCGTCTAACGTATTTTTTTTCTCAGGCTGCGCAGGGGTGGACAGGGGAGCAGGAAAAGAGTAATCACAAAAGTAGTTGACGGTTAAGGATTGCCGGTGGTTACATGCACATGGAAGAATGCAGACGTGCGCCACCCATTCGCACTTCCGTTTATCCTTGCAGATTGCTTATACTTTAGATTTCCCACCCTTTTCGTCGCCCTTGTACCCAAAATCACACACTCACCTTCTTTTTCGCTGATTCTCACATTTTTCATGCTGCAGCTTACACCTTACAGCACCAGAAATTCATGTAAACCGACATATTTTGTTCCAAGTGTGAGTGTGTGCGCTGAAATGTATAACATCGGGGGCAATAACACCGATCTTAGCACGAAAATAAAATGTAGCACCATACCGCGCGCTCGGTGGCAACAATGAGCGGCATCAACACTCACAACATTAACACTTCATCTGCAATGTTGCAGCATATAAAACCAGCAGCAGCAATTGCTGCTCCAAATCATCAACAAGCGATTGTTTTGTTGCTTTTTTTTTGCTGTCGTTGCAACCATTGTGGCACTGCGGCAGTCTCTGCCACCCAACAAGTTGTTCCAATTGCCGCGTCGAAGCCTCACACCGCAGCCGCAACGTCAACGTATATTGCCTGCCATTCGATAAGCCATTGTTGCCATCTGTTGCCGCACCGCTCCGCACACTTGCCGCGGCGCCAATGCCAGCCCCAACGCCATGGTTGCGTCAAATTGCATGCCATGCATTTTCGACCGAAAATCTCCAAAGTGATAATGTCACAACAAGCATATGTACATGTGAATGTATGTATGTATACATGTATTTTACTCCAACTACTAGCAAACATTGCTTGAATATACGCGTGTACATACATATGTATGCATGGGGTGCCGGGTGTCGGCACGTGTCTATTCAGCGGATATGCGTCGGACAGGCGTCGGTATGTGTCAGGCGCTCGCTTGTTGCATACTAACTGTATTGTCGCTTGTCGTACGCTCCCCTACGTTTCGTCCTGTCGGTCGTTCGCATTGTGACCGCTGTGATTGCAATGGATTTGCTCTGACCCTTCCCTAGCGAAATTTTGCACGAGTACATACCTTCATGTTCTATACGAATTATTACAAACACTCACACATCTATTTGGTGGAATTTTCAAGTACATATGTTTGGTATTAACCAAAACACCATAAAAATCGCTATGCGTGATTTGGCAATAAAATAAAATTTTTAAACATTGCAAAGGCAACGGGAATGAAATGCAGTCGAAGCATCCGGTAAGAAAAAATATCAATTTCGGACTGTAGTTTCTGACTGTAGTGGATATTTTGGTAACTTTTATGCGTAATCCAAAAAAGAATCTATATATATATATATTTTAAGGAGTTATATCCACTTGCGAATGTCGAAAATCGATTTTTTTTTTTTTTTTTTTTTTTTTTTTTTTTTTTTTTTTTTTGTGTTATTGTTTATTTTCTCATGTACTTGAGAACATTTTACGAGAATTTGGAGTTGATGCGGCCCATAGTGTTAAATATATGAGGGTATTTGTATAACTTATCGTCTTGACTTTTTCACACCGAATTTTTAGTGATATACATATTTATATATGTATTCGCCGGATAATGATCGAAGAAAAAATATTTTTGATAATAATTTCAGCTTTTAACGACACTGAAATGTAATTTTTAAACAAAAAGCTCTTTATTTTTGGATTTATGGCAATTTAAAGCAGCTTCACTGATGCTTCTTAAAAATTATGAAAAATTATTTTTTTTCTGACTTGCAAGTGAGTAAAAACCTTAAAATTCCTAACCCAGTTTGAGGCACCGTAAATTTTTACACTATAAACTTTAAATGGTATTCCAGTGGAGAGGCATGCATTTGAAGGAATTTTTGGAGAGTCGTGCAAAATACAGAATACCTACGCTTTCAACCCTCCTAGGCATCCGAAACCAATCAAAAAATTCTGGAATGATGTCGCAATGTCTAAAACTACGGAAAAGTAGAGGAGAAAATATTTAAGGGGTTACATGCGCTTCCTCGAACAGCAGAATTTTATTATAATTTTTTATTGCTACAAACATATACTATTAACAAAGAAATTGGAACGCCATTTCCGGTGACCCCATGGAAAAAAGATGCGCCCGCATTGACAGCATAACTCTTTACAAGGTCATCTAAAGTGAAAAAATAAATGTATATAAAGGTGTATAAAAATGGAAAATCGATTTTTGGCAGACATTATTACAAAAAAATTAAATTTGTGTGTTAATGTCATGAAGATCGTTCGAGTGATTCTCGAGAAATCTTGCCAACCGACTTCAAAAACACAGTATAGAGAAAAACTTAGCCTAGCTAGCCTCAAGCACACAAGTTCTCAAGGCTGTACTCCGACATTCTAAAAGTGTTGTAAAATTTTATAAGGGATTAACCCATAAACCCATGTTACACCTTAACGAAAACCCGACACCCTGAAAAAAACAACATTTTTTTAATCATTTTTTAAACTGTTTCGAATTTTTTTTAAATAGTAAAAATTCAAATTTGTGGATATGGTCAATTCCCTTCATAGCCATGTATATAAAAAATCACTGTAAAATTTAAGGTCAATCGGTCCAGTAGAAGCTAAGGAACCGGGGGTATCGTCTAAAAAAAGTCAGTTTTGAGAAAACGCGTTTAAAGTTTCAGTTCAGTTTAGTAAAATACCTATGTATATCCCCGAAATAAATTTGAAATGTGAAAAATCCTCTTGAATAATTAAGGCTTCTAATAAAAATATATATTTTTGTTTATTCTAGACTGGAATCCCGCCATAATAGGAAAACCAACTAATTTTCTAATTTTAAGACTAAAACCATTTTAAAACATTTAAAATAACCTACTTTTTTTTACTATTTTTATCTTTCTTTTGAAATACTCAATCACTTCCTATTTATTTTGCAAAAGAACTGCTGTGAACAAAAAATATTCCTACAGGGTACGTGTTAATAAAATTTTATGTGCAATATCGTTGTATGGGTGCATCGGTGCGGTAGAGCATATGCAATAAACTCATCGCATCAAATTACGCTTTTCATTTGACAGTTTTGTTAAATGGCGCTTAAGTATAAAAAGTGACATTTTAATATCGAAAGGTTAATAGCAATGACAATCTAAAATTACTCTGTTAAATGGAAAACTAAGGAGAATAATGTAAATATCGCTTTTGTGATCAATTTAAAATTGTAATAAAATGGTGGTCTACGAATCACTATTGAATATGTAATTTTCTTGATAAAGTGCTAGGGAGTATATACTTATATTTTTTTTTCAATATTTATTATAACTCTGTACCTTGATTTGTAGAATATTCACTTACATATGCGGATACATCGGTAGCGTTAACTGAGAAGCTCACCATATTCGTACCTCCAGCCATCAATTTTTCAGCGATTTGCTCTCTTCACTGACTCGGTTTCCTGCCAAAGTTGACTGCCCACATTTGGAGCTATAAATTCAGTTGACATCTGCCAGTAAATCACTCACTTATGAAGTCGAACTCACTAAATCAAAACACGATTCTTAGACAAAGACAGTGAAATCTTTTTATCAACCAGAACATACTGATTAAAGAGCGAATGATGGCAGGAAGAAACCGAAGAATGATGCCTTGTGATTGTAGTCGGAAAAATAGATTCATCCGCAGCGAAGTTGACCATTTCTCAATGTCTGAATTATAAACAAAAAATATATTTGTTTTTGACAGGAACTCCCACGTACGAGAGAAGCGATGTTAGTATAGTGTTTTTGTGTGCATACAAGGTGTGTTGAAAACACGTCGTCGATCAAAATTCAGTAACAACAAGAATTCCTGCATAAAAATTGCATATTTTTTCAACGAATTACACATTTGTTGTTGCTGTAGTGTGAGCACAAAAATCACTGCAACACCACTTTCCGGCCAGAAATAGAAAGCAACAACAAGTGGCATCTGACGGCACGAGGTGTGGGTGTGTGTCTGTCTACGAGTCGACAAGTATGTGAAGTTGTGCACACGCCCACCAACAGCATGCAGTGACTGCGTTGACATTGATAATGAATGGCAGCCGGTTCAGCCGGTGCCGGCTTTATTTTGTCACATTTTTTGCTGACTTTCCTAGCGTTTATTGCAGAAAATCGAGAAAAAAGCCGAGTGGCCGTACGATTGGTGCATGCAAAGTGCGCTTTTTGCCAAAGGCAGCAACAGAATAAAATTGCGACAAAAAGTGGAAAATTAAAGGGGTGCCAGCGCAGCGTCAAAGCGAAGATGGACAGCCAGCAACTTCCGTTTTAAAAGTGCAATCAGCAAGCAAGTATTATGTCTGTTTGTGTGTGTGCAAATTCAATGAATGAATGAAAGATGAAGTGCGTTTTGCATTTAAATTAGCTGGCAGCACCAGTCGTCACTTGGGTGCGGGTGTTGCTGTATATTTATCGCCGTAAAACCATATAAATACATTGTTGTTGTATTTAAGCGAATGTGTATGCATTTTGCCTCCCACTATTTGCTTGTTTTTATTCCCAGCATTTTGTGTCTGTGTGTTGCCCATAGTTGCTTGACAGTCAAGAAATTCGTTAGTAAATATTAAAAATTCATTTATGCTGGACATAAAAGCTGTTGACTTTATTGATTCTGCTAGCCTCTGTATTTTATCGCCTTGTTTGTGCTCGCTTTTGCTGCCATCAACTATATTTGCTGTTGAGGGATAGCTCGTTTATGACTTTTTAAGTTGTTGAACACAGTAATCAGTTATGTTTCGTCTACAGCTCAAATCGGTCCAGTTGCAACGACACCAAGACGGCTATATCATTTCGGAAGTAAATTGAATTTTTAAAAATAGTTTAAAGGAGATATTTTTCAATATCTATACTATCGGAATATGAAAAAAACGTATTTTTCTAGATTTCAATTTTTGTAACTTCCTAATAAATTTATAACTGAGAGCTTTTGTGGCTGCCTATAGACAAAGGCGTACCTTTATGATATCGTTTTTTTGTTCACCGAACAGACAACACCACCAATCAAATACAAGTGGCCACTACTGTTCTATAAAACCTTCTTGCAAAGAAAGCAATAACGGCTTATGCTTTGACGTTTATTGATTGCCTCAGTGGCTTGTTTCATATGTGTTGGAACGAATACTCTAAGTATGTATGCAGTTGTATTATAACCTGCGCCTTTTGTGGTCAAAATGCTTACTCCTCAGCGACGAATATTTTTCCGATATCTGCATCTGTTTTGCTTAGTCAGTATTGAATTTTTTTTAATTCGAACATCGACCAGACAACTCATTCAAAATATGTTTCTTTGTATTCAAATTGCTTCTTTTTTTCTTTTGGTCAGCTTATAATGAGCACTTGGCGCCAGTTTTCATTTGGTAAAAGTGTTTTGTTCGGTTTCGCCCTTCGTTGTTCATTGCTTTGTACGCATTTCACTTTGTCGTTTGTTGCATTTTTATTGCTCAATGCTTTTAATCTATAGATTTGGGGGTGTGTTGTCAACTTCTTTACTTCTCATTTTGGTTTAGTTAGCTACTGAAACTACGTAATGTTTTGCTATAATATGGGTAGTCGAAAAATTCTTTTCGTATTTTGTAAATAGATGTTGTTGCAGTCGTATATCTCCAGTGCTACCAATCACATTGTGTCAATGGTAAGATTTTATGCTTTATTCAAAATAAAAAATTCGGTGAAATTGAAAACAAAAATGAGTGAAAATAATGAAGAAATACGAAAATACTTTTTCGACGATTTGGAGAATACGAATGTTTATACTGTCTTAGATATTTCCAGGCGAAACCTTTGAAAAAAATTATATTTTCTTGATTTCTTTTCGAGGCTCCAATTAGTAGCCCATCAGGCTATACTTATGTATGTATATTAAGAAGGAAACGATACAATTGCCTGCTGTTCAAACGTTATTTTCAGTCCCAGATTTTATCTCGTCAACTAAAAATGTATTTCTTTCAATTAAGTTTTACCCATCAACCCATATCTTGTTCACATAACAAGCAGTCAACAAGAGTATTATATGGCATAACACATGAGCGACATTAAAACCCTATTAAATGTCTGCACATTCCCAGGAATTGTGACAACTTTCGGTTAAGCACAACAAAGACCAATCAACGGAAAAGACTTTACAAATAAAAAAAAACCGTCAGCGCAACAAGCCGAAGCGTCAAAGTCAGCCCAGAAAGCAAATGACTCTGCGTAGAACCACCTCGTGACAGTTGAGAGCAGGCAAACAAAACCAAATTTGCTCCACTCGATGCTTAACAAACGGGAAAATTACAAATGTGTTAGCATATCCTTTCAAATATGTATGTTAATAAAGTACTTATTAAAAAGAAGTCGGAAATAAGATGTCTGTAGACTGTGTGGCGAAGGGAAGCGCTATCAAGTAATGTCAATTTGACAAAAGCCAACAACAAGAAACCCACATCTTGTTTTTGTATTTTTTTTACAATAAATCAGCTTAGGTGCTCTCGCTTGGCATCTATTGTAAGGTAATTGAATGAGCAGCAGAACCTTTTTTGTAGACACACAGTCAGCAGAAGAAGTGCTGTTGTGGTGCTTGCAATTGTAGCCGAGCATGTCGTGACCAGCTTTCAATAAGTTTCATGGCATTCTCGTTATGAATTTCGATGTATGTATGGCTGTGCTCACTGGTCAAGGGAGCAGACAGCCTTTGTGCCTAAAACGTGAATGCTTACTTAGCGGTTAAGATTGCGTTTGAAAAATCAACAAATCGTAAAAGAAACAACAAACGCACGCACAAGAGTAACAAAGTAAAGAAACAAACCAAAATTTACGAAAGGGAAACAAAGCAAACAATAAAAAATCGTCGTTGCACGAACCTCACAAGGAAGTATGTACACAAAAGACTGATGAAGCCGGCTTTGCATGCAAATGCGAGCAAAAAACTCTCGGAAGAAACCAGTTTCGTGTGCGTAATTTGAGCGCCTTACCGGCGGTTGGCGGCGCTCTACGTTCAGCGTGTGTGTGAGTCTAAAGTTTGAAATTGAAATCCAAACTGGTTTTAGTTTTTCGGGCGCGCTTCACTTATTTGCTATTTGGGCTACATGAAAGGCCAGTCAAAGGTGTGTGTGGTGGAAAGCAGGTCAAATAAGGAGATTTATTCTCATTAAAAACTAAATCATAGCGAAGATTTGTGGCTTCTACATTATAAATCTTCAAACCTTACAACTTCGCTTAAGCTAAATAGGTCTGCATTTGAAAACATACTTTGCCAGTAACCGTGTTATAGAAGTATGAGTGCGATCCTCTCAACTGTGTCTAAATATACATACGTCACTGTATCTCAAGTAACCCACTCCAGTTTTAACGGCCTTTTGTGCCCCTGACCTTTTTATTTATATATTTTGTTAGCCAAATGGTGTGGCATGTTGTACATGGTGGGTTTCCTGCTATCAGGTTTACTAATTATCAGCACTCTCTTGTAGAGTAAAAGGCTATTAAGCGTGTACTCTTCATCGTTCTACAGCCCACACATTCAGCCTGTTTTTGCTTTCGCACCTAATTGTCTTTTCAATCAGTGTTTTCACATAGCAAACACACATGTGTGGAACACAATGCTAGCGACAGACTGCAGCAGCACGACAGTGAACTGAACATGGCGTTGTGAATCCTACTACATGAACGTTTGTGAGAGGGCAGCAACATAACAATGGCCGGCATGTACACAAAACAACTCAGTTGTCCATTTTGCATGTACACAATTTCGTTGTGGCCATACTAATACCTTGCACTTCGATGAAATTTTAATATTTTGCTCAAAGTGAAATTCTTAAACAAAAAAAAAAAGTAAATAGGTAAATTTATTGTTTTAAATTATCAATTGTTATTATAAATGATGTAACAGAGCTATTTTATGCTTTTATTTGTAAAATAACGTCAGTTTTGTTAGAGCTTTGAGTAATTTTACATTTTACATATTAGTGGCATCACCACTCTACCTCATCTCTCTATCTTCCATTCTACTGTCAACTCTATTGTCGTCCTACTGCCGTTGGCAAATATAGGATAAAATTGAAGTTAGTGAGAACGACAACTGTCGGCCTGCAGTCGTGTAGTCGTGCAGCTGTCAAAATAGGTCCGTCCATAAGAACGTGTATATTTTAATATTAGCCAGATGTCGTTTGCAGTCTGTCGCGAGCATTGTATTCCACACATCAAAGTTTATTGCCACGATCGCTGCAGCTGTTTTGTGTATCGAATATCCGAACACAAATGCATGGGCTAATTCATCATCTAAGTGCATCGCGTACTTTTCATCAATTTATTTGCATTCACTGATGTTTACTTTTTCGATGTTATAGAATTACAACGTTGTCACGATTTAATGAAAAGGTTCATTATTATGATTCGTCGAACCTTTATTGCTCTTAAATGCATACTTATCCCTAAACAATGTATTTCTCATTTAACAATCGTGTGTGTCATAAAATAATGTGCTCGTAAGTGTATCGCTTTGTGTGATCCAGAGATCTTTTATTAGGGTTTCAGTTTGCTTAATATATTTACTTCATATTGAGGGGTCATATCCACTTATAGATTGAAAAAAAAAAATAATTTTAATATAATTTGCGAAATAGTTTCGCAGATATAAGCGTATTTGTGAGAGAAATAGTGCAATCTGTTCCCAAACCTTTAAAGAGTTGACCATACCCAGGATTCTAACCTACTAGTAATCTGAAACCAAAACACAAAAAATTAAAAATGTGTCTAATATTTGGTTCTACAAAAAGGTTGCAAAATTTGCAAATTTTGCGAAATTGCGAGTGTCTAAAGAAACAGTTTTTGGACCACTATTTCACTGTTAAAAAATTTTGAGAAATTAAAACAAAACACAAATTCGAAGATATTCATACTTCCAGGCACAGAGGAGTTCCAATTTTTTTTTTTTTTTTTTGACTGTTGCGAATTCTTTAAAAATAGCATAGCGAATAGATATGATTATTACCAGACATAGAAAAGTCTAAAAATACACTCTAAAAATTTCACGTAAATCGTTGCATTCGAATCTGTGAAATCATTTAAAGCTTTAGTTTCGGCCAAACAAGTTTGCCGGGTCAGCAAAATACCTAATTTTTCTGTTTTTCGGATGTTAAAATTAAGCAGTAAAATCCTTTTCATCGCAAGATTTCTGGAAACACCGTTTTCAGAATCAGTGAAGGAAGATTTTTCCGAAACGGCCGACCGGTTGACTTGAAAATTTCTTGCAAACTTCTCTGATATATTTGTCTAGTAATGATCGAAGAAAAAGGGTTTTTGATATTAACTTCGATTTTGTAAGAAAAAGTGATGCAAAATGTAAAACTTGTCATAAAAACTTATTTTGTTCTGAGAGCCGTCATTTTGTCAAGAATCAAAATTTTGACTAGTTTTACGATCATTACCTGAATCCATCTAAATTAAGTAGTGATTTTACGATTTGAGATGATTTTGAGCAGTCAAATCGTTCTCATCGCAAGATTCCTTTTTGTTCGAATATTCTTGTGGAGTTCGGCTACGAAATCAAGAGAATATAATAATTTTCAAAAAGAGTCGCCGAGACAGTTCACTTTATCTTTTAATATTATAGTTTTAGGTTGTATTTACATATAAATTTCCTCCATTAAAATGGCGCACACTAAGCCCTTAACTATGCACTTGAAATCACAAAACCTTAAAGCCTAATTGATCACTTACAATCGAAACACTCAACTACCGAAGCGATTAGTTTAATAGATTTAATAACTTTACTGTTACGTATTTCATTTTAGATAAGATAACAAATTTTAACAGATACTGAAAAGTGTCTGTCGAGAAATGGGCCCGGTAGACGCAGAGTTCATTATCTTATCAAAGGAGTCGCCGCTGGGGAAATCAATTATGTGCTGTTGTTGCGTGGGCAGCCACGCTTATGTGTCATAGAAACAAGAATGATAGAAACATCATTATCATTGGTTGGCATATGGAGTAAAAATAGATAACGGATCGCTCGGAAATCACTCACTGTTGACCCACACAACCCACTAGGTTTTTATATATAGATATCTACAATATATATTTGGTTATATCTATTTATAAGGCGTGTTTAACGTTTTTATACATCAAGATGTCAGGATGGCCGAGCGGTCTAAGGCGCCAGACTCAAGTGTGAAAAACTTGCCTGCCATGCAGGTTGTGTTCGGAGCGTTCTGGTCCTCTCTGAGGGCGTGGGTTCGAATCCCACTTCTGACAAGAATTTTTTTTACAATATATTTAATCAAATTTAAGTAAATTAAGTAACCTCAAATTAAATCTTGAAAGTTTCACGAATCCTTGTGTCTTAATTTCAATTGTACTTAATTACTTAATGATAATTTTTCTCTCAAAATTATACTTTTCGAAATCACAAAAAGGTTTACATTTTTGCCTAAATTCATCATAATTGCTTAATTAATTTCAATTAATAACCGCACAGAATGCAATGGCAAAAGCCTTGACATTCCGTTTCACTTGTAATTCACTTAATTAGTCAGAGTACGACGCGACATGAAATATTTTCAAACGAGCAACATGAAAGATAGGCAAAATGTGTCACTAAATTGATTCTAATTTTTGCATGCTCCGTTTACCACCGCAACAACAACAACAACAACAAATTGAGTTACCGAATGTTCGTTTCGTAGTTTTTCGCAACAAAGTTGTCATTAAATTCGCTTTTGAATTTGCTCGCATTTGCTATGTCCATTGCCACCGCGTCCCCTCGCTGAGTTGCCGTCGCTTTTGTTTGGTAATTTTGTATACAAATTCCGGCAATTAGCATAACAATGCCGACTTTGTTGAGTAATTTATTTATATATGTATATTTCTACTCTCTCGTCATCACAAAAACCGATTTGTGTATAAGTCGAAAGCATATCTACCTTGTAAGTATATAAAAATAACTTTACTGTTTTTGCTACGTTGGAGAATGCTACCGTACATATGTATGTCCTCATACCATATATCGTGCCGTATATCCTCATTAATTTATCTTTAAATACTATCCCTCTTTCCTCTCGATTACGAAACGTAACTGACCATTCTTAAAAAAAATCAATTGGACTTCAGTACTCTCGCTCTCAAAAACCATTTCAAAGCTTGCTTTTTCCAAAATATTAACAAATTTTGTGCTACTACAACTTATTTTCCAAATTCCTATATTAACTTCTAGCAGATTTCAGCACATCATCGACTTGACTCGCTGCCATGCCCGAATTCCGCACTGCTTCGGCGCCTAATGAGCCGTCACTCACAATTCTCTTTGTTTCAAGTGAAGCTAAACCTAATCGACTCATTTATATTGGGTCATTCACTAGTAAATTGTTTGATGACAACAGCTGTTCTTATAGAATTTTTTCGCAGCCAATTTCACACTTCTTCGCTTTAAGGTTATATATTTGAACAGCTGATGTAATAAGGATTATTTAAAAAAAAGTGCTTTAATTTTTGAAATCGTTATTGTTTGGCTCCCTATCGAAGTTGGGAGTTCGAAAACTGCATTTTCGGCGTACTATAAAAAGGGGTTGAAAATTTCGTGACGGTAATTTCGATCCTAAAGATGCATCACGTCCTCGAAGCCCCTTTAAACTCGATGGGGAGAAAGTAAAGTAAATAAAAACTCGATATATTGTAAAGACATTAAATTTGTCTAACGCGACCAATAACAAACAACTGAAACGTCTAGAATTAATTTGGAAAAAGAAAAATGTAAATAGCAAGAGCTCATGATCTTGAACAGATGAAACAGCTCAAACCACTCCCAAGACCTATAGTCATCAAACAAAGTTATGTTGTCTCTTTAGTGGGACTTCAAAGGGATCGTTTATTTTGAGCTTTTCCCTAATTAATTCTAAAGTGTATTGTGCTCAACTGGTCAAATTGAGTGCTGCACTTAGCAGAAGAGGCCAGAAGCGATCAATAAAAAAGGTGGTATGAGACACCCACCATATTCTCTTGACTTGGTACCTTCGGAATGGTACTTGTTCCGATCCTTGCAAAATTTTTTGAATGGGAGAACCTTCACCTCAAGACGTCATGACTTCAAAACCAACTTCGCAGTTTTTTGTCGGCAAGAATCAAAAATTTTATGAGCGCGGGATCAATATCTTGCTCGAAAACTGGTGAAAAATATTGAAACAAATTTCACAACACGATTTACTCACTAAAAATCATGTTTAAATTCAACTAAAAATACGAAATTACTTATCGAACAACGCAGTAAATGCTCAAACCGAAGCACAAGTTTTTACCTTTCAGTGCGGGACGCGACGCACTTAGAGGTGGTGAGCAATTAAAAGCTTTGACTGACCCCTTTTTCACGGTTGCCTTATTGTTGCGCGCATATTGTTTATCCATTAAGGTTCAATTTACTTTTCAACGATTAGTTGTTTAATGTTTTCTGCTCGTTTTTCTAGTCTTTTGCAGTATTTTTTATAATTATTCCTCTATTGTTTCTTTTTTGTCCAAGCTGCCATCAGCGTAATTATAAGACACTGATTGCGCAAGAAACAAAATGCTTGAAAAAAAGTGAAAACAAAACTGTTCCTGGCACACCCTGTATGACTGGAAGGTATGTAGTTATGGGCGCATGCGACCTAAAGTCGGCGCACGCTGTGGCACATACTTTTCCTCCATATAATCGCCAGCAACTAGTCGTTCATTTCATTTCGCTGCTGGTTCGCTAAGCAATATAGAAAAACAGTAGCTTTATTATGCTGTCAGTTATTTCTTGCGATAACTATTTATCATTTGATCTGCTCGAACTTCGAACTGATCGATTTTCAGCACTCACGAAAACATCCACACGTATTGTATGGCATTAAGGGCGTAATAATTTTTAATTTAATGGCAGGCGTAAAGTCATTGGCCGATGATTGAGTGTGCTTATGGATCGTTTAAATGTGTATATTCGTAGCGAGAGACCAATACAATTTTCAATTGGTAGGCAATGTAATTACAAATTGGCTTGCAAAGTGGAATGAAGGTCGCTGATCTGTTTTTAGAAGTTATATGTATGTATATTCGTATCGACAGATCTTGTTGATTTGTGGTGAAAGCGGTTCTTTTAGATACCTTAAGAACTAGTCAAATCTTTGACAAATGTGGAACTAGTAATTAAATCCCATTTGAGTGGTAAGGCGCAAGTTGGCATCGGAATCACCTAACGGCAAACTCAGAAAACGTGTTGTTTCGACAGGATCGTATCGTATTGACTGAGTAAACAAAGAGGTGGTTAGGGTCCTGCGATGAAATATATTTGTAAATCGGCATCCATTCTGGATATATGAGTGTTTAACCTGCTACAATATTCAAAACGAATTTCCGGAAGGACCACTCTAGATTCGCGAGGCAACTCGAAATCTTCGTGTGTCATGAGATGTGGTTTGATTCCAAGTACGCTACTCGCTGGAAGGGATTCGATGAAGATGTTGATGGCTCCATGAAATAACCTCTTGATGCTCTTAAAAGAAGGTTCCACAGCCTGAAGAGGAGTACATCGTGTTGCTTAGCTGCAGGTGTGCGACGCAAAACATCAAGAGGCATCAAGTTATCATACGGAGTACAGTACTCTGTCACGACTGAAGCGACCATATCGGCGCTGTTTAGTTAACCGACTGCCTCGTAAGTTGTTAGAAATGTTTTATTGTCTTTTGAAATGACCTCTCTCACGGCTAGTGACTTAAATATTTTGTTGCGGATCTGTGTTTGGTAATAATCGCGGTCGTCTGCAGAGGGAGAGAATACAGGCTATCGAATGTAACACCTAAAAACTTAAGCTTTTTATCAGTCAGAGTTTTAATGCCATCCACTGCGACATTAAGATCCATTCTGTACTCCTTCGTCCAGTCCAGAGTGAAGCTCTAGGTAGGCTTTTCGAAGATAAAAATGTGAAACTCGCAGTCTTTGTCTATATTGATTGAGGCTCACAAAAACTCAATTCTAGGTTCAGACAGACATCATGTAACATATCCATCATCATGTGAAGCAACTTCATTTGGCTTTGTTACACGTTCAGACATTTTAACGTGGGACGACTAGAATTTCTGTTTGAGATTTTGCATTAATTTCTCTTTTTTAACTTCGAATTTGTTTGAATCGTGACGAACTCATAATAGCATTAGAATCATTATTCACGCTATAAGCTTCGGCTGTCCACACACTTAACGCAAATTAAGATGATAAAGTGACGCCGCGTTTGAAATCCACGTTGTAATAATTTTATTAGCATAAGCTCGCATTGTTCTTGTAGCTGCTGACGGCAATTTTATTTCATTTCCTTTAATTTTACATCACTAACTTCAAGCAAGATAAATAATGGTATGGAAAAATGCCCATAATTAAATGTTAGTCATTATTAATTGCTGTAATATGCGCAGATGAGGCCGTAAAAATAATTACTCGAAACGCTTTGTAGTTAAAATGTGCCATTAGAGGATGAAGAGAAGCACTCGTAAGCACGAAAGAGTAACATGAAGGCTTGAGGACGGTGTTTTGTGAGTGTAGTCGCGAATTTTAAGACTAAGAGTGAGTAGTTGTTTGGTATTCCGTGTTCATTGAATCAAACATGCACTAAAATTAAAAAAAAAAAAAATAATAACCGAAATTAGTTCACAGCACAATTTCAAATTTTCAAGAAATGAATATAAAATGCGTGTTATTTTTACATATAAAAAAATATTACATTTTTATTATCGCATTTAAAATAGGCTTCTGAGCCAATGCCCACTTTACCAATCTATCCCAATTTTGCTTAGCGTTCTTCTTCAGTACATGCAGCGAATTCGGGGCTTTCGGCTTTATACTCGACTTTCCCATCTAACAATGTAACAAGAGTTCTTTTGATAAGAGTCCAGCTTTTCAGTCTTCTTCCCAAAACATTCGCCAAAGTAGACTCCCCAAAACACTTCAGCAGGATTTTCAGCTTGCTTCCATTCGAAACACAAAATGTTGAGCAAAATTGTTAGTTGTTGTTTGTGAAGCGGCAGAACTCTGTCGAATGACAATCCGTTTCCGTTCCGGTTACCTAGATCCTACTGTCGTGGGAACGGCAAACTAGGTTAGTCAAAACAGCTGGAGAAAACACTCTAACTCTCATATGATTATCGAATTTCAGCCGAACGTACTTGTACACAAAGATTGTATCAATCTAGAAAAGAAAGTTCAGTCCGAGCCAGGTTTACATGATTACTCGCCCTAAAGTTCTTGCGAAGTTACCTGCTTATTGCTTGATATTTTCTTTGAAACTCTTTAGATGCTCTGGATCTAACATCGGTACATACGTCCTTGATAATTCATCTTAAGGGGTTACATGGGTTTCCGCGTTTCAAAAAATCGATTTTTTTTTTATTGTCTACACCTAACAAACTGTAGTTTTGAAGTCGGTAGGCAAGATTTCTCGAAAACTACTCAACCGATCACAGGTCCTTCAGATACAATTATTAAAGACTTGGACGAGGGAATTTTTGAATTACTTGGAAAAAAAAGTCGCTAATTTTCACTGAAATTTGAATTTTTTTGTAAAAATGTCTGCCAAAATTAAAATTTTATTTTTTTTTTATTCGCCCAAATACTAAGTTAAGGTAGTTTTTTAGCAGAGGAAACCCATGTAACCCCTTAAAGAAAATGTGGTTCTTCTTTATAATCCTGAATTATACTATAATCTCAATTCTGTTTTCTTTCAGCTTAAATAATTTTAGTTTTGTTATTAGTGCAGTCCATTCATGTTAGCTAATCCAACTCTGCAAATATCGTCCACTGAGTTCGCTATCGGATTATAGAGTTCCCTTAATATAGTATTTAATCTAAACTTTAATTGCCATTCTTTACACCACGTTCAAGAGTTCAACTTTTCTCCTAAGTTTTTCAACTCTTATTCCATTAAACATTTCAAATTTTTCATTCTTGCCTTTCATCTAATAACCTCCTTTTGGTGCAAAAGCTCTCATTTTGCGTTAGCTCCACTTAGGCACTATTCCGTTCAATATATTTGTCTGGGTGTGTACACATGTACATGTATGTGAGCAGGTTCAACTTCGTGCATTCGGTATATTTGTATAGACAGTTTAGAAGCGCTAAACACTCACTTCAACCAGGCTTGACTCAACTTTGTCCTCTCGCTTGGCAGAGGCAACCTCGACTCTGTGCACATAAAAGGCGAAATAAAGCACCGCTAGATCTACAATATATATGCAAGCACGTATGCACTCGCTTTATTTGTTCATTGCAACGATGCCACCGCCAGTTTTGCTGACCTATAAATGTAGAACCGGTATTTTTGCGCTAATTTTTTCTTTTTACGACTTTTCCATTTGCATCGGTGCAAATGTAATATGCACAAGATTTTTGCAATATTTTTGTTTTTGTGGAAAAGTGTCAGATAATCACACGTTTGGCACTCTTTAGCCGGCGAATTATGGCGCTATTTTCGATTTGAGGATGCAAATTGAATTTGTGGCTGCGATTGGTTTTAACTCATGCGAAAGTTGCGATGGAACGAGATTTTATACTTTCGCTGCCGGTCAGCTGCAGAGTTCAAAGTATTTGCAAAGAAGCTGCTCAACGGCTAATATTCGACAAGATCTGATTGACCAAAAGTGAGAGGTAGCGGATAAAATGGCGTATCGTGTCTTAATGAAAATATTTGATCGTAAAAATGTTGCTGATAGCAAATAGTGGCAAACTAGTCATTTGAAAGCGGTTTATGAAATCCTGACTGACAACTGAAGATGATGGACGAGTCAATAGACGAGCTGATTCCTTTCTTTTTTCGTTTTTGTTTTTTGTTTCCGAAAGGTGCTCGCTAAAGGGTACGCCTCATTCGGGACAACGCCTAATCAGCATTATCTTACTATATTGGACTTGCGAAACAGTACGTCTACATACTAAACCCTTATTTCCGTCGTTTGTTGTTTTGTGGAAAGGCTCTGCGGGACCGCCGCTAAGCATTACACCGCAGGGCCAATTTAGCCTATTGGCTCACGTCATTCGCGGCTCTAACTTCACTGCTTCTTTGTTGTTCTGCTTTTGCAGTATCAGAGCTGTCGTCCTCTCCATGGTATACGATACTTGTCTCGTTTGCAATATTTTTTATTTATTTATTTATTTATTTAAAAGAGAACTAATTATAAATAATTAATCCACTTGTAAGAATCAGCACTGGCTGCCAGGGCCTTCGGCTCTTAATACTAAGATTATGGTGAAAAGAAAATATTTAGTAAGGTTCGTTTGCAACATATAAGTCACTATATTATTACGTGTTATTCGGTCTGGCACTTCCTTCTCCAGTCCTGCAGCTCTGTCGTAAATCTCGGACAGTAGAAAAATATATGCTCCGCATTTTCGCTTCTGCTCCCACAGAAGCAGCAATTAACTCCATTGTCATGTATTCTCTGAAACTTTCGTGTCCTCTTAGAAACTGCGTCATGCACAAGTATATCTCGCCGTGCTTTTCCGCCACCCATGCTTGTATATTCCCAATTATTCGGTGCGTCTATCTTCCATTTGCTGCTGTGTCCCAACCATTTTGCCATTTCTATATGCTTACTTGTCTTTCCTCTTTACGTTCTGCCATTGTAAACCTTTCTGCAGTCTTTTCAAGATTGTACGTTTCGAAGTCTGAAGTTGCGGTTTTTAAAGACCTGTATATTTTCTGGATTCGTCCGGTAGTTAAGCGGATGGCAGACACTTTTGGCAATCTGTTCAGCAATTTCGTTTCTCAGAACGATTTTATGGTCAGAAAAGCGCTTTCCGGCAGCCATATCTCATATAATTATTGCCTCCCTGTTTCTGACTACATTCTCTGACGCTATACGATGTGAATTATTGCTTCAGTACCGCTTGACTCAAAACTCTTTATATCAATTCCTACGTTCATAGCTCCGCTGAATTAAAAAATCGAAAATTTTCATATAACTGGTCCTTTAGAAGTAGTCAGTTTGATCTTTGATCTTACGAAAGCTAGATCTGATGAATAGAGTAAAGTTTTATGGAGAAGACTGCAGTCGATACCTATCGAAAGTTTAGTGAAGTAAGCGTCATCCAACAGTGATTTTTTCATTTTATATGGATTTATATTATTTTATATATGTATATAATTTTGAATGGAAAATTCATTGCGCTTCCCCTATTAGCCATCCATTTTCACACCGTACTCTATACATTTTTGCACCATCAGAAACAGCTAATTTAGCTGATAATTTCTGTATGTGTGTATGTAAGTGTTAAACGTGCGCTATTGCCACACCCAGCTCACTTCCTTCCGCACTTAGTTTTTGCACAATGGCAGCTGTCAGGCCGCAGCAGCTTTGTTGTTTACAGGTGTTATTATTCATTGCATTTAATTATATTTTGTTTTCTTTTTTATCACCATTCATGCTGTCGCTGCGGCCACTGACTGTTTTTTATGTGCCAATTGGCTTATTTACACACCAAGCGATGGTTATCGGCGCTGTTATGACTGCTGACATTTTAGTCGAGTCACAAGTTGAGCCGCGTGCGCCCCAGCAGGAAATGTGCACATTTTTTACAGTACCGAATGCTTTAAAGGCTTTAAGCTACTAGTCTGAAAAATCTTAATTCGTTTTTTAACCTCTTTCCTTCGTTCAAAAGTCTGCCTGCAAAGTAAAAGCCCTCAATATGCTTGATAAAGTTCGTTTGAATCGTTTTGTTCGGGTAAAATTCCTACTGTGAACAGCGTTCGGCAGTCGCCCGTTGCTGTTGTTTGCCAAGTATGCTGCGTTTTTATTGCCTCCCACTCGCATTTCACATACTTACACACTGATAAGCGTAATTAACTGCCTCTTCAGCCGCATTTTGCGTGAAGTTCTCCGTTCTCCATTCGCTGCAACGGTTTTTATCAGTTTACAAATTACACGCATCGCATTGAAATGTCAACACTTGCCAGTGTCAGCTAGGAAGTGTCAAATTTGACGATTGTTTGCGTGACTACTCTGACCTATCTTATATAAAATGAACATGCAAATGAAATTAAAAAAGTCGTTTTGTTATCTAGCTTTTAAATGCCCCTAATTTACATCAATAAAATAAAGATTTTCTATTCTCTTTGCAGGTACGTAAACATTTACAACATACTTCCAATAAATTATTCTGACAGCTGTCAGATTTTGTCATAAAAAGTATTCTCTCGTGACTGTAAGTTCAAAAGGAAATACATTTTAATTTAACGCCGATGAATTCATTTTCAACGTCTAAATTGCACCACAAATCTTTAAGAGTTTGCTCGTAAAAATCTCCCGCATGAATTGCCATGCCAATGTTGATCTTTTCATGCCCCCCGCAAAGCAAGCAAAATTTCGGTTTGCCACACACTTGCAACATGAAACCCAAGTCCCAGCATAGTCACACTCAAAATGCAATTATCGCTGCTCCAGTGATTTTATTAATATCATCGGTTTGATTGTCAAACAAATGCGAGCTCAGTGACGGCCGTGCTGTTAATAATGGCGCCATCAATGCCATCAACACTCGCCTGCTGCGCCATCCGCACGCGGCATAAACAATAAAGCTTAATGAACTTGGCCGCCTCGATGATGGAATTGTGACATCATAGCCACCACCGCCGCCTTGCCCTGATGCTTTTCATTTCCTGATGCAATGTTGCGAATATTGAGTGATGACAGTAAAATTCCTGAACTGTCTCTATGTTTGTACGCATGCGGAAAACTTAATTAATTTCTTGCGGCTGCGGTTTTCGGGAATAATTAAACATACGTGAACAATAAAATATTGACACATTCTGACTATGTGTGTGTGTGTGGGTTTGGCACAGCGCTTATCGCCGTTGCGAAATGTGATAAATCTATAAATTAATGTACACACTCGGATATTGCACTATTGTGTTGTTTTACCGTTATCGCAAGGCAAACAAGCGTAAAAACACAATGCAGCAGTTAATAATGGCTTATCTGACCGGGAGTTGTGCCGTTTGCGGGGCGGCAGAACTGCACGATTATCTTTGTTTCCTCCTTGAATATTTATGTGATTAATATTTATTTATAAAAGTTTCGTGATAATTAGCAAAGTATCTATAAGAGCAGATAAGCCGTTTGGGGCACGTAAATCAGCGGAGGGGATAAACATATATCTCATTTCTGAAGGCTTCATGAAATAAGTGCATTGAGCTCACCTACTTTATATTACTTTGAAGGCTTTGAAAGGGCACAGTTTATTATCTTTGGCATTAAATTATATTTTATTTAAACTAAAAAAAACTAAGAAAAGTCAAGCTTGAATATATTTTTGAACAACATAAAGTAAAAATTGTTTGGTCAAAAACCACTTTTCAATTTTTAAAAAATTTCTGAAATTTTACATTTTTTTTGGAATTTTTTTAGTTTAACTAGAAGATAAATTATTAAAAAATATGAATCTTTTTGAATTTTGGTTTCAGATAGAAATTGCACATGAGAGATGCATCGGGCAATTGCTTCCCAAAGGCAGAATATTTGTGAATGAAGTTTAACCATATAATTATAAAACCTAGAAATTTTTCTTTAATCACTTATTTCTTTCCCTCCCAAAAAATCCTCGAAAAATCGATTTTTTGAAGCCTCTAAATCAGGTTTTCCCCTTGAACTTTAGAAAGAGAATAGTCTATAACATACCATCTGATCACTTATGTATGATACGGACTGACAAAGAATAATTAGATTTTCACTTATTTTTATAAAACTCTTAATTATTGTCTTGAAGGTTAGCATGACAAAGCTTAATCAAATTTTCTACATACTTCATAGTCATAGTACTTTGAGCGAATTTGGTTTTTCGGTTTCGGCTCAATTTCGGAGCGTCATTTGCTAGATTGCTGAATAGTTTCGACGTCACGTTCATAAATCTGGTCTATTGTTAAGCAAGAGGACGCAACTCAACTCTACGTCGGTTTTGCAATAGATTTAAGCTTTTAGTAAATTAATATATAACATAAATATAAACATAAATCAAAATGTGTTAAGCGATCTGATCCTTTGCTATCTCTCTGAAGCCAACAAGACGAGACAATCAACTGCCGAACATACACTAATAGGCTTTTGAAAATTTAACTTCGTACGAAACTTAAAAAAGTTTGTATGAAGGTAGGGAAAACCTTTTTAACGATTGAGTTTGCGGACCAGTCCGGTATTCTAGAAATACTTCTGATTATATTTATAACCTGAGCAGGGTAAGTTTCCACGAAGTTTATAACACCAGAAAGGTAGAAAGCCCTATAAAGTAAATCATATATGTATATATAAATTACTGCATGACGAGCTGAGTCGATTTAGCTATTGCCGTCTGTTCTTCAGCTTTAGAGATATTTTTCCTGAAATTTTGTACACATTCTTTTCTTTCCAAGAATTTATCGGATCACTACAGCATAGGCGTCAAGCTTTTGTAAGAAATACTTTTTAACTCTCATAAAGTTAAAAATCTTTAGGAAGTTTGGCACAAATTATTACCTGAGGCACCACGATAATTTTCGAAGAAATTATTCACATCGAACCACTAGAGCATATATGTAGCTGCCATACAAGTTGACCGATCCAAATCCAGTCCTCGTCCGTAAAATTTTCATCTCAAAATTTGACATAGACTATTATTCAAGTTATCGGTACAAGGTATCGTCACGAAATTTGGCATAGATTATTATCTCAGTCCGAGATTATTATTTTCCGAGGAAATTATTCAGATCGGACCGCTGTACCATATAGCTTTCATTTAACTGAACCATCACAATCAAGAAAAAAATTATTTTTATACCTTTCATGCTATAAAAATTCACATGTGAACGGTATTAGGCTTCGGCGCAGCCAAAGTCAATGTTTTTTCTTGTTTTGTTCACCTCCGCCTCTCCGGTATTTCCAATATTTCATAGGTCATTATTGAGGAACATTTTATGTGATGTGGTAATTTTTTTTTACTTCCTTTCACAATATTTTAATATTGATTTTTGCAATTACTCGCTCATTGTGCAATTGCGTGTTTTCACGCTATCTCCGATTATTGCTGACAGATTTGACTTTAAAAAGCTGCTGAATAAATATTTGCGTTTAATTAAATTCACTGAGTTGAACATTCACCTGAATTAATAACAACTTTATATTGAAAACATTAAATATATTTACAACTTTTTTCGCAATTAGTGACCTCTTCGTAGCGGAATGTGTTCATTAAAAGCGTGTGTGAGCATGTGTGAAAACAGTCGCCGCAGGTCCTCAGAGTACGTAAGCAGTACAGATACCGGTTTACAGTACATGCCCGGCCTTCGTGTCACACGATGCCACCTACACGACTAACTCGAAGGATTAACATAAATAAATCATGGCGAAAATATGACATGAGTGGCCAAATAGGATGCCCCGGAGGATATCCGTTGCAGAGCCACCTACACACAACCATCTTCAATTACATGGTGAGACCACGTTACATACGTTAAAGGCAGCCGAGTGCAGCCTTTAACCCTTTAGTGCAGGAGTAAGTAATTTAAATGAAATTCCGTTCAACCCAAATTGTTCACTGTTGAGGCTACACTTACCTATATACTACAATATATATATACAAAAATATATGTACATATGTGTTCGTATTACTCAGTTTTCGCGAGATTTATGTACATTAATTTTTCAAAAGCTTGTATTACCGAGTCACCCAACTTCGTTCGTGTCCTCATATTTACTTATTAATGGCTCGAAGTTGTATTTCGTGTTTCTTGCCGCCTCTGAGCCACTGCGTACTCTTAGTCGCATATGTCGGCATGCTGTCGTCTGCGTTTACCAAATCCTTTCGGGCAGCCAACAATACGGAGAATAAAGTGCGGTGAAAAAATTGTGACTTTATTGCATTTATGGTAATTTTAAGCCATTTTTAAAAGATTGTGTTAAAATGCATACGTCGGACGTTAAATTATGCAAAGTATGCGTAGCAGTGGCATCATTCAGTTCCACTCAAATCAACATCTGTATAATCGCACAAAGTGAGATATTTCTGTGGAGTTGTTACGAGACATGCAGGTACATAAATTTTATTTCTGCTTGTTGCCCAAACATATAGCTGGCCTCATAATGTTGACCATAAATGACTGCTTTCGCGCATATTACTTCAGGCAATCCGAGAAGTATGCTACACTTTATTCACATTGAAATGTTTTTGTTGTCCTACGTGTTTCAGCAACAAGCAGGTTGATTTGCGCTGGAGCGAGAATAAATATATGAGCATGTGAAGGGTGTTTCTTTCCGAGGAATAGAACTTCTGTTATGCCTGTATATAGGAGTTTTTGGATTTTTTTATGGAGTTTTAACATAATTTCGGGCGCATGACCACCGCGACTGTGAAGATCATCTTGGCAATCAATCCAATTAAAATCTTTTAGCATATACATTTTACATGACGTAATACCCAGAACAGGGTTTAGCGTAAAGAGCTCAGTCGATTTAGCCATGTCCATACGTATTCTCTTATTTATATATGCTAACTAGTCCCTCAGTTTATTGCTTTTGATAATGCGTCCCATGAAAGTGCAATCAAGGCACTATAGAAAACGAATGTGACGGTTTCATACTTTAGGGGCTGTCCACAGTGTGGAGTTCTACCCACCCTGCTATGAAGTCTAGTAGCAGGTGAGCTCTTTGAGTTGCTCACCAACAATGGGATCCGATGCCAGGGATACTCCGGTGAGATTGAAGCCAATTTGAGAACACTCTGCGACATAGTTCAAATGGGTTTAAGTCTAGCAAAGGGATCGCGCAATACAGTAGGGTTAAATATCAACCAGTCAAAAACACCCATTGTCCCTTTTACTAATCGAAAATATCTTCCAGGCCCCTAGCCCTCGGTGTCAGGGAGTTGGGGGCGTCTAAAGAAGTCAACATTCTTGAATTTAACACTGTCCAAAGCCACTAAGGCACTCATGATATGAAGACGCCTAGATGGAAGATTCTAAGGCTCCAAGCGAGGTATCATAATATGGCTGTATACCATGATTGTAAGATCTTAGATGCCCAAGCAACCGCTCCATGTCACTCGGTATGCCTTCAACTATCGAAGCTGCAAAGGCCGCCTGTTTCTGCGCTTCATGGGAAATGCTCACTTGCCCCACCGCAGCACTTGAAGTCAAGCTGCACCTTGGGATCAAACAGGGAGCGAAATATACCATGCTCCTAATGCCAGCAGAGGGTTTCGGCAAAGGGAAAATAATATCTTCTCAACAAATGCACTAGGGAAGAGCTCAATGCAGGAGGTTAAATCTGAGCTGGGAGAGACAAATTCCGCCACCTTGTCTCGCTCTGTACAGAGCACTGCATGCTCAGAAAACACTTATCAAACATGAATATAGCATCTTGCGCAAACTGCCGGTTCTGCGACATGGAACAGGAAACTTCAGAACACCTGATTTTGGATTGCCTAGCAATTGGCAGAATCAGGCTCAAAGCCATATGTTCCATCTACGTCGACCAGGAGGCTCGTAAAATAGTTCAGGATGTTAGAATTTGTGACCATGAGTAATATAGGGGCGGGCACAATAGACTGTCGGTCGTAGTGTCTCAATTCTACAATCTATCTCAGTTTTTGAAATATCGATCTGAAATACCAACGGAATAACCGGAATCGAGAACTGGTATGAAAATCTTTCTGATGAGAAGCTTTGGTATGGGTTATGATGTAAGCCAACGATGCAATCTCTGAAACAATTGTTCAGATAGTCACTGTAGCATATAATTGCTATAAAAACGGATCGATCAAAGCACTTGTCAGAAATCTTTGTACTTGTGAGGGGTATTATAGCTTCCGTGCAACCGATTTATTTCTCCTCTGCAAAACGCCCTATACTTGTATACTACTTATACATACATATTCGTTAATTTATTGGCTGTTGTTGGAGACCGGTAGTGATGGCAATCCTTGTTGAGACTCCCTCACCCGCTTCCTCGCTCAGAATGTACACACTCGCATAATGTGTTGACTTTTAATTTCATATCTGCCGCGTCATCCATTTTATAAATATTATTTCTGGTGTCGCTAACAAGTGCTGGCGCCGTCATTGATGTCTATATTTATAAAATTTCCCTCAATTTTTTACATTAAAGATATTTTTTTAATTTATTCTTACTCATTGCCCACTTTTAAACCACTTTGCTTCTGTTTATTTTGATTACCATTTCTTTTTCCATTGCCCATGAATTTTCGCACAATTTCGAAAATGGTTGCCACTTACGTAATTTAATTGCTCTGCTTTTAATATGCCTTGTTTTTCACGTTCTGCTTGCTCTACAGATTTCTGTATTGTCTTTGCTGTTTACCCAGCAAGCGTTTGGAGCTTGTATTTGCTTGAAAAATTCTTCTAAATGCTTTTCTGGTATCCGGCGAGTTTTGACTTAAAATTTTGGCTTGTAAATTTAATTTTTAAGTATTATAACTTGCAATGTTACGCAGATTTGTATAATTTGGCATCGTCTGAGACTTTCTCTTATATTTTTTTTTCTGCGCCGAAATTTAGGCAACGAAGGCATGTCGAAAATCGCATTATAAGTTTTATCATTGAATGTCTTTAATAAATTCTCAGCTATAATAAAAAAAAACAATATATCGCATGTTCGATTCTCCACTCACTTCATGAACTCTGCATTATTCCACAACTGCATATATTGATGTATTATTTTATTTATCGTTTGTATATATGATATATGACATAAATACGTTTTTATCTTGCTTCCTTATCGACTCCGCCATACTTCCCTCTCGTTTGATTATACGCTGACAATGCGCAAGTGTCTTTCTTCGTCGTCTCCAAAGGCCCTACACCATTTCCCCTGTGTCCATTTCAACGGAGTCGCAGTTAAGACACGGTAAAACCGACAGCAAACTACAGTACAATGCCAACGTGCCCAGAAATTTTGATGAGCAATTCATTGGCCAAGCCAAATAGGCCTCATCCTCTCTCCCACTCACACTCAATGGTTGAACCATTACTTCATTGCTTGTTTGGTATATGCGTCTTACTAGCTTCATTTGCATTGAATTGTGTATTAAATCAAGTTTTATGATTTTTGTTGTGTCAATCGATAATGGTACTAATAAATCTGCTGAATTCTCTTGGGTCTGCCTGACTCGTAATTATGGCCGATTGAACAATTTTACGACTCGTTAACGAACACGCTTGCACTTCTGGGAAATTATCTTAGGAAATGTGTTTTCCAACACTTTTTAGTTTGAATATACTCTATAATTTAGCAGGTACCAATTTATCACTTTATTAACATGGAAATCCAATAAATTTTGAAACTAAAATTCTAATTTTTAGTCAAAATATGTACTTTTTCTGTACATAGCAAGGAAATGAGCCTTCGAAGAAGTGTTTTATTTCTTAAAAAGAACTCTTAAACTGTTTTTTTCGACGCAAGTTTTCAGAGGAAGTGTTTTGCCATTGGTATAGCTTATTTGAAAAACAAAACCGGCAACAATATTTAACATTTTTGTTATTTTTATTTAACGTAATAACCGTACGTTCCCCAAACCACACAGCGACTTTTTGGTCGGTTCTTTTTCCATTTGTTCTCCATTTGCTGCTGACAAGCAATTTTTGCTGCACCCAACCATCTTCTGTGATCACATGTCAACAGCGGTTAGCCGATAACAAATGTGTTTGCATTCTATATTTACTGGTTGTAAAACATGCCAGTGCATTTCCGAACTGTGCAAGGACACGTTGTCATTTAACACATTTGCCCGAAGAGAGCAGCACAGCAGCAAAGCAGCAGGGACACGCAACCCCATTTTTGTCAGCTGACAAATTTGTTGCACCAGCACTTTCTTACATAACCACGCTACTGGTACTAACTTTTTCGCTTCGAGAGCGCTGCCAACATTCAATATTTGCGGTCATGCAACGAGTCGACCGACAAAACAAAGTTTACACAAACTGCAAGTTGTAACGTAATTTGTATTTTGGCCACGGCTGCAAAGTATATGGAGAGCGTTTGTTGCAACAAATATTTGTGCTTGCTCTGAAAGCTGTGCTGTAGTTCAAGGCAAGAACTGTGGTTCATGCCAAATGAGGTTAAGTTTGCCATGCCATTGCAGCTATAATGAAATAAACTAAGCAAATTGATTTGATAAATGACAGTTGCAATAATTTTAATTAAATAATTGCTGTGTGAGTACCGAGTGGCTACTTGTGCTGATATGAAATGCATAGCTTTGATAGAGATATATAGATCCCTAAAGGTTAAATATCTCCATAATCTTTAATATCTTAAAACAATGTGAAACTATTTTGAATCTGAAGCCAAAGACGGTTGAGAGATCGAGAGATCGTTAAATGCATGCCTCCTTCTGGACGACCTTCGACCTCTTCAGCTGACGAAAATATTAAAAGAGTGAAAGATGTGATGCCTGAAAATCTTTTGGATTACCCAATGGTTTACTTAATCCCTCTTAAAGCGTGATCCATCCCTTTTTTTTAAAGAAAAAAAGACACAGAATATCAATTTTAACGGGGATTTTTTTTCTTTTTTTGTTTGGAATAGCATCTCCTTCCAAATGTTGGTCGCAGCTACGTCCATCCGCCGAATCCAAGTTTCTATGGCTCGTCCGAGCAGTTTATCTCTTAGCCGGCATGATGTTTTGCTGCAAGTCCAGAATTGAACCGGGATTGTCCGCATAGACATTAGACTCTAAACCCCACATAAAAAAGTCGCTTACCGAAGTGTTCTCTCAATAAATCCATTGATTGATGCGATGTGTGAGAAATGGCGCCGTCTTTTTGAAACCAAATGTCGCCGAGGTCACAAGCTTCAATTTCAGGCATCAAATAGTCGCCATTGACGGTTACGTTCTCACCGCCATCATTTTTGAAGAAATATGGACCGATGATTCCATCGACCCACAAACCACACCAAACCGTTGCTTTTATTGAATGAAATGGCAGCTCTTGAACCTATTCGAAAACGTCTGATCTTCTTGGAACTTCTCAAGAGCCCATAGAGCGGAGCGATTGCGGTGCAACGTAAAAACGTAACTTAGTTTTTGCCTGTCTTTGGGTTCTATTTTCTACACTTTCCACGTTCCAATTTTGTTTTTGAGGTTGTTACTGCAAAAGCACATCCTTTCACTGTCGTTTCATTTGCGGCTTTGTGCCACACATTGTCATTTTGCACCCAAGTCAAAGGCTGCATACATATGTGCTACTAGTGCAGCTTAATGCCATTCATAAATTTGAAATACAGTCAAAACATATCACCCATAATGTTGAGTGGCGTGCAAGGCGACGCGGCCGTTTTGCGAATTTCATTAAATAATTGCACACTTGAGTAAAGCGACTGGCGGCTGCGGCTTCACATGTGCCATTTTACGGCTGACATTCTATTTTTATCTCGCTCGCTCACTCGAATATAAAACGCCGGCCTCTCCTTGCAGATCTCTCTATAGTTATACATGCTTAAAGCGCAGCCAAATTCTGGCATAGTTGATAACTGGTCACTGCCACTGTTGAAATACACTCATGTACCTATGTATGTGGCTAAAACTTACAACAACCACTTTTGCTCAACTTATTTGTGAAAATGTTCACTTTTATTTTTCCTTCAAGTCTCATCATATTCTCATTTGACATCTGACACTTGATTACTCCTATGTACGCTGTCACATGAGGTGCTGCCGAGCTGCACTGGAAACAAGTGACGCAGCACGTAGCAAGCAATATTATTTATACTCCGGAGCATATGTGGTTACAGCTTGAAATATCAGCATGGCTTTAATGGTCGCAGAGCTCATGTCATTTAACGTCAGCTTGTATTAATATCTTGGCGAAGCTTCTAACCTTTATTAAATGATTTAGATCTTAAAGAGTGTAAATTTATCTATAAAAATAGTAAAAAAAAGGAGCCGCTACGTCTGAACTTGGCGTCCTCCCTAAAAAAAGTAATACGGCTAAGTACGCTGACGTTGAAGAACAAATAAATAATCGAAGTTTCAGGCAAGGAAACTTCCTATCATGTTAGTTCTTCAATATATTGCTGGAGAAAAAATACGAGTTGTAGAGTGAAACAGAGAATATACAATCTTCTATAAAAGTGTACAGCGGCCTGAACAACCGCGAGGTTAGTCCTGCTTTCTCCAAACTGGATAAAAAAGCGAAGCTATGGGTCAAGTGGTGAACGAGGGCAAGACGAGATATCTCCTGCCATCAAACAAGCAGTCGTCGCACTCGCGACTAGGCTCACACTCATAGTTTACAGTCACAACTTTGTAAACGTAGATAATTTCGTCTATCCTGGAATAAGCATTAATGCACATAAAGCACTCTCGCCAACATGTGCTGCTTTAGATTGAGTGGGCAATTGAAAAATAAAGTCATCTCTCGGTGGACAAAAACCATATGATCGATGAAACGATGAGCTGTATGAGATATACGACGACATTGACATAGTTCAGCGAATTGAGAGACAGCAGCCAAGTTTGGTCAAGTCGTCCGACTCCAGCTTTGAGAGTATTCGACGTATTACCCGCCGGGGGAAGCAGACGAAAAGGAAGACCTCCACTCCGTCGAAAGGCCAGCTGGAAAAGGACCAATTTTCTTCAAACAGCAAAAACGAAGAAGAAAAATCGCCAGACAAACTTTTCACGACACTGAACGATCAGATGGTATATCTTTTGAAAACCCCGATTAACCGCATTCTGTGTAAATGCCCTAACAACAAGCCTGCACTCCGTCAAATGCAAAGCAAACAGACAGACCAAGCCGACACATTGGATGAATTTAGCCACAGTATTGAAAATTAATGACCACAACAAATGCAAAGCCTTATAAGCTGTGTAAATAAGCGCCAACTAAAAGGCTCAAGCATGCAAGTACCACTGCTACTGTGACAGACGGCCATGTACAACCGGTAACCAGCAAAGGCGCGCAAGTTTTGCAACATGGCGCCTACAGAACAAATTACGACATGCACCGACGCTCATTAACTCAATTACTTAAACGAAAAGAGTACGTGTGGAATAAGAAATTATGTACCTAAAGTCCAATGCATGAGCCACAACACATGAGCGTATGAATAAAAGAAGATCTTACACTCATTGGAACGTGGCACATAAGAGCTTTCGTGCACCGTTGGCATTTCACCTTTGGCGCCATGCCTTTCCTGAGACCAACAGCAACGTTGTGCATGCCAAGTGCTGACCAGTGCTGGTGCGGAATGAACCCATGACAAAAACAAAACTTCTGAGACGCGCTGCTAAATGCCACGCATTGCTGACACTTTGCGACATCCGACGGTCGATTGTCCGCTCGTCTGCTGATGGGCTCAACACTACGTCGACGTATGCGCTTGTTGTGTGTTGACACGTGACGTGATGTGAACCAGTTGTGCTCCCGCATGCCAAACTTCATTGAGCTACTTACTCGTACTCGTACTTCTTCCTTACGCAGGCGAACGTGAGTGCCCAGAAAGTCGTGGCGCCAGTGCAGCAGCGTTGATGCTGTCATCGATGAAAAACGCTTGATGCCAACCGCCTGACGTTCGGACACGTACAAATGTCATTTAATTAATTAATCAAATTACTCAAAAATGTCAGTTGGTTAAAAAATTTACGAGAATCGTAGGTGTTCCGCGCTGAGTGCTTGGCAGTTCCATCAAGTCTCTTGAAGTGAAGTGAAGTTGAATGAAGTGCTGCTTGAAGCGCTCGGGCATATGGGACAATGGCATAAAATATGAACCTCGCTGACTTGGAGTTCATTTTTGTCGCCTGTTTTGTTTTCTCTTCATTTTCTGGTCTGCCTTTATGTCACTATTTGTTGTAATGTTTTATATATTTTTGTTTTGTAATCCTCACGTGGTAGTAATTATATTATTTGTTGTATTGTTAAGGGATATGTCACGCAATAAGTTGTCTAACGTCACTCGATAGCCTGGCTTAATTGTCACCATAGTATCGCCCCAAGTGCTAAGCGTGTTTCTATTTCTTACCGGTCAACCGCTCTGTTCCAACCAAACTGCATAGTTTGTCTTAATCCGCAAGCAATTGAAAGTAAAACGTGCTTTTTAAGTAACTTGAACGTGTAGTCAATTTGCGAAATAGCTTACCTTTCACGAGATATTGGCCTGACATCGACATTTTACTGACGTAAGCACACCCTTCATTCTGCACATATATATCTACAGTTCTACCCTCACAGAGTTATATGGAATTTCCCTTTAGTATTTTCTTAGAAACTTCTCTACGAATATTTGTTTTGGCTTATCACAGGCTTCCATAAAAGGCTACTTTTAATAAGCAGTCGTGTGTTCCCATACTTCTGTACATATACATATATATTATATAGGTATGAACATTTGTGTGACCCTGTGTGTGCGTCTGCGTAACTTTTGCTATTTTCTGGCATAGCTCAAACTTAGCGCGCTTTAATTAATTAGGTCAGCGTCCAATTATTCGTTTATTCGACTTTCGTTGAGCCCTCACTTTCTTTCCATTGAACACGACAGCCTTTTGTGGTGAGCTAACTACGCTTGATGGTTACACGTAAATCACGTTCGCTAGCGAAGCTCCAACATTTTTTACCGTTGTTTTGATACGCTCTTTTACTACAGCACTTTCCACGCAGCGCTGAGCTATAAAAGTGCTCACTTGCTTTGAAAAGGAAAAGGGAATTATTGTAACAATTAAAATTAATTAAGCTTCACTACTAGACCGAGCACCAGAATTACCCCAACAGCCCACGCACGTTCTTAGATTTTTCCACAGAGCACGTTATGTGGCAGCTGTTGCAAGTTACGTTGCTGCGTGAGAAAATTTCATGAGGATTTCGTGGCAATTAAAGAGTTAATGTGGATAAGAAAAGACTTTCGCACACAACGGTTATGATATTTTTCCATATGAGTGTAAAAAAATGTCTGTGTGTTGGTATGAGCGGCTTGAGAGAGAAATTTTTCTTTATACATATATGTATAAGCTTTGTGCATTCATCCTCATGCTGCGCATTGTTATGGGCACATGCTGCATGTCAAATATTAAATCTTGTGTATCGTTGTGGATTGCAGTCGTTTTTTGGTATTTCTTGCCACAAAAGAGGATATGTAACAGATTCACTTTTGCTGACAGATATTTTGCAGAAATGTAAAAATGAAAGAGTCTGCTATGTTTTGCGAAATATTTACCCAGCGGCGTTCAGAAGAAAATAAGCTATTCCTCTATTATACATATATATGTATATGTACGTAGGTTGTCTTTTAAGTATTAGTCATCGAAAATCGCTTTATTGTTTTCAAAATATTCTCCATTACGATATATACACTTTTTTGCATGCGTTTGAACCAATTGTCGAAGCACTTTTGCCATTTAGATTTAAGAATCATCATTCTGACCTTTCAAATAATTTTTAACGTACGGAGATAAAGGTAAGTCATTCAACACTTCATCATTTGTCACGATGTCGTAGACGTGTTTCGAAGCATCACTTTCGCATTTCTTTTTTACATTTCTCTCAATCAATCGATGGGAATCTTTCTTGAGCGATGAACAACTTGTGTGGGATCCGACGTGAAAATAAGTAGGCACCTCCATGCACTGTTGCTGAGTTAATCCATGTCCAAAGTTATAAATACTAATGGCGCAAAAGTGATGCGATTTAAGTATATTTTTTGGTTGAGATGAATATTTTAAGTTACTCTAAACAACAAAAATAGCGTTTTGAGCATTTTTTGGTCGAAATGAATATATTAGGTTACTGTAAACAACACATTTAGCGCTCGTATGCCCATAACATCAAATATGCCAAACTTTACGATAAATTTGTGAGTTGCCAGATTGCAAAGCTGTGGTTGCCAAAATCCCAAAATACAAAAGCCAATCTTCGTGTTATACATTCGGTTGCAAAAACATTCATTGATCTACTTAAAATAGCGTCAATAAAGTGTGAAGGGAATACACAATAATCTGTATAAAATTCAAGAAAAAAGTAAAAACTCAT
This sequence comes from Bactrocera latifrons, assembly GCF_001853355.1. NCBI lineage: Eukaryota > Metazoa > Arthropoda > Insecta > Diptera > Tephritidae > Bactrocera > Bactrocera latifrons. The sequence continues at coordinate 263,096 of NW_017535553.1, read as the reverse complement.
CTTGGGCTGACGTGGAACTAAAAATTGGAAAATGCTGCGGAACGCCTTTTATGATCAAATTATGGCACAACAAACGTTTATAAGTCGCGCAACGAGTTCGAAATGGGCCGAGAACTCGTTAAAGACGAACAGCGCTTTTGACGACCATCAACCTCTACCGACGGGGTCTGCGTCAAAGATTTGGTGCTTGAAAAAGTTCGATTTACAATTAGCGACTTCACTTGTAGTGTTAGACCATTTAGTTCGGTCTAAACCATTTTGAAGAATATTTTGTGCTCAAACGCATCAAGTCTCGATTAATGCCAAGTCACTCAAAACAACCATGTCATATTCCGTATTGGTTCTTCGCGACTTTTTTTTGTCAAAAACTCGATTCCTATCGTTCGCAACCACCGCAATCACCTGATTTGGCTCCGTTCGACTTCTGGCTGTTCACCAAACTCAAAGTCCCAATGCGGGGACCGAATCGAAAAAGGTTTTGAAAATTATGCCGGAGGAATACTATTCCGACTCTTTCGAGCACTGAAAAAAGCGTTGACAAAAGTGCATTTTATTAGACTGGGATAACTTTGAAGTCAACTAAATGTATATTACATAATTACATAAACTTTTTTAAAAAATATAAATACTCCTAGTTTTTGAATAAATCTCGTGGCTTAATCATCTCACAAACATTTCAGTCGCTACATTATTCACTTAACATATGTAGATCAATCGCTTCACTCAGCTTAGAACCTGAAAATGTAACAAAACTTTCTTGGGAGATTTTTAAGTAAAATTTACCTTTCGCACAAAAATATATGTACAATTTTGTTTTGATTGCATTTAACTGTTAATTCCGTTCAAGCAATTTTATTGTTACCAGCAAAAAATTGTAATCGGCGCACGTGACTGTTGTGCACCTTACTTTTGGGCGCACAGAGTTTCACTCACGAGGTCAGCCACCTCAATTGCGAAAATTGATTGTTTATTGCCCAACGATTGCATGGGCTACATAGTTATTATATACATATTTTTTCTCTCTATTACTATATTATCGAAAAATTTGCATTTCACACAATTCACAAAAAATCTGACGGTGCAACCAACTAAATTATAAATTCTTAGCGTGTGCGACTGTCGTACGATTGAGTATCGGAAAGGGCTCCGCACTTTCATATGTATGTTCGCAAACACATATGTAAATATATGTATGGACACGAGTGTTGAGTGTTGTGCTCTTATGACTCACGTACTGGCGAATATACTTGCTAACGTTAGCCCACTTATAAGTACTTAAGGAACGGCATGTGGCGTGCCGCAAGGGCGTTGTTGCATTTTGACGTTTCTATGTATTCTCTTCGTATAAGCATTTTGCCTACCTAAGTCCCATTCTATACGCTCGGCGACGGCTCTCCCTTCCTCTCCGTCTCGCTGACATTTATGATTTTTGGCACGTCGCAAATTTTACAGCCGCAAAGCCAACAAACAAGCAACAGAGTTAACAGCATTCACAATCCATACCGCCGAACACTTACAATGTGCGCTTAGGTACTTATTCTTATGGCCCTTTAATGGGGGAAAACACCAAACATCGCAAAGTACTATATTTGCCACTGCTCTCAACATGCTTCTTTCTTCTGCATAACGACAATTTTCGTGGTCATTTGTGGCAAGTAATGAATCTGACTTTTGGAAAGATACTAATCGCTTGAAACATACTGTGTTTTGGCGCACAAATTGAGGCTGGTTTTGGCTGAGTCAGCTTTAGAGTGGAATAAGATAAGTGTAGAAGAACCAAAACAATATTTTCACGCATTTTAAACAAATCTTTATTATCGGCTTCAAAATAGGCTCCTCTTGAGCCATTATACCACGACTTTCGAAGGATCACGTCTTCAAAATGTTAATAAAGTGAAATATTATGGTTTATTCTTGATAGAAAGCACTCATAGAGAGAGGCCAAATATTAAAGAGAGGTTAAGGAAGATGTTGCCTTATATTGCTGTAGAGCTATAGGGAAAGGTGTACACCCTCACCAACGGTAGTGTTTTCGTTCTACGAAACCGTAGTCCAGACAATAATGCTCTATGGTACTTTCGTCTGGTGGAGGACGCTCGAAAAGGCTATATAGCTAAGAAGCTTGAACGTGCCCAAAGAGCAGCTTTCATCGGCTACTCTGGCGCTCTACGGCCTACACCAACAAAAGCACTTAATACCATTTTAAACAAAAACCCTTAGACATTGCCGGCTGATCTATTGCTGCGAAGTGGCCCCTAAAACTCAGAGAAGCGAGGGTTCGAAAAAAAAAATACGCCAATATTCCCTTCAACTATATTCTCGGAAATATAGATCACTGCGTTGCAGTAGCTGCTCATAGTGCCTCCTTGAAGGATATAAGGATAGTGAGAAGAGTGGAGGTGGGTCAAAACTAGGAGGGAATGTTCTAGGGGGAATTTTCTATAAGGAGCTCTTCGTCAATCATACATTTAAATTACGAGACCACTGTAGTGTTGGCTGAAGTGGCTACAATTAATTTGGATGCAGACGTACTTTTACGAAGTGAAGCCTCTATCAGGGAGGCGGCATAAGCTAGCCAGAAAAGGCACTCTTGCCTCGCTCACATCGCGAAGTGACCGCGCTGGATCTTCATTGGCGTCTTGATTAGATCAACGGTCCTGAAGTACGCTTAGCAGGAATTGTTCGACGACTAACTCCACGCATCCATCCATAGCCTCAACAAATTATGTAGTCTCAAAGCGCTTTGTTGATTTGTAAGTGGTCCAAACTGTCCAAGTGAGATCCCTGTTAAGATCGACTTCTTAACCTGTCCTAACCAATACAAGAATGATAACGCTTAATCCAATATTTCGTATACTTGTCTTCACTTTCAGCAGGGATGGCTTCACCTAATTTTGTTTTTCTTCGATTTAGGCTTATTTGGCTAGACCGAGAATGTTGCGTTTGATAAATTTAGGGTCCTCAGCATTATCAAGGATCTCCTTTGTAAACTATTCGACGTCGTTTTTGCAAAAGATTCAAGTCCTTTTATAACAGTCCAGCTTTGACATTTTCCACTATTTTCAAGCACTGTTTCTTTAACTTCTTTCATGTTGACATGAAGACAAGTTTTCCATGACTAAACGACTTTCACTACATGCATATTAAAGTAGACTCTCTAGAAACTCAAATGTGATCAGATGTTAGTTTTAGTACCGATTACCGGCTTATTGTTGGATATTATATCCCATTTCCGATTATTATATATATGCGTCGACCAGCTTGTAATATAATATTGCTGCCAAACAAATTTTTAGACAATGGCTTAGAAATGTTGTAATTTGATTCCAACCGTAGCTGTTCGGTTCTTCACATACTCGTGCGTATTTACGCAAGAGCAGCCATAGAAATACCCCTTTGATAATACTAATTATGGAGATGCACAACATATACATATGTATGTACATATGTACATAGGTATGCTATAAGTAGATATATAGATATGTATATATTATATATGTACGTATATGGTATATTATATTATATTATTTTGAGCCCAAATGTAGTTTTGCTGAAAAAAACGCCAAACAAAAGCACAAAACCATTCAAATAACAACAATGATCACTTCAATTTGAAGTTCACGGTTAAATGAGTCAGCAACTATTGAACGTGTGTAGGTACTTTTACACTCTAGCCCCTGAACGCTAACTAGAAACTCATTTAAGCTGCCATTCTTACGCAATCAAGCACTCAAACCCTTTTGGCCTGCGTGCTCAAATAAGCGCTTTTTGTGGCTCCGAGCTTGGTTTAGCTTTGCGCTCAACAACAACAATGTGCAATTGAAAAACTTTCCACTTTCAGTGCAACAAAAAACAATGGCAATGCGAGTATTATAAATGCTGACTTGAAGTTATTGCAATTGTCCTACTGTACATACATCCCTACATACATTTATGTATGCAAACAAACCGACAAAACAACAAAATTTCGTAAAAGTTCCTTTTGTTTACATTTCCACTTAAAATCATTCAAGTACACTTCCGTACGTCGGAATTTTGTTCGTGTATGTTGCTTCGTTATTTGGTAGGTCTGAGGGTCATCAGACATTTTCACTTAGACACTGTATTTGGCACGCGCAGTGTATGCTTTGTAAATCTGTATGATCTAGGTTTTTAATGGCCTGGAGTTAATGGCTAAAGTTATGTCAAAGTTCACTGCCTAAAGAGGAAAACATATCTACGTATGTACATATATGCTTGTATATTTGATTTATTTTCGAGTAGGACTCTTGACTTGTTCTTGCTAGTTGTTCCTTTCTTCGTTGAGTCGAGGAAAGCTTTTGGATTCAAGTTCCACGCAGCAGAAATTTCAGTTCGAGGAACAAGAAAAAAATCACTTGCATTCCAATCTGGTGAATGTGGTGAATGATCGACGGTATTTATTGGGTTTTTAGCTTTAAATTCCGTCACAATTGTTGCTCGCTGTGATGGCGCATTATCATCGTGTAAAATCTATGAATTGTCCTCCCACAATTCCGGCTGTTTTCGACGGATGTTCTTAGCCAACGCCTCAATACGGTCAAATAGAACTCTTTATTGACCGTCTGTCCGTTCCTCCGGAATAAATTCTTGATGCTCCCAACCACAAGTATCGAAAAAGAACCAAGATTTTGGCCTGGTTTTTTTGGTTTCGGCTCGTTTCTCCCTCCATTCCAGTTTTAATTGACTTCCGTGCATGTCAAGGCGTCCCTAATTAGCGAATGAGCGGCTGGTCAGTTGTTTCCGAGCACCTAGAGAGTCTAAACAAACATTTTCGCGCGACGTGTTTCTGTGAGTGGTGCAAGCCGAATATGCAGCGTTCGTTAAAGCAGAGTTACGCGATTAAATTCTGTGTGAAACTCGGCTAATCTGCGACACAGATGTTTGATACGAGTATGATCAAGCAGGCTTACCCAAATGTTGCTTTAGCAAGAAGTGGTGTGTTTCGGTTGCACCAGGGCTTTTTTGGAGGGCCGAGGAGAGATCGTTGATGAAGACCGAAGCAATGAGCAAATCCAAAGTTGAAACGATGCTTATTGTCTTTTTTGACATCAAAAGCATTGTCCACCACGAATGTGTTCCTTCTGGGTATGCCGCCAACGCCACATTTTACGTGGCAGTCCTCAAAAGATTCAAACGAACTGTATACTTGTATAATAAAATCTGAAAGTTCTGCGGCACAGTTCTCAGTAATTATTATTATTTTAATTTGTATTATCCTACATAAAGTTAAAAAAATCCTGAACATTAAATCTAATAATATCACATTAAGAAGAAACAAGTCATGTTGGGTTTAAATACACAAAATTATGCAATATCTTGTCAAAAGTTTCCACAATTATCTTGTGTATTTCTACAGATATGATGTGATAAGCTGATAACACTCACTTGCTGTAGTCGAATTTTGTGTATGTATGCCCCCTTTTGACTTGCTATTTTGGGAAACCAATCGGCAGCGAACTCTAATATTGGTCTTCGTCTACGTCCATAGACTTGCCTTTCGTCTCAGGCACAAATATTGCTATATATATTAGACCCAAAGCAGCGAATGCCGCACAAGCCCAAATGGTCGTTGCCAAACCAAAAGCTTCCATACATGGAGGGAACACTTTCAACAAAGTAAAAGCGAAGACACTCATTAATGCGACACAAAACGATACACCCTTTGCGCGAATCTGCAGAGATAGAAAATCCATATACATTTCGAAACTATACGATGCCTTATTACCTTTGTCGGCAAAATCTCGACGATGATAACGGCAGCCACTGGTATAAGACCCACATTCGCTGATAGTATAATCAGCGCCATGAGTACAAGTGGCAGCCATGAGCTATATGCTGTCAGATCCACGTTTGTTTCATCCACTAAGAATGCGTACGTACCGAAAGCTGCCAAGCAAATGCCTGTGGAAGCTGTCGAAACGAGAAGTAATACTTTGCGCCCAAAGCGATCGACCACAATCATGGCAATATAGGCGCCGAGAATTTGAACCACACCGATCAGAACTGTGTTCGTGTCAGGGTGGATTTCGGTTTTAACAGCTACAAAAATCGTAGACATGTAGTTAAGTAATGCGAAGCTGCCAGTCGCGATGTTAATGAAAACGACTGAACTGGCGATACAAAAGGCGCGTAGGGAACGCTTCGTGACTAAAAGTCGAAATATAAGTCTGCGTAACTAAATTGTCCCAAAATTTAAGTATTGCATAATGATGTAAACTTACAGAAATCGCGCAGTGTGACCGCATCCGCTTGTGCTCTTTGTTGTTTCATGGCGCTTTTCAATTCCGCATATTTAATATTGAACTGTTCGAGCTCAAGTTTAGTCAAAGTTTTGTTATTCAAGTAAAATTTCAACGATTTCTCTGCTTCCTCCTCCCTTTCACAACGCAGCAAATACGAGGGTGTTTCGGGGAAGTAGATTGCGATTACCAGATAGAGTACAGGCAACAATATGACCGCCATCGGTATAATGTGATATGGTACGTATGAGGAGAAGATATAACCAACCAACATGCCCGCGTTGAGGGCGAGCGTAAACAGTGAGGTGAGACGACCGCGAATACTATGTTATGAATTAAATAAAAGAAAATATATACAAAGAGACATGGGACACAAGGATTGGTGCAACTCACATTGGATCTGCGATTTCGCCGATAAAAATCGGTACCACAACCCAATTGCCGCCACCGGTCATACCGGAAGCAAAACGTGCAGCATACAGATATTCAATAGATGGCGCCACATAAATTAATATCCAGGATAGCTATAGATTACAAATAATTAAATTAACTATAATTTAGAAGGCGGCTATACCAATGTTGAACACTTACTATATGCGGTACTGCGAGTAGATAAATGCAGGCCTTACGACTAATGGCGTCCATCAGCACACCAAAGAGCAAATTTCCCGTAAGGCCACCGATACAAAGCAGTGAACCGATCCATGAACCTTGCTCTACCGTAGCGACAAAGTCAACCGGACTTTCGGTGGGCGATTGCAATTTAGCCAGCATGGGAGCGAACCAGCCAATGGCGATGCCATTGCAAAATGTTATGATGGTTACTAAATGGGAAGAAAAATTAAAGTAACGCATAATAATAATGAAAAAACAACCTGAATTAAGTTTGTATATTTTTTTGTATACCATCTTATAACTAGACTTTGACTACAACTACTACCCGAAGGTAGAATGCTATATGGCCCAGAGGCATGGTCAATGACAACATCTGATGAATCGACTTTACGAGTTTTCGAGAGAAAGGTTCTGTGAAAGATTTACGATCCTTGCACATTGGCCACGGCGAATACCGCATTCGATGAAACGATGAGCTGTATAAGATATACGAAGACTTTTACTTGACTGGCGCGCTGTTTTTAACTCGGCTATAACCACGTAAGCAGTGTCTACACCAGTAAAGAAGAAGAAAAAGTATCGATATCTCTAGTATATCAATGTTGCAGCCATCTATTTACGACACAAAAAGTTTGTGAAGCTATGATTACCAAAGAAAAAGACCGAAATTTTAGGGTTCCTGTAGAATAAGGGGTACGGCATCGTACTAATACTTTATTATGAACGCAAGTATTTGAGTGCGAATCGTCCATCCAACTCTGTTCATGATGGTAACATAGAAAAACTTAAAAAACAGTGTTGGAAGATCCCCGTGGAGGCCACAGAGAGATAGAAGAGGATATTAATTTCTCTTATGGATGACTCAACTCATGTTGGTTATGAAGCGTGGCAATAATAGACTCCTTTCAGAAAACCTGAATCTTTTGTAAACTCGAAATGGAATAGAGGTCGCCAAAAGAGATTCTTGATAACATAACTGAAGAACTTTGAGATTCGATGAAGTTGAAGAAATGTCATAATTGAGTATTATTTGTAAAAAAAAAAAACTGACCAGCGTCAAAGCATAAGCTCGTAAAGAGCTTAACGAAAAATAACAATTATACGTATACCAAAGAAAAATTGCAAAAATTATAAAAAGGCCTCAAAAATTTCAGTTTATTGCCCTGAAGCCTCCAAAAGACTGCGAAATGAGGGGATAGCCCTGAAAACGACGTCTCGGATTAACAATTACAAAGAGCTGTTATCAAAACGCGATCTTTTGAAGTCCTCTGTTGCTACCCAAAAAGAATTGGGTGTAGGAATTTGTAGATAATATCTTCAAAATGTTCTCTCGGAAAGTTCAAATGTTGCCAAAAACGAGAGCGGAACAATCGGATTGCTTTTCCTTTGGTGCATACTAATTGGAACGGTGAAGACAATGCAAAGAGTGCGGCTGCGATGGAAAAGTTTGGGTTCGATGTCCGAAGAATGCTGAAAATAATGACCAATATACGACAAAAAATGTCATGTCAAACACGGATCAGGTAATAACATATCTTTCCAAGTACGAAGGTGGTCATTTATTTTGGATACGGGAAATCATGGACTAATCATGGAAACTATCTCAGAAATTCAGAAGGTGTAATGTTTCCTTATATTGAATGGAGCATGCCTTTAATTTGGCAGTTCCAATGACCCAAAGACTTAGCTACTATCAAGGAATCGATGTTATGATTTGACCAGCGCAATCACCGGATTTAAAATCTATAGAAAATCTGAAGAAGATTGTAAAGGAAAAGTACAGACTAAACCGCGATATAAAGGGGATTTATGTGGAAAAATTCAAGGAGCGTGGTTTTCAATACCGAATTCAGTCTGTTTCAATTCTATTGTCAGTAACTGTATATAGAAAATTCGGTGAAGCGATTGCCTGATTTTATTGCTTCTGGATTCTGTCAACTTCGAGAAGGAAGGTGTATACTTTTCAGAGGATATCACTTTTGCCCTTTCCACCTCAGAACTTACCACTTGCCGCCGCGAATAATTGCATGCGGTAGACGCTGTTGAAAACGCCCTCTGAACTCTTGCACAAGTTGAACAGCATTTTGTTGGGATCCTTATATAATTAGTTTTTCAAAACAAAAAAAAAAGCGAGTTTCGGCAGACTCTTTTAAAATTCGCAGTATTCACAAAACAAGTATAAATTTCAATTGATTTTTGTATCCTCTTCGCACAGGATCACTACCCGCGGCGCACTTAACTTTTGTATGACTCTCTCACTTTCCTATACATTACGTTTTCACACTCTATCACTGGCGGCGACGAACTCTAGCGGCTAACAACGAAATTGTCAAATAATCTTACACTTTTATATGCGAAAAACGGCTTCTACGCATTTGGAATGCTATCTTAATTGTATCTTAAACACATATCGCATTTCATCACAAAGCCGGTGAAAAGATAAATACGCTCGGGTTTTGGTGGACAGATGTAGATTTGCATATGTCATCAAGTATATAGAATGATATTTGGTTTGTGACGTAGTCTTTTGTTGGGTGGAAAAAAGTGCAAATAAAACTTGCTGTGTGTTGTAAAAGTGTCACAAATGTTGGAGTCATGTTTTGGAGTTTGAATAGCAAACAAAAGAACAGAAGTTAAAAACCAAAACAAATAAAAAGTATCACAGTAGCAGCAAGTGTTTTGGCAGATGACACTGCAGCATACACATTGGCAAATAATAGACCAAGTGCCCACTTAGAAACACTGTTAAAGAATAACTATTTTAATATATGAAATTAAGTATAAACGAAAAACCCCCAGGCCAGTTTGAACCAGTGATGATACAGCTACCAAAATATAAATGCAAATATCCAAAAATATTTACTCAAACGGTGACAAGTGCACGAGCATAACGCAATTGTTGGAAAGATAAGAGAATTAACATTTATTTGCGTATAATTAATAACCATGTGCTATTTTTAGATCTGGCGAGTTCTATTTACCAGCGCCCAAGATACAAGTTAGAAGCTCATTTTTAATTTCTCGCCACTAATGACCACGTTTTTGCGCTTCTTATTCGACTTCACGGTAATATTTTAATATCTACTAGTTGCATCAAAGCCCTTCACAAGAGCATTTTTTATAGCATAAAATGTTATAAAAATGTGCTCAAAGATCATAACGTTGCCTTGGGCAATGATTTCAGTGAGGAGTGTGCATGACAGTTATGTGTTATAGTGCTCTGGTCTGAACAATATATATCATAGCGCTACTTTGAACAATATTCCAGGCCAAATTTCATGTTATATATAACCATTTTATAACCAAAACTCAGCGTCTCCGACACTTCCTTCTGCTCTTTATATATGTATATATAATATATATCCTGTTCAGGATATAAAAATGGCGAAATTATAAATGCAAAGTTTTTTCCACAAATTTTTTTGTATCCACACATTATTTAATAGTAAGTAAACGAAGCACTTCTACATACTTCGGTGTTGCTTCATTCATAAACTCTAGATTCACTTTCACAAAAGTGAAAAGAAAATTTTACGTCAAATATCTTTCTTCAATAAAATTTCTTTTCTAAAACCCAAATTTCATTTACGATTGCGATTTCCATTCTTCTTTTCAAATTACTTTCTAATCAAAGCAACGTGGCGCAACTATTCAGATGCTTCCGCAAAAAGATCCTAAGCCATAAACTACACAAATTTGTGGCATGCCATAAAAGGGATAATACGGCACAATTCATTGCTCTTTGACATCGTACTAAATACGTCTTTCAACCTGACTACACATACACACACTATCTAGAGACAATGGGTTTCAACTTTTTAATGCCAAAGGCATTATTTGAAAAGGTATTCAGCATTTGTACGCAAATGTCACATTGTAATTCAAAGCTTCGATGATATGGGGAGATAGGTGGGATCCTATGGATCCTTTCCACAGCTTGTCCTTTCGGCTGGGTCACTCAATTCATGCAATCAATTTGAGTAAAACTTATAACAAATCAACTCCCTGGTTGACAATAATTTAATCCGTAAAACTGTACAAATTACGGTCGGTCGCATATATGCATATATCTCTCTATATATTTACAGTTATGTGTATGCTTACTGAGGATGTGGTTTGTTTGTTGGCGTCCTTTCGCCTCGCCTACCTGAATGAGAAATCAGTTTTCAACATTTGCACACACGCCGAGCATGAAAGCTAACAATGCCTGTAAACAAATACAAATAAGTATTTTGTAAAGCTTTATTTGGCAGCTGTCAGCTGCGGCTTTGATACGTAAGCGGTTGAGGGTTGACAGGGAAGCGTCTGTGTGCCGCAGTTCGTACGCTGAATCTGTTCGTATGCCTTACAGCCGCACTTTACGTAGCACTGCTTTTAGCTTGATATTATCTATCACATGGTAGTTTTCCTTTCTACCTTTTCTACGAAGAATTTGCTTACTGGGTTGCTTCGTTTGGCCATGCATTCTTTCTGGCACAGGTTGTAGATTGTCTCAGTTTAAGTAGGGTGAAATCGATTAACATTAAATTTTGGGTGCCAGCTGGAATTTTTCTAATACAATTGTCTGTATGGCAACCCTTTTGTATTGGTCAGACAGCGCGGCATGCTGGCCCGTTTATAGGGTTAGGTGTATGATGTGGTTCGGCTATACGAGGCATGTTGCTGACATGTCTTTGTGAAGTTAATGATTTTTAACAAAATACTTCAAATACATTGTAATTAAAGCATAATGACAGGCAATTTTAGCTTAACCCTACGTGTTTGTGGAATATTGATTTATTTACTATTAACCAACTAATTTGCAAAGGACATCATAAATTTACACCAATTCATAATGACCATCAATGAGTTAAAAAAAAAGCTAGTCACACTTACACAGCAAATCATGCAGCGCTAAAATCAATTTAGTCCTTACTACAGCTTCTCACTCTTACGACGTTATAGAGGAGGTAACAACAGCTGTGGTTATTGGGTCGAACACTTTCAGATCTGGAGTGTTTTCATCCATACGGACGACATGACTTAGCCAGCATAGCCGCTGTCTCTCAATTCGCTGAACTATGTCAATGTCGTCGTATATTTCATACAACTCATCGTTTTATCGGAAGCGACCAAAGACCATAAATCTTTCCCAGAACCTTTCTCTCGAAAATTCGTAAAATTCTCTTCAGGTATTCGTCCATGCCTCTGCACCACATAGCAGGATGGGAATAATGAGTGTTTGGTTTTTGTTCGTCGAGAGAGGACTTTTCTTTTCAATTGCCTACTAAGTCCGAAGTAGCACTTGTTGGCAAGAGTTATTCTGCGTTATATTTCGATGCTGACATTATTGTTGCTGTTACTGCTGGTTCCAAGGTAGACGAAATTATCTACAACTTCGAAGTTATGACTGTCAGTAGTGCCCTGGCAGCGTTGTCCCGAGTGCGAAGACTATTTTTCAGATGACAGGATTTGTTTTGCTTCCTTGTCCTTTCTGGGGAAAGCAGCACTAACGGCGGGGGTGTTGAGGCCAATGAYATCAATATCATCAGCGTACGCCAGCAGCTGTACACTGTTATACCAGATTGTACCTGCTCGATTAAATTCTGCAACTAGAATTATTTTCTCCAACAGCAGACTGAAGAAATCGCACGATAGGGAGTCGCCTTGTCTGAAACCTCGTTTGGTAGCGAACGGCTTGGAGAGGGTTTTACCGATTCTGATTCTGCTTTTGGTATTTCTCAACGTCAGTTTACACAGCCGTATTAGTTTTGCGGGATCATAAATATACCTGCATAACAAAAAAAAAGAACCCATTTTGAGTATTTTATTTTGTTTTAACATCACGTCGTTCTTGTTGATAAACCTTTTATTATATTTCAAAGGACTCTTAACTAAGTAACTTGTTTCAGCCTGACAAAACTTACGCTTTTCGCCACACAATTTTGGCATGCTGCTTTACACCAGACATAAACGCAGAGTTTGTCTCTTGTATTGGCACATTGTATAACCACAACTCACACTTTCAGCTCCGATCTGGAGAATGAGAACTAATCGCTAAAATAAACAAAGAATGATGCGTAATTTGCAGTCCTTTACTGTTTTTGGCAACCGAATATTAAAATATGCCAGGGAAGAGCACACACAACGACATAAAAAAAGTATTTTCGCTTACCTTTCTACACAGCTTTCTTACAAGTTTATTTCACTAAGGGCGCCGGAGGTGAGAGCATAACGAGGAAGTAAAGTAAATTTATGCGCGAAAAATAAAAATCCATGTAAGAATGTGTGTAAGTTCCCATAAGCTACTGTATATGAAGTATTGCTTGGGCTGGTTCTCCCAAGCAAGCACGCAACTGTCAGAGACCTTAAAACATACACTTGCACAATGGAAGACTGAAGACTGTGGCATCTAACAGCCTTTGTGTGCGTGTCTTCGCACGACTTGTCTGCGGCAAGCGGACCGCAGGATATGCCGCATCGTCGAATCCGCAATTTTCAGCGCTGCTGTGGGACTCCTTCCACATTTCACATTGTTTTTCGTTTACGCTGTAGTAAGCCTCACAAGTAGTTATGTGAAAAAATGGCGCAATACCGGGAAATATACTCGCTTTCTTGCGCTAAATTGTTTACTTACAAGTAGATGCGCCAGCCATATCATGTGTTCATGTGTGCTTATTTTGGTATGAAATATTTTTGCAATATCCGCAACCAACCACACACATATGCGCCACGCCATGGAGTCTGCAGCACGCAGTGGATTCGGTAGTCTGCTTTTATGCAACGACCTAAAGCACACTATAAAAATGCGTTAATAATGAAAGCCAGCTCTAGGAGCTCGGAAAATGCTGTAAATATGTGTATGTTCGCGCTGGGTCTTAGCATTTCAACATGCAAGAAAGGAGAAGGAAACGAAATAACGGATAATTATATTGACAACAACAAACCTTTTATGACAACAACGAAACGTGTGTTTAAGATTTTGGCAGTGCAACAGGACCTTTATTTTTGGCATTCAAAGTCAATGCCGCAGCTAAATTTTACGAATATGACAACCTTACGCTCGTAAACCTACATATATAAAAACTTAAAAGCTATGTGCAAGGGATCCCTGGAACCCATAATATTATTTCGATATTTAAGACTTTATAAAATTATATTGAATACCGAAAATGCTTGTGTTTTCACGCACTTGAATCTGCAGAGTAACAAGGCTGGCTTTGAATTTGTGTGAGGCATAATCACAGAGCTCCCTATAACCTTTATCGTGTTTGAGCTTTAAGACAGGACAGCTGACAATCGCAGTTGTCCGCGAAGTTGTCTTCATTTCACTACAAATCAGAGTAAGAGTACTTACCTCAGAAAAAATCTCAATCTGCCGAATGACAATATATTAGGTTGTTAAAAAAGTCTTGCGGTATTTTTATTGAATTTTCAATTGTTCATAAAATTTTTTTGATGACTTATGCCCAGCTCTTGACCGATGCTACGACAACTACTATGCCGGTCTCTTTCGACCAATTCAGCGATTTTATCGCAATTTTCGACGACAGGCATTCCGGAGCGTGGGGCATCTTCGACCACCTCTACACCAGATCGAACCATCGTTGTGGAAATGGAAACTGTACAAATTTTATTGGCGATGACTGAATCGAATGCAGTTTTAATAAAGAGTCACGTTAGGTTAGGTCGTAGGATGGGTCCAAAACCAATCAAACTTTTGTCCTTTATGTTACCCAAAACCTCTTTAAATTGCACCGCCTAAGAAATCAACGAAACTTTTCGAGCTTACCATAAATTTATAAAGTCGCTTTATATTAATTCCAGCCATTACGATAGGTTCTCCAAAAGTGTTACCATCGAAATACTTCAATTTTGGTCTGGCACAGGCCACGAAACGACGAAAAAAAACAACATGACTGCATCTCGCTCTTCCGCTGGTAGTTTTTTTTGAGCACCTTCCACCAGATAACGACCCCGTAAAACAATATTGGCTGCGGTTTCATAGAACCAGAACACTAATTTTGTTGAGAGGACCCACCTTACTCCAATCGTTTTTCTACAACAACATAAAACAACTGACGGCTTCCTCATTCTCTCCTCGATGCTTGACATTCATGACAACTCTGATTGTAAAATCATTTTCAATTCCAAAATCGAAGCCCCTAAAATTGAAATTTTAGAGCTATACGAGAACTTCCGATTACGAAATACAACCTCTATGGTATATTGTCTAATTTAATATTATTTCCATCGTAGATGAAGATAGATCGTAAATTTGCCTAGAAAATTATTATCGTCTCCCTATTCAGCTTCCTACTTTCGGTTTTTTTTATAATCAAAATAATCAACATGAAAAACATTACTACAACTTTTTCATTTAAATAATGTCGAAAGCGTACGTCCAACAGCTAAACAAAAATTTAGAAACTTCAATTACATTAATTGAACCGTACCTACCGCTGTGCACAGGGCACTTACCTACCGAAACAGTAGTCATATTTGTACGAACTCGACGCGAACTATGCTCCGTTATTTGTGTATTTTATGCATTCGTGTGCATATGTGGACAGCATATCTATGTATGTTTGAATATATCTGGATATTATATAATATAACCTCTGGCTTGTGGCATGGAAGACCGACGTTGGCGCGGCAGTGAAGTGCCACTTCACCGGCGCCATTTCAATTCGCTTCATTCATATTCGGGATTTTCTATTACCACAAAAAGTTATTTGGTCGTGTAGTTGGTTAGCGTACCAAATTCAAGTCGCCACAATCTTTCAACGCTATCTGTTGTCTGGTCGCGTGTGGGTTCATACTACTTTGGGGCATGTTAATTTGTGGAGAGAAATATTTTGTTTAAATGCATTACAAATTTGATTATATAAATACTAGAAAGGTTTTTTAAATTTTGAATGATTTAATTAAAATTAAAGATTTACGGATTAAATTAGGTTAAGTCTGGAAGAGCAATGAGCCACGCATAGACCGGTTTTGGTCTTTTGCGATAAAAAATATTGACATATTAATATATTATTTTTTACTTCCTTTTTCGTTTTTGCCATAATCTTTTTAATCTATTTTTAAGCTTAACTAGTAATTACAACCGTGATTCAGATTCGTTCGCACTCGTGTTCACAACTCCGACGTTCAATTGTGAGCATTTTACGAGCTTGTTTGGCACTATGCTCCTAAATTTCTTTGTCATGTAAGCCAGACAGCCAGTTTTTAATCTGTTTCTGAGCCTCCTGTCAAAGAAACCTTGGCTATGGTTTCTCTCCAAACACATTATCCTTGATTCAAGCGTTGAACCTGGGTGTGCTCGCGTGGCAGTCAGTCGCACTAACCATTGCGCTGCGGATACCTCAGAACAAGAAGGCGTTAAAGGAGCATATCTAAACATGCAGATATTATATCGTGTGTGGATAAATATTGCTTAGTTATTCTGTTATAGTAGAGTACAGGGTTTGTCCGGAAATTAAAAGAATTCTTTTGAAGCAATCGTTACTATTCTTCAAAAACTTTCAAAATAGGCTTCCAAGCATTGCAGGTGTAACGGCAGGTATTATCCGGAATAGCCTTGAGATATCCGCTCTGTCGTCTCAAAATGCTTGCCTTTCATCGGCCTTTTAAGGCAAGGAAAAAAGTGCGGAGGCCACATCTGGGCAGTAGGGCGGCTGCAGAAGTATTGGATATTAATCACCGAAAATCAACTTATTGTGTTTTCAGTGGAAGGTGCTTTTTGCTCGAACAACATACAGTCGACTGCTGTTTACCTTCGGGCTCATGCCTATACAAGTAAATCTACGATTCATCATCTGTCACAATGCGTTTTTTGTGCAAGTGAAAAAAATTTTCAAAAGTGTTAATCTACAAAGATTTTGAAGAAAGTTTTAAAAAATTATTTTTGTAATGATGAAATGCCGAGATGAATATTTTAAGTAACTGTAGACTACTCGTATGTCAAAATTTTCTCAGTACGTACAACGTAAGAAATATCATAGTTTATGATAGATTTGTGAGTAGACATAATGCAACACTAGGGTTGCCAAAACCTAAAAGACACACTACGTATATAGCTCTCCATACAATGACTCATCAGTCTGATAATAAATCGAAAGATCAAGTTTTTTAGTAAAACTCTACTTTTTTTCAGAAATTTTTAATTTTTATCAACCGTAAGAGAAGATACGGGCAAAATGCTAGGGAATATTAGTTTAACGCTATAAATGGATATTTCTAAAATATATTTTTGATTTTTTGTACTTCGATCAACAAAGTGTTTAGTTTCAGACTTCTTCACATACATTTTCACAAATTTTGTGTAATTCATTCCTTTGTCCATTTCTCTATTTGTTCCTCAATAGTTGATTCCACTACTTTGCCGCTCGCTTTTGCCATTTTCCAAAAGTATATCGTCACATCGGTTAAGAATTTCTTTGTGGTCTCTTCCAGACCGGCATCATTAAGGATTTCCAGATAACGCATATTTGAAACACCAGTATCCTTCTCAATATTGAGTAGAAAAGCACTTTCGCTGAACTAAAAAGCAAGAAATTATGAAATAGTGATACAGAAACAAATATACAAATTTTAGGTGCCTCAACGAAAGTGTCACGCCACATTTTGTCCTTCTCCTGCACCGAGTCCGCCAAAATGGCTTTCTCCAAGCGCTCAATATACTTATTTATATCCGCTACGCGCTTCACTGTGGCCGGTAGAAATTCCTTTACCTTGCTAAAATAAACAATTTGCGAGCGGAATAAGGTGTTCAGAAAAATTTTGGTCTCATTCAAGGCCTCGCGTTCGAATTGTTCGCGTGTGGCGCTGCTAATGAAGCGATGCTCCGCTGGGTTCTCAACTGGACTTTCTGTGACCACCGTTTCCTCGCTCTCGGCGCTACGCGGCTGGCGTGCTATGTGGGCGCAGAAGTAAAGCTGCGGCACGGAAAGCAGATATTTTTATTTATTTATGTATGTGTGTATATAATTTTATATTTGCACAAAGTAGTCTTACCTCAGCGCTTAGCAAGCAAATAAAGGCAATTATAATTAGCTTCTGCGTCATTTCTTGTCTTCACTTCGTGCACTTTCACAATAGTTTGGACGTGGACTCGGTTTCACACAGTTAACAGAGTAGTGCCTGCGACACCTTAAGCTATAAAACTGCTACTGAAGATTTATTTTATGTAAGTAAATATTTTTGTCTAAGACAGTTGAAATATGAAATGTATTTATTGCGCTGGCGTCTTATCAGCTAACTTTTGTCACAGTGTGGCTGGCATTGCTGCTGACTTAGTCGCCTCAACTGAGGGAAATCATTTCACTTAGTCTTCGTGCTGATAACACAGATATTTTTAAATGCGAAGCAAATTGAAACAACTCTATTAAATACACAATAAAGTACATATTGTAATTGAAATTCCAGAAAAAGAAAATAATTAATTAAATATTGATAATGAATAGTGAGCTACACATACACAAGTCCCAACCTTGTTTATGTGGATTAAGTGAGACTGCAAGCTGAATGGATAGTCGGGCATGCCAAACTAATTTTCGCATTTTTTGTGTATCGCAGCCCGTTTTATGCGCCTCAACACTTGTTTAAGTAGCGCTATGTATTAGCTTGCTTATCGCCATTATCACCTTCCTGTCACGCTTTACAAAAGCCGGCGCTGCTGCCCGGAATTGCACGTACAAATTTCTGTATCCCAACGCTTGGCCGCCCATCAGTGTGCGTTCATCTTAAGGGGAGTGTAACTGTCATTGAACCCTTTTCAATATGCAACAGCTGTGAAATGTGCTTTACAACTATGTCCGTTGCTTGCTTTGATTGCTATTCTTATTTGCTCTGCCATTCTCTCTCGCTTATGTACGGGTTAGCAGCCTTTCTTTTCACACCCCCAACGGACGTCAATAAATATTGCATTGTGTGCTGTGTGTTGTGCGCCATTGCTCGCCTATCACTCACTCACGCTGGCGCTTATCAGCGTAAGCGGCCCATAAACCCCCTTCGATGGAAATGTATGCGAGAATCCGCACACATGTTCGACATTTTCAATTCAAAGTGAACGAGTACAATGGAAAAAATGAGAAAAAGTGTAAAGCAGTCTGGTAAAAGCGCTTCAATATTGTCAAGTGCAAAAAATCCGAAATAAAAGTAAATGAAATGGGTGAAATTCAGCTATGAAGTGTATTCGGATCGATTATTTCTGTTATTATTTCATTTCTATTGTATTTTTGAAGAGCGAGTTACAATTTCCGAAACATTTCGAATAATGCGGAGCAAACACGTCTTTGATAATTTCTAACACGTGTTTGGGTTTTTATGAACACTCCATATGCTGTGCCCATACTGAAGTGAAAGGGCTTTCGTATTCAGCTTAAAAAAGTAGTATTTCTTTTCAGCTCAATGTTTGAAGATAGACGAAAATTTCCTCTTATCCCTCGCCGAGGGCGCCAACAGCTAATGTATAGCCCACTACCATGACGTAGGCAGAGACGGGCTAGGAACTGTTCGCCCTATTGTAGTAATGAGATAACTAGCCAAGGTCAGACTTCTTACCTGGGCACCAGGTAGATGCTCCTAAATAACACAGCTTCCAGATAGGAGTCTCTCTGACTATATTTGGGGGTACAAAAAGGGATGAATCAAGGTGCCATGTAAATAAGTCCGGATCTCCGATAAAAAAGGCCAGAGGAGGCTAGTTGTTTCCAGAAGAGAGCAGTGTTTGTAACCACCTCAAGAACAGCCAGCGCAAAGGCAGGACCAATGCTTGGTTCAGCGGCAAATGATAGTCCCATCTTGGCAGTTGAGCCTACGGCTGCCTCCCTGCAAACAGCAGCACCGGAAGCAGCCAGTACCTAATCATGTAGCCAAAGTGAGGCTGCTAAGTAGGTGGAGGAGGGAGATTCTAAAATTACTGCTGCTTGTAGTATGTCTGCCAGAGAATGGCCCAGTTTTAAGGTGGAAGGCCAACGTAAGGCAGGGTATGCAGAGAAGCGACGTGCTGCCCACCTATTGAGAAAGGTGCAGCTGCAACTGCCATCCAAGCAGCAGCCAATGAAAGAGCTTTAAGAATACATTGACTGTGCGAAAACAGTCTTACTCAATTTTAAACTGGACACCGTCAACTAAAAGATCGTAAGCTATGACGAGACGCGCGCAAAATCAATTGCTGATGTGGCTCGGAACCGCCAGCAGTGGAAGCCAAGCGACGGAAATGGAAATAACCGACGACTCCGAGGTTGTACAGATAAACCTTTTCGTGCTGATGAACTTCAACAGAAACACGAGGTGTGTGAGAGAGGATTGAATAGGGTGAAGGGAATTTTTCTCTGGTGGAATCACAATGGGCCTCCTAAAGGCTTAGGTGCACGGTTGTTTAGCCACTCTGTCTAGCATATATCTTGGTCCGTATTCCATTTTCTAAGCCATGTCCTATCATACCGACTTGTAATAACTATTAATAAAATACCGTAATGAATTTGTTTTTTAGATGTAAGGTAATAATGAAAAAGTTATATAATAAAGCTTTAATCATAGTAGCTTTACTAGATGTAAAATCTCATCAAATCTGATTAGATTAATAAATTTATTCGGTTTAACTTTCAATTCAATCGTGATTAATTCGGATATTCCAATTTCAAATTTAATTTATCAATAAAATGCACAACGCTTCTCCGAAAACTCCAAATTATACGCATATTTACACAGCGCCGGCATGTATGCTATAGCAACCGCCCACGACCGACATGCCGCCCTAAATCAATTTCAGTTCAATCCGCTTATGTGTTTATTTTTGTGCAAATAATTAAAACTGTAGCAGGCGCTGAGCACTCCAAGCCAAAAAAATCTGTTCACAAACAGGCATATGTAAATCCTGCTGAATTGAATGCTTGTTTTAATTATGCATGGGCAGCGCTGGCGCCTATGCTTATGCCATAAAAATGGATTTCAAGCGAAAAATTACAATGCACATAAGCCGTCAAAGTTGCTCCAGGTAGGAGGTGAAGCGATGTCATGGCATAAATGGACAGCGGCCGAGCGCAAAGTCACGACTGGCGGTGGACACTGAATGACAGACGACATTTTTCCAACGTCGCTCTGCGTCCCAAACGATTAACTCGTATTCGTGTGCGCTCAGCTGTTTCCGAAAACAATTTGAAGGGAGCATAACGGCTGTTGGAGGTCGGTTATGTAAATTCTTTAGTACTGCGGCATGTGGGGGAAATAACCGAGAACATCTTGTGCACTTTGTGGAATTACCGCTTGCTGTAAACAAGTAATGATGAGAAATTCGAATATTTTTCATTTTGTTGCCGTGTATTTGGTAATGGCGAGCCATGTTAAAATTTTTAAATTTTTGTGCTTCAGTGCATATTTTATGGTCTGGCCTGCTAAGCAGTATTACACGTGACAACTTTTAAGAGTATACTTTTCCATTAAAGGTTTCACTCTTTTTTGTTTTTACTATTGACAGTATAATGCCTTTTGCAATTTGTATGCTAAGTGCATCATATTTTATGTTTATGAATTTGCA
The DNA here is from genome assembly GCF_001853355.1 of Bactrocera latifrons. NCBI lineage: Eukaryota > Metazoa > Arthropoda > Insecta > Diptera > Tephritidae > Bactrocera > Bactrocera latifrons. The sequence continues at coordinate 241,697 of NW_017535553.1, read as the reverse complement.
GTTGTGCATAGCCCGTTCTTATCAATTGGTTATGGTATGAGTTATTATAGCGATTATCAGGAAGCTACTTTCACGCTGTCCGGCGATGTCACACATTGAGTTTCTCAATTACATATAACATTGTGTCATAAATTTTTGATTCAATGCCGTATCTGGTACGCCTGTATTTATTGAGTAAACCAATATGCCTTAACCCCATCGCTTCATCTATCCGGCGGCGCTCTGTGTGTGGTATCAATGGTGTGATGCCACGTTTCGCAGCAGCGCGTAGGTGATAGTCTGTCGACTTTAACGATAGCTTTTAGCCTCTGTTCTTAGCTTAGCATGTCCAGCCCGTGCCTGTCTGTTTTATTTTTGAATATTGTTTTCAATTTTAAATTACGAGTAGTAATTGCAGCGACTTAATTCATTCAATAGTTGTGTGTTTATATACATAGAGGGTGTTGTTTAAGAGGTGTAGAAAAGTGTATGACTAAATGATTTTCGATGATCATTAAACCTTATTTTGACAGCCCTTATCACAGCCTTTATTGTGTGGTATAAACAAATCCATTATTTTTCCAATAGTTCGCTTTAGTTATCTGTATCTCGCGTTGTAAAAGTGTGTTTGTAGTAAGTAATATGGCATTAGATAGATAAGGTTACGTACTAAAAGCACATCTTAGACGGTTTTGTGATTGCTTCAATCAGTATTGCTTGAGCCCGCATCAAAGATGGAGAAATGTAAAGAAAAATTATTTTATTTTGGAGTTTTTCTTCGATAGAAGCGAAAAGGCGCGCAAGACGGCCCTGATGCTATAGGATTTTGGTTTCGTCAAAGATGCACTACGTTCTGGAGCCCAGGTCGAAAATATGGGTAAAATAATGCAAATCGTCAAGTTCGACCGTCATCTAAGAAGCATTGTTTGGATCGCTCAGGAGCTAAATTGGATTGTTGTTTTTGGAGCGCCAGAATTCTGCAGAGTTGCCAGTCCTTGGCCGGATAAAAATCCGTGTCCGTTCCGGTTATGTAGACCCGACTGCCGTGGGAAGGGTTCTAAAGCGGATAATTACTAATGATGGCACGTGGGTCACTTACGACAACGTTAATCCGTCAATCGGAAACGGTCGTGCTTAGCCAATGCAAATGTAACTAAGTCCAGATAAACTCACAGAAATTGCCAATATAACGTGGAAGACAACATGCATGGCTCGAAGTTCAGCTGTGTATTTGGTGGCTCGTCGTATTATACTATGAACTCTTGCAACCAGGCAAAACCTTTACAGGAGGCTTTTATGGGACGCAACCAATACTTTTGATGCCTTTCTATTTTTAAGGCTGATGTTTGATGGAATTGGGATTTTGTGCTGTCAGCTATTGGCCCGTCTGAAGAAAGCAATCGCAGAGAAGTGGTCAGGTCTGGCATATAGGACAGGAATTGCCTACAATCAGGAACCCGCCGAGGCAAACGCACCGGTAGTGCCTCGCATGAAGCTCTCGGAGCTCGATTGGTATAATTGTAGGCATCCACCTTATAATTTAGAACTCGCATCAAGTAACAGTAAACTGTTCTTGGCTACGACGAATAAATTTACTGCTGAAAGAATAAAAAACCTTAAATTTAATGTAAAAACTATCGGTTTCGTTTTACCAGACCCAATACTTTAGAAAATTATATAGCTTATGAAAACTCATCCATTATTTTCACTGTTATTTCTATTATATAACTGCAATATTTCTTTCTAAAAATGTGTTTAAATCATTATAAAGTAACATCAATTCCGTTTTTTTTTTCATTTCAGGTATGTTTCCTCTCTTTCTCTGTCTCCCTCTGCCATCAATGTAACATCTGCAGGTAATGTGTTGTCATCAATTAAACTTAACCGCATTGACCACAAATTAATTGTTGCCTATTTTTAGGCGGTCTACCGCTAAATGGAACATTAGCACGATACTAAATAAATACGAAGTAAAAGCGTTGTTGCTTTTCAATTTCCGAACACGACAGCAAATAGTCGCCAAATTTCCATAAAGTAATATTTTACAAATTCAGGCAAATAAAACTGCACCAACACACAGCTCTTTATTTATGGCAGCTAAATTGCAACCAATAGAACTGGCGAACCCTCAACTGCCAATATTATAGCAATTTACAATTGTTTTACGCAGTCATTGTTTTCATTTGACCGCGACACTTGCATTGCTGTATTAGTTGCAATAAGTCCGTAGTAGCCATGTCATGGCAGCCTCCCACCGCTGAATATTTTCCCTTCACTACGCTAAATGCAAAATGCTGTTTGTTCGCGCCAATTTCTGCTGTTGCCCCAGCACCCGGGTAAACACGAAAGATCCGTGTTTAGTTTTTGCAACATCATCCTGCGGCATGATGCCCGTGCTAACAGAGATAACCTCTTTGCCGACTGTGGCACATCCTTTGTTGATTTAAGCTACAATTGCAATTGGAGCTGCGGTCCGACGTCTACAGCCAGCTTGCATACGCTGCTGCCTGCCATGTTACTTTGTGTGTATGTGTGGCTGAGTGGATCCGGTCACTGGTAACCATATTTTGTCTCTGCTTATTATTTGGTGAATTTACATTTGCCACTCGCCACACCTAATAGGGCTAATGTTGGGGTGTTGCTGCTGTATATTTGATTCTCCCTAGAAGTCCAAAATGGCGCTAAATTTCAGTGTGATTGTCGAGTGCTTGTCTGATTATGTGTAGGTGCTGGGATTAAATACTCTGCAGGGCAGAAACACTATTTTCGATTTGCTTTCGTCACCATTTCTAGTTAAACAAAATGTTTAATTCAATACACCAAAAATATAGGCACTGAAAATCTATTTTTATTCGACATTTACAATACTTTGTTGTTTTTTATAGTACAGGGAAGCATCGAAAGCCGAAATGCGAAACATTAATCCGCTAAATCGAACTTACTTCCAAGTCAAGACTATCTCACGGAACCACTGGTTAAGTATTACTTCGTGGGAGGCACAGGAAAATGTCTCTCTGTCTCTTATAATGCGATAATGCGGACGGGCGGGTACCTAGTCTGTTGAAAAAGTCTTAGTTTTGTCTTTATGGAATCTATATATTCCTCGTTCCTCGAGTTCCTTAAGTAGGTCGTTAACTACCAAAATTAAGCTCCCCCAGTGGCACTTTTTCAGCGGAATGGTTCAACAATGAGCATCCAGGAGTTGTCTCAACAAATCCTCGTCTACATCAGAGAAGTAGGATTTTTAGCTAGAATGCGCCTTAACCGTTGACTCGAACATATACAGCTCCCAATCGTTCCAAAAGCCACTTCTGTCAGCCCTGTTCAAGAGTGGCTCGAAACTTCATCTCCATAAGCTTCGATGTCCACCAAACACGTTTCCTTTTGCCTTTTTGTGAACTTTGAGAGGACGCAGAGCTGTAAACCTCGATCCAGGTCAGACGCGGTTGAAAGAGCTGATCAAAATTCCCTGCAATACAAGTCCTATTTGTTATTTCTGAAGTTCTTCGGTCGCAGAAGCCCACCTAAAAAAAATGCTTCTCTAACCAGAGGAGGTTTAGAGCTCTGAATTTCGAGATGAAGGGAGTAATTTCTCTAAAAGCTAACATAACGTCAAGTATCTCCGCCCTGCTAGCGGTCACAAAAGTCGAGAAGGTGCTGTAGCTAAATCCGAAATAATTTGTCGACTACAGTCGGAAGAAAAATTATTCAAAAAAACAATTATTGAAGAAGTGGTCTTCGAAGGTATAGCATCAACCACATCGAACCATACTTTTTCATTGGTTTCCTCCAGATTTTCCATATATACTACAAACAGTACTTCGACCATTTCATTTTCAGTGTCCATTGGATTCGCTACGCTTATCGTGCGCATTTTGCCGCAATTTGTTTTACATTTCGTACACCATTCAACGACCGACCACTACTCGTGTACTCGTGAAATGCACACACACACTTTACATTGTTTTGGTAAATAAAATGAGCTCATAGCACATCCGTTGCTCTGTTTAAGCTGCTGGGTCGGGTGGTTCGTGATTTAGTTGGTTACTTCGCTGATTCGATTGTACGAGTGGAGCCAAAAGGCACGTGACTGCCGGTGGTGAAATTGTGTATGTATGGCATCCCTTTGTATGAGTATAGTGAGTGGTTCTATGCTCCGTAAAATGGACTATTCTGCAACTACTAAGCGAATCATATCTTTAACACAGCGGAATGGTGCTGACCTAAAGTAGCAATATTTTGGTATTTTTTATAGCGTGATGTCCTATGAGATATCCTCTTATCAGATTCTGGTCATAAATAGAAGTTCAAAATAAGTAATTTCCAAGATTGCAAATATCCTCAGAATGGTAAAAATGTACAGTATTGGTTGTATAGCAATGTTATTTTTAACTACCATAGTTTGATATTTCCCTGCAAAGTAGTTGCTGGTATAAGCTCAACAATTACATTTGGTGGAACATTTCCGGCAATGTTTGCTTGTTGTCCATAGCTATATGGCGTTGTACTTTGTCGAACTTTCGCTGGCACAGCCAAAATGCTGAACTTTTAAATAGTAGTGACTGTTAGTGGGATTTTCAACATATTGCACCTTTATTTGTGCTCTCTACTCTTATTTATATGGTTGTAAGTGCAGGTTGCAAATGCAAGGATTTCATGTGGTAAACAATCAGTATTTTCCTATGTAACTTTTGGTACTTCCTTCCTTGATTACTTTTCCTGCTACTTGCTGTAATTCTCCATTTATTGTTTGTTAATCAGATTAACATGTGGAGTATCAGCTATACGCCTTGTTGTAGGCAATTGTATAGCCTCACGTAGATATTGGCAGTGGTTTTGCCAAAGCGCCTTAAAATATGCTAGGATTTAGTTGTATTGTATGATTGCTTTTTATGGCAGAAATTCATTTGAGAGCGCTGAGTTAACTGTTTCTATCATCACAGACCAAACCTAAGTGACTATGGCATCATTTCATTTCATTCCAATATAATTTAATTACCCTAACCTTGGCTGTAGTTTTCTGCTCACAATCCTTCGAGACAGGTATGTGAGGAAGTACACGCTAGAGGAGCGGAGCGGTGAGCTTTTTTACGTATGATTTGAACATTGGTGGGAAATTACTCCGAAAGGAACTATCCGTACTAACTTCAGTCCTTTTGCGTAAAGGTAGCAGAAGATGTACTTCTCTCGAGGCTCCTTGAGAACCCCAATATTAAGGCAGCGAATTCGTAGAATTCAAAGCTAGAGAAGGAAGTCTAGATACCTTATTTCTTTCATCGACTTACTACATGATTAGGCTGGTTTGAACGACTAACCACATTGGTATTTCAGGAAACTGCAGCGCTGATTAGCTTAGTTGGCGCCTAAAATCCGTTTAAAAAATGTTGTAAATTTTACGCTATCTTTTTGGAGTCGAATAGTTTTGAATTAATATTGCATAATAATATGCGAAATATGTTTAAAAATATTTTTATTTCTTCGAAAAAAATTAATACCTAAAGTAACTGTTAATGTAATCCCCCACTTACATTTAATATAATATCTCGAAAGAAAGAGTAACTGTTTATCAAATTAGCAGCTTCATGCTCAACAAACAATTGTCTTGATCTGCGAAGTAACTCTATTACTGCGACCCTTTCTCGCCGTAAATGCGTTTCGAATAGCCTGTTTATAATAAAATATCACTTGCATGCTAATTCTATCCTTTTCTTTTACGCTTAAGTGCCTCTGGTAAGTGTCTAGAGTATTCTCGCAATTTATATAACTTTGTTATTCCATTTGAGTAACCCTACGCCCGGCCTTTGTTGCGCCATGCCATTTTTACCACTTAAATCTCTATCAACACGATGCACTCACACCATCTCGAAGCATTTATCTTTACTGCAATTTACGGCGCATATTAAATGAAATATCGACTATAAACATAACCTCAATGGCAGTGCTACCATTCGGCGAAAAGTATGCAATGCGAAGCTCTAGCTGTTGCTCGCCTTAAGCACTCTCACACACACGCACTGAGATATGCTTCCCCCTTTTATGTTACACTACAAGCTCGCTGTAGAGCAGGCACTCGGTTCAGCAAACAAACGTAAGAGTTTAATAAATTTTATGCCATTTTTCTTGTTCGCACTCAACACTTGCACACCCACACGTACACACACACATGCGTGCCATACTGCCAAAGTGCTCGAACATGCTCTTGCGTGTCGTATGTCCTTGCTTGCTCGGTCTACCTTGCTTTTGTTGTGCTGTGCGTTTTCCACCAACACTTGTATTTATTTGTTTTGCTTAGCATGTAAATGCGCGTATGGGAGTGTGTGTATGCGTGTGCTAGCATGCTTTTAGGCGCACTACTAAATACAAATTACTCTCCAATATAAGTGCTTTCGTTGCTCACGAACAAATAACAAATGAAAGGGGCAAAAATAAGTGGAGAAAAACAAAATGCGACATAGAAAGGAAGTCGGCTTACAAGTGGAATTACCTCGCGGAAACGTACAGCTTAGTTCGCAGCAACGCGTTGGCACAAATGTAAGCATGCCGTCGCTTTCAGGCGCCGTCCCTCAACGCACACGGCGAAGTTTTCGTTGCCCAAGCTGTGATTAATTGAATTTGCATTGTCGCATGCAAGGCCGAAGGGGTGTGTTGGCATTCACAACGCATAGTTGTTGTTTTCGGTGCCCTGACTGGCTGACTGTCTGCCAATCTGTCTGACTTTTTGTCTGTGTGCCCTGTCTTTATTAATTAAATTGCAATCTAAATATTGTAAAGCATGCATTTAATTTGTTGTAGCACAACAACAAACCAAAAAGGCCCAAACGAACTCGTAAAGTTTGGTACACATTGATATATGGCCCCAGGCAAATCGATTCTTTTCCATTACAACTTCATTTAATTATAGAAATAAATTGAAGTGGATTTGTTGTCACTGCTTAGATGATTGTTGGTGTTTTTGGTGTGGTAAATTAATTCGATTTGATACATTGACTTTAAGGGAGCATTTGAGAAATTTGGGAATTTGCGGTGGCTTTGTGGCAAGCAAGGCGAAGTGACACTTTGAATGCCAAAGCGAAGAAATTCTTTGAATGTTTGTCTGTCGAGGCTTCGACTTGTAATTAAGTTACAGCTTAAAACAGGCTAAATAATATTATATTGTGCAATCTGATTTGGTTAGATTAGAATAGTGCAGTACCGAGTCGATTTTAAAAGTAAAGTCGCGGCAGAAGAAAATCGGTCTTATTACTTTTCGGATCCTGTAGAGTACTAGATGCGAGTACTATAAGGGTACCCTGCGTAATCCGTAAGAAGGAAGTTCCCTGTGTTAACATTTTTATTTTCCATAAGGTTATTTAGACAGTATTGTGCGGAGGATTCAAACACATTGCAAATAAATTGATATTATCACTGTTGCTTAGGACCTAGCAGATTCACCATAGACCACATTTTCACAATATGTCAAGTCCTGGGGAAGACCGTTGATAACCAACCCGACACCCATAACCTCTTTGCCGATTTCAACGTAATTTTTGACAAAACTGACAGGACGTACATATTCAACTATGTCTAAACGTGGCATCCCAGAGGAAATTTTAGAAGCTGTGTTTCCCTCTGTTGCGTTTTGTGCAATATAATGCTGAAAAAAGTCGTCCGTGCAGCTAATCCGAACCACAGTTTATACTCTAAAAGTAAAAGGATACTGAGGTCCGCAGATGATTTTGACATCATAATCCTAGAAAAAGTATCGAAAGAGGTTAGTTTTATGGTAGACAAGAGCAAGACAAAGTACCTGGAAGCCACACATAAAGATTACTCGCGCCTTAGCTTAAAGACCTCTTAAGAACCATGTCACTGTTGAAAGCTATAAATTTGAAAATGGTAAGAACTTTGTTTATCTCGGAACCAGCATAAATTTCACCAATAATCTTAGTCTGGCGATCAAGCGAAGAATAAAAAGCTAACGGATGCTACTTTGGGATCGAAATTGGATTGAGAAGCATATCCCTCCTTCGACGAACAAACATTTTTCTCCACTATATAAGTCTCTTATTATTCTCCGTTCTATTATACAGTGCAGAATTATCAAGGGCACCAAATAGATAGCGGCCTGTCTGCAATTGGGATGTACAAAATGGAGGCAACGGACGGAGTCTAATAACTGATGAATTCAGGTAATGATCGAAGCGACAGTCAAAATTTTGATTTTTGACAAAATGACGACTTCGGAAAAAATCGATTTTCGGGATAGATTTACACTTCAGAGGGGCTTAGAATATCGAAATAGTTATCAAAAATCATATTTCTTTTATGACTACCTGTAACAACTACTACCTAAGAAATTCGTGAGAAAATTTCAAGTCAATTGGTTCATCTGTTTAATAGAAATTTTCTTCACCTACTCTGAAAACAGCGTTTCGGGATATCTGTATCTCCGAAATTATTTGCGGGACTAACTTAAATTTTTCCGAGAATATTCTCAAATAAAAGACCCAAGTGAATATAACCCCTTAAAGGTCTCTTCTATTTGAAAAAACAAATTACGCAGTCATTCTTTGACCGTTTTCATTGAAATTTTTCTATTATTGTCTTCGTAATTAAAAGCTCATATTTGTAAAAGCAAATTTCTGTAAAAAAAAAAAAAATCTGTGACCTTTTCCTTACCAAAACAAAACTGTGGAGACCGCTATTCTGCGCCTAAAAGCAGTCTACGCAGGAATCATTTATCATGAGCACTCATGTGTCTATTGCAAAGCATTTTTCCTCCTTCCTACCTTTGGCATACTCTTCCATATGTGACCGTTTGTGTATGTTTGTATGAGTGGCTATAAAAGGCCGCGGACTGCACTTAAAAACGCCCAACCACACGCTGCTGTCTTGGCGAACACACCGCTTACAACGCATTATAAATGTTACTTATTTTAACCTGTGTCATGTGGTATGTAGCATACGGCGCTCATGCTTGTTTGTGGCTGTGGATGGTACTCAAAACAATCAAACGACATAATTGACTGTGGCCGGAAGTACAATTGTTTGCATTGGGTTAGTTACGCGCTGCGCGGCGCCACTCGCCACTTTGTTATTGTTATTGTGTTTGCATACGCTGCGGTTGCTGGCGCTGACATTTCAGGAGGTGGTGGATCATTTGTTTGACGATGTCATTGTCAGTGATAGTAATTGTAGCGCATGCCGCTCAAGCTTTTGTTATTGTTGTACGCATTGATGTGGCGGCCATTATACGCCCAAATGTAGGCAAAAGCAGCAACCACACCCAATCATCTACGCCGCTGCCATCAAGGCCAACACCACAACTCCTTCGCGCACTCAAATGTTTACAGTTGTTTGCTGCAGTGAAGTGAAGGCCTCCAACCCTTTCGTACCTCCGCCCTCCAAGTCTGGCGCACATATGCGCATTAACGTAATGGCAATGCTAGAGCCCGCGCACCGGGTATGAGTGATTGGAGCTCTCATTTGAATTGACATTTGCTCGCTCACATGTACACTTAGTTTTACAGTAATACATACCGCTAGGCGCGCCAACATAAGCACTAACTTAGCTGCGCATATTGACTGCCAACGTTTCATACCGAGCCTGCCAAGCAAGGGTTAATAAGAAGCGAAGTTCCGTCTAAAGTGATTGCCGACGAGCAATCATCTTTGTAGCGCGCAAATGACATTAAATCCAGCGAAAATGCGAGTTGAGCGGGGGACAATGAGAAATCACGCGTTGAAGGCCTATGACAGACAGCCGATGTTCAACATCATTTCGCGCATAATTTAATATGCAAATGTAATTTGCAAGTAGTGCAGCGCCTAAGTATAGGCTTCCTTGCACGAACATGCCTCAGCCAAACTCGGTGTTAAACGCGCTTCCTGCTAGGCAGCCTACTTACCAGCACGCTTGTCTAACCGGCAAACTTAATCAGCCCAGCGCGGCGTGAAAATTTACTGCACTTTGATGTTCAGCACATTTACGAATTTGCATAAAATTTTATCGCCGCTTTTAACCCCTTTTCGCCGTAGCGCGGGTGCGGAGGTATAAAAAATTCAAAGGTGATTTTAAGTGCTTTAAAGTACGCTGTCAGCTAAGGTGGAGCGTTGCGTCATTATTTACACTTTGATAGATATTTGTCAGTAAGGTAGCACTGCAGTCAAAGCTTTAAAAAAGTAGAGCAAAAAAAATTATATATCCAGTGTCTCAATATATAAATCAAGTCAGTTTATTCAAGAAAATATTCGAAAATTTTTCGCTTGTATTTAGCAACTAGTTGAGGGGTTCACCATTATGGCAACTATATACTGTTGAGGTGCGATCTGAAAAGTATAAACGGAGAATTTCCAATCGGGAGTCTTGCGTTGGAAGAAGTTTTCCATACAGTGACTTAATATTGACAGCTATATGTCATAGTGATCCGTTATCCAATTTATTGTAGTGTTACCTTAGACAATAATCTATGCAAAATATAGTGAAGATATCTTCTGAAATGAAAAAGTTTTTCACACAAAGAATTGATTTTGGTCGGTAGGTTTGTATGGCAGCTATGTATGTGTCATAGTGGATAATATACAGGTGCTTTGGTGCTTTGGACAATACTCCACCTCAAATTTATAGAAGAAATATCGTCAAATAAAAAAAGTTATGAAAAATATTGCTTGTTAGTACATTTGTCACTAGTTGCAATTCGAATGAAATGTAAAACCATATCTTGTTACGTTTCAATAAAAAAAA
>NW_017535553.1:216853-230981 GCF_001853355.1 Bactrocera latifrons | reverse complement strand
TCACTAGTTGCAATTCGAAATAAATGTAAAACCATATCTTGATACGTTTCAATGCAAAAAAAAAAAAAAAAAAAAAAAAAAAAAAAAAAAAGTTCTGCATACAAGAACTTTTTTCTCATCGATCAGTTTATATGGCAGCTCTATGCTATAGTAACCATACAGAAAAAAAATCGATTTAAATCGTCACGCTGATCATTTAAGATAGGTTAGGCTAATCTGCTGGGTCAATGAGCATAGACCAGTTATGTCCTTTGCCAGATGGAGTTCAGTTGCTAAAATTATTTATATATATTTACATTTTATAGAGTCTCCGACGTCAAGCAAACTTAATATAGTCTGTGTAAACAGTAATAAATCTATGAAATGTCGAAAAGCAGATACCCGGAATGCTAAGTTGAAAGTTTTGTGCTTCTTAGGTCATATCTCGAAAACGAGTTGGGTGATTTGCTTGGAAACCTTACACGAATACAAAATCAGGAAATTTCAATATTTTTCCGTCGTAAAACCCCAAATTATCAACATTTAAAGATTAAAGCAGCCTCTTCGTGTAAAATTATTACAAGAAGTTTATATTTTTACAAATTTTAGTCAATACCTCAACTTTTTCCGTAACCGAATGGGCGCCTCATTCGAATTCCGTTACCGTATTAATTGGATGGCAAATATTTTTTAACTGTTTTGTTGGTGTATCGTGTGTTTACTTCATACTTATTTTGTATTTTCGAAAATTACGCTTTGTTGACATTTCCGCGCACCGGCGTCGGCAACCAGACACTTGCTTTTTTCAGTCGCTTCTCTATATTTATGCATATTTTTATGCGCACAAGTAATGAATAATAAAAGAAGACACAAAAAATAAATGTTTTCGAAATTTGTTGGCAAATATTCAAATTTGTGCGTTTTGCTGGCATTTCAGTTCATATTCCGTTTATAGTAGTTTTACGGTGTTTATTTTGTGCAGCTAGTAAAAATTTGGCTGACTCAGACTCAGGCGTGTGTGATGCCCATGCCCGCAAATGCAAATACTTAATGAATAGACAAATGCGAAACGCAAAACAAATATTTTTGACAGTTCATGCAATCTGTCTGGTGTTTTGTTTAAATAAATTTTGAGTTGTGTAAATATGAATTTTAAGCTAGCGCAAATTGTTGACCCATTTGCTTTTAGCGTTTTTACACATGTCTGCACACAGATCCGCACTAATTTTATTAGTTTCGGCATTTCGACGTTTTGAGTAAAAAACAAAGAAATATCTTTAGGCGTTTGTACATATGTTTGTAATTTTTTTTTTTAGTCGCCATTAATTGCTCGTTCTGTCTAGCGTGACTTGCGCGCCGTTGCAACAGACTTATTTGCTATGCAATACATTTATTTTTAACCTCGCGTGCAGCCGAAAATTGCGAAAACAGTTTCTGAAATAATAGCGCGTTGAAGAAAAAAGGCAAATTGGAAAAGAAAATTTCGTAATATTATGAAGATACGCCTTCATTTATTGTTAGACAATTTACTGATTTTAAGGATAACCCAACATTTGGTCTTTATTAACAGTTAAAAATCATGAAATTATAAAAATTATAAAATGCTTTTGTCTTACATAACGACGGATATTTGTAGGAGTCGATCGAGGTTAAGAGAAAAAATTTTAGGGGTATTTCTTTGTATGGAGCTCTTAAATTCTTACTCACCGATTCAAACATTGCTGGATTCTCGAAATAACAACGCTTGTCCGGATAAAATCCGCGTCAATTCCGGTATCGTAGAACTTAGTGTTGGGGGAATTGCGTTCTCCGTCAATAGTAGCTTTAGGTTACCGTATAATTGTACCATTTTTGAGAAATAATGTTTCCAGATCACTGTACTGTTGTAGCGTTGAGCTCGCTAACCGTACGCTCAAATATCTGTCCCCATTAGAAATAGCTGCAAACTACCTCATCATCAGACCGATTGGGATGTCTGGTCGTAGTGGAATCGCTGATAATCAAGCGGCACTGGAAGCAGTCTCCTCCTACGAGATCAAATCGATACTGGTGCAAGAGTGTAGAGAACGGCTGAATAGCCTAGCGGAACGTAATCATGTGCGTCTCAGCTGGGTACTCGGCCACAAAGGTATAACCAGTAACGAACTGGCTAATGAGCTCGCCCGCTCCGCAGCTTCCACTAACATGGTAGGACTTAAACCCTACCATAAAGGAGTTGCTCCGCAAAGAAGAAGGAGTAGGCATTAGTTGGCAACAACTACATGGCATGCGGCATGCCAAGTTGCTAATGAGGGTATAATCTCAGCAGGCTTAAATGTATCTACTGGCCCTTAGGAAAGTTCATCTTGCTAAAATCGTAGGGGTTCTTACTACCGTCCAAGAAACGTTTATGCGGTAAGATTCCACAAATTCCTGATAGGTCCAAAACGCTTTATCGATTTGTGGGGCCTTATGGTCTACAATATAAGAGTTTTAGATACCACAACGAACCGGCATTTTAATCTATCCAAGTGGGATCCTTGTTGGGATCGACACGTAACATGAAGGGACTTTCTCAACTCAAAAAATATTACATTTTTTTTCCCAATAATTATACTACTCTTAAAATATAGTTAGTAAAAAAGATTTATATATTTCAAATTCGGAAAAAAATTGATAGAAGAATTTTTTTTTTAATCCCTAAAAATCGCGTGCCTCTAAACTTTTTATTATTTTAGAAGTTGTATTCTCTTTCCAACAATGCTCTGACAATGATCGATTCAGTAGTAAAAACTTCAAGAGCCCTTAAAAAATATATTTGCTAGGCACTTAAATGCCCTTGAAGGACGTTCTATCGTTATAGCAACATCAAAATTCTGCAAATAATGTTGCTACTTGCTGAAATTTTCGTTGCGCTGATTGCCGACAGACGGTCTACCTTTCAATCAAAGTAAATAAATGCGACAGTTGAGTATTTTGAATTTTCTCAATGCAAATAATACAAATAAATGTGAGATCCAGCAATAATAAACATGCAAAGAGATATAAATATAATGCACACCCCAGCATGTCCAAAAATAAGTAGTATATGAAAGAGATGGAAGACTTGAATTTCATGGCACCTTGCCAAGCGGGAATTTTTGCAACTGTGTGGCAGCTCACCAGCGCGCGCTGTTAGCAGCAACACATGATACAGCCATACTTGTATATTTAAAGACATGTAAATATGTAACTATCGTGTGACTGAGTCAAGGCGTGTATCGGTGGCACTGTGAAGAGGCAAAATATGCAGCAAATAAAAGTATTGTGCAGCATATTTGCATCAGTTTCCACAAAATAGCAGCTAAAAGCAAAACAACAACAACACAGTGATGGAGTTATGAGGGTAGCACGACAACGCCGTATCCATTTGTTTTTAGTAGAGCGAGTTCACACAAATATTTACATATTCATACATACATGTATGCATATAACTTTGTGCCCATAAACCTCTATTACCCCACAAATCTTGCTGTCCATTTTACCCTCAACAATAAAAGCAATAATGGAGGCATCAAAAACAGCAACAAACATATATATGTATATGTAAATATGCAAAAAAAAAATCTTAATAAACAACAATGTCATCGTTAGCATTGCAGATGTTGCACGTCACTTGACAGTGCAACCGAGCACAAAAGCCAACTTTGAAAAGCGCCAGCTACGAAACTGGAGCAGATTTGGAGCGTTGATCTCTTCAGTTTGTTGCTCTCTTACCTCACTTGTGACCATCGCGCGAACCAACGACATTATTTGTTATTTACAAATATAAATTCATACATATATAAAAGCATAATAATAGGCACATAAAATTTAATAATACATAGCTTTAAATTTGCTGCAGCAAAGCGGAGACAAAACCACACTTTTCATAGGATCTCGAATTAAAAATTAGACCCTTACGAAAAAATAAGTAAACTCAAGGCAAAAAGCTTTTAGTGCTTAAAATCGAAATCGTATATACATATACTATATGATTTAAACCATATAATCTAATCATAACAAGTATTATAGAATTAAGAAGGTATTCTGGTCTAGAGGCATGAATTTCAGATAAATTTGATGTGTAAACACGGCAATAGGCTTTCAACCATTCTCACGATTTCAACTCTCCTAGCAATCTGAAACAAAAAAAAACATATTAATCAAGGTCTGGTCATAGAAATAGCACGCTAGACCGGATCTGTGGAAATTAAATAAAGTTATTAGAAATTTAATAAGTATTATAGCGCTTAAGCACTTAGGATGTTAGTATTTTGTTGTGGGCCCACAATTTTCAAGCAAGCTCTCCACTAATATCTGAGACCTCCTTTGCGGAATTGCGTACCATGTCTCGTCCAAAGTTCTTCTGCTCAGCTCAGAACGTCAATACTTTCTGCAGTGAGCTTGTTCTTTTAGCTGTGTGCTTTGGATCATTGTCATGCATAAATATCTTATTCACTGGCATCGATTTGAACGCGAATAGTTCCATCATATTTTTGAAAATGTTAAGGGTATTATAGTCCATTCTGCCATCTATTCTTATCAATGCTCCAATACCGTATCAGGAAAACGCACCCCAGATCATTACGCTACCTACGAGTTATACGCTTGACGGCTCACCTTAGTTGCATCGCTCCACAGAACTCTTTTCAAAATTTGCTTCCTTTTCTAAATGTTCTTTATAAAAGCCCAGCCTCTTTATGTTTTTTTTCGACTCATTCTTCCAAACGACTGAATATGATTTACATTTATTCGCAAAAGTCTACTGAATACGTTAAGCTATAATCCCGCCGGATGATTTAAAGGTATCAGCCTTGCTTTTTCTGATGACGACTCTATCAACAAGTTTTTCCATCAACAAATTTGCATCACTTTTAACAAAATTGATGAATTTGTGTACTATTTGCTTCGAACAACTCATAACTTTAGCAATCTAAGTTGGATTTTTGCTTTTTTTGTGAAAATCAAATATTATTTAATTTTTTCCAGAGTATAATGCATATTTCTGGCCATTTTTAAAGTATGTTAATTTTTTTTTTTAATTTATAGCTTAACATCGTTTTTTTTTTGCACGATCTCTAATTAATAATAAATATTTGTACAAATAACCAACTAAAATCTGAAAAATTTGAAAAATTCTCTCGTAGACATATTCGTGAATAGTTAAACTTTAAAAAGATAAAAATTGATTTTGTGTTGGAGACCAGAATACTCCATTAATAAATACGCCATTAGAAATCTTCCTCAACTAAGCTTCGACTTCACCTGCAATATACATATATACTTTTAAATAAAAGTCCAATAGTACCTGTGAAAGCTCATGCCTCATCTAACAGCAGTGCGGTCATAAGTCCTCTCCAATAAGAAACGTAGCACTAAATTTTAAATAAGTATTCTAGTTAGATCGCCTTTCCAATAAGAAAAAGGTATGAGCAAATTGTCGAAGAGTGTGTTCGTTTCACACAGAAAATAGCTGCTTGCTGTGTTATGATCGCTTTGACAATGCATTAGTATGTGCCCGGGTAGCTCAGTCGGTAGAGCATTGGACTTTTAATCCAAGGGTCCAGGGTTCAAGTCCCTGCTCGGGCGATAAGAATTTTTTTTTTTTTTTTGTTTTTAAATTTATGTATTAATTTTTGTTTTATTACTTAAGATATTTGTTAAGTAGTAGCAATTTGCATTAAATTTATGCCAACAACAGTATTTAACTAGAACATTTCCATAGCCTACAGTTATTGCTTTGGCACAAATAGAAATTCTTGTAACAAATTGCCACTGAATGCCGTTCTCTGGCAAGTGGAGCAGCGCTAAACAACTGAGTAGTATTTCGCCAAAGAAAATCGTCCGTGCCCCACATTAATCATGCCACACAGCGTAGCAGCGCTGACGTTTTTGACATTTGCTTATTCTCAGTTGTTATTATTGTAACAATTTACCAGCATTTCATGTTTATTATGCTTATTGCAATTCCTCGAGTTCATTTTTTATGACAGCGGCCTCTTGCGCTGAAGCGTTATTTGCTATTTTTATCTCAGCCAGTTGAGTGTGTTGAAAGTGTTGTTGCTCTTAGTGCGGCAAATAGGCGCAGAAGATGCTTATTACTGTAAACAAGTGATGTGTGGCGATTAAAGTTTGTAATTTTTACATAAGTAGATGTAAATGTGAGCGTAATAATTTTTTCTTTTAAATAAATAGCAAACATTAATTAAAAGTAAGATTATTTTATATAGCAATTGTACAACTTTGCACTATAAAAGCAATGCAATTACAGATAACAATAATAAAATATATAAATATTACCTCATAAAAAGAAAATCTATCAATTAAAGGAGAAAAAAGAAAGGATAGTTAACTTTGGCTAAACCGAAGCTATAATACCCTGCACAGGTGCATTCTTTCTTACACGAAATAATATGAAAAGCTCTTTTTCTTGTTTTCGATTGCTTAGTTTGTGCGCCAGCTATAAGTTATAGTAATCCGATCTGCATGATTTCTTACGAGATTGTGGCTCCGAAAATAATCTGTGGAAATTTTCGTTAAGAAATCTCGCCAAATAAAAAAGTTTCTCATACAAGAACTTGATTTTACCAGCCAGTTTGTATGGCAGCTTCATGCTACAGTGGTCCAATATCTTGGTAAGAAAAGCGTGGGTATAAAATTTCAGATTGATATCTCAAAACCTCTGATAGTCCCACGCATTTATAAAGAAGCTCAGATCGGACTCAGCCCATCACTCTGACCATTTATATTTATACATATTTTATGGGACCTCCACCGTTTATAGTGTTACGAACATCGTGGCAAAGTTGTTCAGGGTATAAAAATTATAATTTAGCGCGAACCACAGAAAAAAATGTATGGAAAATAAAATTGAATTGAATTAACTAACAACTAGAAAAAACCATGTGTGCTCAGCATACCAGTTGCGCTCCAATGATTTGCCACATATTCAGCAACGCGGAACGGTATCTGAAAAATGCGTTTGGTTACACATCCGCGACTAGCACTACAATCAGTTACGCATTTCGGCATGGAGGTAACACAAATCAACGCTCGGCTCATACAATATGCTTACATCGAGCGCTGTATTTTTACAATATTCACGTTTACGCTAAATTCAATATGCAATATGCAAATACAAGCCAGCTTGTATCTATAGCTTTATATATGTTTATACCTATATGTATATAGCGAATAAATATTAGTATATACTTATGTACTTACATATGTAAATGGGCTCACACATATTTTTGCCGCTGCAAATTACTTGCTTTTCGCTCAAATTTGTTATCTAAGTTCATCTTTGTACCCATTCGCCTATCTCGACGCCATCGCTACCTGCCCCCGCCTCTTCTTTGCTGTATTTTGCTATTTTTAGTTTAATAAATTTTATGGCATTTTTTTCAGACGCGTTCATTGACACCTGAATGGGCGCGCAAAGCTTGCAAAACGACACAGAAGCTGGCGAGCGCAGTTATAGCCGACGCTTTAGTCATTCGTTATGTATGTAGCAAGATACTGGTGTCTGTCTTTATGTGTCTCCGTGTCTGCCTGCTACCTACTGCCTACCTGTCTGTCGGGCTCTGCTCTGTTGTTCAGCTATTATATGTTGTATTTGTACATATGTATGTATGTATGCTGTCTCTTATACACATCTAGATGTGTATAAGAGACAGTAGCAAGATACTGGTGTCTGTCTTTATGTGTCTCCGTGTCTGCCTGCTACCTACTGCCTACCTGTCTGTCGGGCTCTGCTCTGTTGTTCAGCTATTATATGTTGTATTTGTACATATGTATGTATGTATGTGTGTATGTGCGCATTCACGTTGGCCAGCTGTTTGGTTTCACCGGCCTTTTATTCGTTGACTGAGTGGCCACTTGCCTACGGATTTTTATTTTACATGATTTTTATTATTATTGTTGTTTCTGTTTTTTTTGTCCATCTCAATTTTCCAACTTCCTACCGCACTAGCATATTTTTCAAGTTTTTCTCTAATTGTTATTATTAATTATTTCCATTTGTGTTTTTGTTTTTTTATATTGGTCATCCGTTCATTTGCGGTCTGTTGCATAGCTGCGGTTTCATTACCGTTTTAATGCCCATAACTAACTTTTCAATTAGTGCCAAAACGTGTAGCTGACAGATTCAGGCGAGATTTTTATTCGAGTTACATGTGCGCACATCCCTCCATATGACGATGGTGCCACATATTAATACGGGTTTGTTGTCATGCGCTCACTTAGCGGTCAAGTATGATTAGCAGAAAATTTTTAGGTTTACGCAAAACTTTAAATGTGTATTTGCGGCATTGTCGGTTGATTGAAATGGGTCATATCAATATCGCTGACAGACATTTGTCGACATTTCTGCTTTTATTGTTACCTCACGGAGGCGGAGAGAGAAAGAGTTCAACAGTCCATATTTGCACGACAACAATTATGTTAATCAAACAAATCCAAATTTGATCCGGACTGACAAAGAAAACACATTTTCACATATTTTATTACGAATCTTGATTATCGCCTTTAACTAATCAAATTTTCCATGCACTTTTAATAAACCTTGGCTGGGTTGACTTGCAATGTCTTCAGCAAATGACTTTGATTGGCTGGAAGGGACCCAGGAATGCGCACCTAGAAGAGTATTTTTCAGTTTCGAAGGCAACAACAGTCATAGGGAGCCCATTCGTCGGTTGAACATTGTTGAACAATGACGCTCGTTTCGTGTTTGGCCAAAAAGTGAGTCATAATGTTGCTAGAATGTGACGGCGCTTTTCGTTGTGAAGAATCCATGCCTTTCTCGGCACACAAATCCGATTTAAACTTAAATTAAAACTCACCGATCCAAACGGGGTTAGTTTAACGAAAAATACCTCTTTGCCGGATAACATCCGGGTCAATTTGAGTATGTAGAACCGGCTGCCGTGGAAACTCACAAATCCGGAAGTTTACTATGCTTTACATAGACGCCTCAGAACAGCCAAACAGTATTCTGTATTGACCTTTTGACGCTGTTAATCGAATTCATGGCGAACCAGGTCACGGTAATCAAAAACTACGTTGGGTATTACTTTGATTTTTGACCGATTTCGACGTTGGTTTTTTCGGCTTCGGCACATTTCCGAAGCGCCATTTGCTGCACTTTTGCAAAACTTCGACGTCGTATTCATAAGCCTACATATGTCTCGAGTTCAAGCTGAGGTCTGTGTTATTGCGAAGCCAAAGTCAACATCTACGTAGACAGCCAAGCAGCTTTCATAGCAGTGTGTTGGGAAAAAGGACAGCAGTGTACAGTGTTGCCAAAAGTAAGCAACTTCACTTCTTCTGGGTGCCAGACCGAAAGAGTATCGAGAGCAATGAAATATTGGACGAAAATGCCAAGTGTACGGCTAACATCCGAAAATGTGATCAACATTATGAAACCCATGCATTTCCTATACGACGATCTTGACAGAAGCATGGTAAATAAAATCATAACCCTATGGAACGAGCTATCTGGGTGCAAAACCTCACCTAACGTCTTCAGCTTTGTTGTGAAGCATGTCTTTTGCGACCTCTACCCTACGTCGTTTTGCAAAAGATTCAAGTCTTTTGGTACGAGCCTAATATTAACCAAAATGTTTTGGGTATAATGCTGTATAATGTTTAGAATCGATGCAAAAGAGATTTCGGTATACTCTGCGATCTCGATGTTGTCAATACTGTGGTTTTCAAGAAATCTTTAACTGGTGGATGGACGACTAGCTTTGGGCAGATTTTCGATGACTTCAAGACCTACACGGAATACTAGCGATCGTAATAATGTAGACTCCACATAAATTTTTGTTTTCGATGGTAAAAATCGCCAGGGAAGTTTCTCTCGTTGTCAAAAAGCAGCTGTCAAACACACACTAATTGACATATGGAGAATAAATTTCGACCCAAACATATCAAACCAATCGAGGAAAAAACATTTTATCTATTCAGTATGCGCAGTACGTTAAATTAACCAGTCCGGGTCAAATATGTTATGGTATATTTCTACAGTACGTTCGCTTTTAAGGTCTAAGATTTACTTTGCAAAATCACTTCTTCCAATTTTCGTTTTTAAATAATTAATCTGCTAAGCTTTTATGTGCTCATAACGTTCTTAATCCGCTGTAATATGGCTTTCCGTAATTCAGGCATTTCCATGCCAAGCTGAAGCTTAATTAAAGTTTGTTAGCACAGCTTTGCTGCGTTTGTTATTAAAATTTCAAAAATGCTCAAATCACGCACACAGAAACACACACCCTCATATGTCCTTATGTCTCATCTCACATATATCTTCTAAGCAAAAGTTTCTTCATGCACAAACTCCTTAAGCACTGACACTTTACGGACTTCAACGGCCACTTAGACTACCTAATCTCTGTCGCTATTTGGCTTCGTATGCAGCGCCAGCTCCTGGCAAAAGTTTCGACGCACCAGCTGTGCGCAGCAGCTCGCAGACGAACAGCTCATACCGCAGCCTGCTCTCAACGGTTAACCAGTTACATTTTCCGCATTGCCACGCTGAGCGCAAAACTTTGCGACCTCGCCTGAATCATTTTTATTTCTATAACTCCACAACTGTCTATGTGTGTATGCGTGTGTATATGTGTGCGTGTTGCGGCGCGTGTGCTTTCGCTTGTGACTGTAATTTTATTAATTTAACATTGCGCACGTTGCTGCGACATAATTCAAGACAAACTGCCCTGTCGCAAGTGCGCAAGCAAGCTTTTACTTACATAAGTTTCCGATTGCCACTTGCACCCTTTCTTCACTGCGTACCCATCCATCCTGCAGCCGGCGTTTGCTCATAAACTTTTGCGTTACTTTCAGAGGTGCTTGCGCGCTTACTCACCTGTCACTTCCGCTGCCGGTAGTACCGTTACTTTTTCATGATTTCCTTATGATCACCTGGAAACTCTCGCTTTCTGCGCTGGTTCGTGGTTCGTAGCATTCTGCAGTGAGGAAGTAGTACGCTTACAAGCCGCCCTGCCAACACCCGTTCACCTTCGTTGGTTGCTGCGTCGTTTTGTTTTTGCCTCGAGGATATTGACTGTTGCAAATAAAGTTTGTTAACTGAAACTTTTGTCGCCGAATGCCGTAAAATTTTCCATACAAAGCTTTATTAAATAATGTTCAGAGGAAATTCTACGGCAGCTGGCAACGCTTGATATAAAGAGTATCACGACCATTATTATTTCTGTTTTTCATACTTACTGTGTTATCTACGTATTTTATAGTGGCGATTAGGTAACCCGGAAGCATGACGCAGCTGAGACCCTTCCGTTTGCTTATCCAAAAGAGAGTATTTAACAAGTAAGGAAGCGCTAAGTTTGAGTGTAACCGAACGTGTTGTACCTTCGCAACTAGCAAGGATTAAAGCAGAGTAAAATTCTTTTCGAATTTAGCTGAGAGTTTGGCCGTTATTTGCGGTATAAAGTTCGAAAGTGAAAAAACCATATGGAATTTAAAATTGTGTTATAGGTAGTAGTCGATTTCACCCATTTTCGCCATATAATGGAAAAGTGTCAGGTTTATGTCAACTGATTTCAATTAATTTAATATCGGTCGAGTGGATCACGAGATATGAATTTTCACCTAAATGTGGGCGGTGGCATGCCCTTCCTCTTATTTTGACGCCGCTTCCTATGAAGCCCTTCCGTTAGAGCGGATCGATTTAAAGGGAGTCAAAAAAAAGGAACTTTGTCTAAGGAAGAGGCTAAAGATCTGAAACTGGTTTCGAGCCAGCGATTTTTAAGGCGATTTGTTTTAAGCAAATTTATTTATTTTATCTTCGAGGGCGTGACCACGCCCATTTTTAAAAATTTTTAGAACACACTACTGCGATCTCCTTTTCAAAATTACAGTTTTCCAGTTTCTCCGGAGTGGTCGTTTAAGTTTGCTGAATAGCCAAACACAGCCAAGATCACACGAAGCTAATCTGGCGAATACGGTGGTTGCGGTGGAAAATTTGGTGAAAAATTCACAAAGAATCAAGGCAGTATGTGACAAGGCATTATCGTAGTGCAAAGAGAAAGAGTTTGCGGCCCATATTTCCGGCCTTTTTTTACAAATAGCTTCGCGCAAACGACGCATAGCACTCAGGTAGTATTCCTTGTTGACAGTTTAGCCGGTCGGAAGGAATTCGAAGTACGCCACGCCTCGATAATTGAAGAAAACCGTCAACTGACCGGCTTTGACTTTGATATTCGGTCGATTGATCATCTGTTTTAGGGTCGAAAGCATATATCCAAGATTATTCGCTAATAATATTACGTTTCATGACATCTGATAGTCGAAAAGCACTGCTTCACAGACTTTAATGCGGCGCTCTTTTTCCAAAAAAAATAGTGATTATTTAACCCAGCGTGCTTTCATTTTTCTTATGTCCAAGTAATCTTTCAAAATGGTTTTCACTGATCCTTCTAATATTCCAACGATGCCTGTAAGATCTCTGTCTGTTAGTCGTCGATTATCAAGCACCAATTCCTTTATTTTATAGAAGTGTTGATTATCAGTTGATTTTGACGGCCATCCTGGCTGTGGTTGGTAGCCATCGAGTTCCCGACCCTCTTTGAATAATTTGTACCAATCAAAAAACATTTGCTCGCGACAAATAATTATCACCGCAAGCCTTTTCCAACATTCTAAACGTTTCGACAACAGAAATTTTGTTTCCGCATTTTAATAAAACTTCTATGTTGAATAACTTCACTCATCGTAAAAATCGCCGAATTTACTTCAAAAGTACAAGCTTATATTAAACACCGACTAGTTATAAGTGGTACTGGCAACCGTTAGGTGAATAAAACTATTAAAACATGTTGCTAGAGTGTAAAAAGAGCGTTGAAATTTTTATAGTGATTAAGAAAATACATTTGTTGGAATATTCAGCAAAAATAAAAATATATTTTTCTTGTCAGAAATTAATTCCGAGGGTAGGATACCATAAAATCCCTTTAAAAGGAATTTTCCCTTTCTAAAAACCCCATACCATAACATAAAATCTCTTCAAAATCCCTTTTTCCATGCTAAAAATTCTCAATTTATTCACGAAAGTCCAAATTTGGTATGGTCTATTAGCCAGTACGAAGAGTGGTAAGCAAATTTTGCACATTTGCCAAAAATCAAATTGCAACGTCAAATTTTATGGGATCTAAAATTGCCGTTCTCACATTTTTTAACGGTTGAGTAGTTTTACGATTCGAAAGCAATGCCAGCACACGCTTCCCTCTCGCTTGGCGTATTAGCGCTGCTTAAATTGTTAAATTACCATGTAAGCTAACTGGTAAGTACACAAGCGATTATCCTTGCCACACATGCTACACGTACCATAATGGCTTCCCAAAAMACAACAACAACACGCAATATTCGTGACAGCCGGAGCTTCTTGTGCCGGTTTCATTTAATCGATGTTTGAAGTGTGGTTGCTATTGTTGTTGCACTTGCGCTCGTTGATATTATGGTGTCACTCCTGTGAGCAAATTCAAACACATCATTTGCTAGTGGCATGTATGCGGTGCCCCGACTAATACATGTACAATATAGTACGTGCATAAACACTGGCATTTTCGCACACACACATACGAACACAGTCGGCGCGCCAAATGAAGAGCAAGGCTAGCACGAAAGAATCATGTAATCATGTACAAGTGCATGGCATAAAACGCAGAGAAACAAAAAACGAAGAGTCCTCAAAACACAAAAAGGATATCAAGTACTTGTAAACAGGCGGCCCAAATGTAAAAAAAAGARATTGAAAACCAAACCTCTTTTCTATGAACAGCCAAGCGTGCGGGCGGTTAGGCGGCGTAGATTGTGTGCAAAATCGAAACAACACTTGTGCCACTTGGCTGAGTACTCAGGCACATGTTCGCACAGCCCAACGCACACCATGCAAGAGCAATATAAACTGAAGCAACTCCCTGAAATGCGAACGGCAGTAGAGCGTAAGGAGKGCCATTGGCTGGCGCCGCCACTTCTATGGATGTAGGCTAACATTCAATTAAAGCAAATAAATTGACGCACAGCATAGTGGCTTTAGGTGGCAGCGGGAACGGTGGCAACGTACCACTGGCGGCGGCCTTTCGTGCTCAACTCCTACTTGCATTTTTTATTTCTTTTACACGCAACTCAATCC
>NW_017535553.1:170765-215730 GCF_001853355.1 Bactrocera latifrons | reverse complement strand
TGCTAGCTTCCAAGCAGAGATTGCAGCAATTAAATTCTTGTTCTGACAAGGAATATATACATACAGCCAGATAGATGTGAAATCACTAAAGTCTTTTAGGGTTTCATCAAAGAAAGTGAAATAGTGCATCTAACATTCTATTTCACGACAAACAAAGCAATAGCTTCCAGAACATGCTGATATCCCTGGAAACTATGATGCAAATGAACTAGCCAGAAGAGGGTCTACAGTATAATTAGGCTGCGGAAAWTTTTTTTTTATGTCCCATGTTGTTAATAGTATGACTGAGTCGGCCGCATATGTCCACTATTTAAATTTAAAAAGAATAATATAGGAACTCTAATAAAAGTACAAACGGTTCACTGTCTAATGAGACAATTGTGTGAGGGGACTTTAGAACCGGTTTTTACAACCGGTCTAGATGTGTCGTTAAACAGCTAATTCACCGACCTATCGACTTATTTATACACAGCTAAGTAGTAAAAATAAGTTTTGCTTTATCGAAACAAAACTCTATGAGTGCCTCAAGCACTTACGCTTTTAAGCACTTTTACTTTTTTTGTCAGAGCAAACCGTTTCTCGAATCCATGTTTSTACTTCATATTTTACTTCTATCAAATAATTATTAATCTTTTACTTCATTGCGCAAATATCCTGCGGGTTTTTCTACATTTGCGCCTATCCTCAGGCCGGGCAATTACTATCTGATCTCCTAATCTTTCATTTCGTCTACAAAACGTCCACTTGACTAATTGTCATTTTCTTAATTACTAAGTAAACTTTGCCACTGCAGAAGCAAACAGCCACTAGCAGCCAGCCAACACGGCCACCTCCCGGACAATGCATAATTTCTATGTTTGTTTGTTGGCTCAGCCAATAGCCATTAGTCCACTACCGCCCATAATTCGAAGCTCATTTGGCGATGCAACGGTGAGAGTTGGTGGCACCAGATAACGGTACGAAGCATGTACGTACTACGGCCAAGTGCTGCGGTAATGAACTGTTTTCATTGTAATAAAACGTTTTGTGCTGTGTCTTATCAGCCTTGCATCAGACACAGTGCGGCAGTTCGATTATCAGCCAGCGCCGGGTTCCCGAGCTCCCGAGTTCAACTAATTGCTACAGTAATACAATATAGCCAAGGCTCTTTGAGGCGGAAAAGCATCTGAATATTATATGTAAGTTGTTGCAATGTGCTTGAGCATACACGAAGTTACAGACGATTATGAAATAGGTGGAGTATGTATTCTTATCGCTTCACAAACATTTGAGCAATCTAATATGGATATTTGGTATGTTTTTGTTGCTGGTATTAACCAAGTTATTAGCTTATTTTCCATTTGAACGGCGCAGGCATGACAGACTGAAACTGCTTCAGCTCGACTTCTCTGAGTTCACCTTAAAGTATCAAAAGCCTCATCCAAGCCGTATAGAACAATGCTGCTGACAAGTATTGCAGACGACTGCTTTGCTTTCAGCCACACATGGTTTATTGTTATTAATTTTGCCGCCAACGCAATTTTATTGCCTATTCAGTGTGTTTTAGCAAATAATGTTGCCGTTGATGAAAGAGAAATGGTTTCGAAATTTCGTCCATTGTTTTCATGATTTAGTAGGTTCTGCAGTACTTGTTGCGTGTTCTCCTTTTTTTATATAGTTAATAAGAAAAAATTAATGATTTTCCGTAACTGAGGTTGTTCCTAAAAAGTGAGACCCACCAAAGCGATGACTACCTATGTGAGCTCCCTAGTCGGGGAAAGAACCTTCTCGAATACTAGACCTTTTGCGATTTCCATAAATATGAAGAGTTTGAAGTCCAGATAATTTGACGAAAACCTCAGTCGAAAGTCATCGTATTTTGGTGGAAATTAATGGCGAACATGTTTCAGCTGAGCGAACGTGTACGATTTAAAAGTGGGGTTTTGGCGCAGAACGTCTTGTTGGGCGGCCAAAAAAATTTGAAATTTAGGAATCGAAAGAATAGCTTGAAGAAGATTGTTGCCAAGCTGAGGAGAGCCCAAACAATCTTTGGGAAAGAAATTACTTGAAGAAGTTTGTTACCAAACATGAGGCTCTCCTCAAAAAGTATTTGAGGCCCATTCAAGCAGCCTTGTCAATACGTTTAAAAACAGCCGGATAGATCCCAAAGCAAGGAATGAATCGAAGATAAGAAACTTTGAAAGACGATTTTGAATGTCAGACGACAAAAAAGTAATCTTTGCATCGGATTGTGACGGCTGATGGAAAATGGATCCATAGCGACAACCCTGAACGCAAAAAGCCATGCAGGTTTCACCCTGGCCAACCAGCCTTTCGAATGTCAAAATCGAACATTCAGGATACCAAAGTAACGTTCTGCATCTTCTTTCTATCAGAACAGCAGCTGTGAAGTTTTCTTTATCCGCCTTATAACCTAGACCTCGCTGCTCAGACTACTATTTTATCCGGTTGAAGAAGAACGCCTAGTAAGTACTATAGCTACAAATAGGTAATACTTCTGTCTTCATAAATAAACACTTAAATTTTGATTTAAAAAAAGATCTGCACGAATAAAGTTATAGACCAACCAACGGGGTGACTTCTGTAGCTGCTCTAAGGCATTTGGTGGTACATACATATCTCCATACTTACCAGGGGTTAAATTTACTTACCGACCATATAGACGCATTTAGTATGACTTTTTTTTTATCTAAGTCTCCATCAGAAATTCAACTTTGTTTCGCACTGCGACGCGCTCATTTTGCTGTTATTTACGCAACGTTGTGTAATTAATTTGAGCTTGTCGACAACTCGTATAAACATCAGAGATAAAATTGTAGGCATTCGGCGGGGCGCGTCTTCATTCGATGTTGCAACGACTATGCACCAGCTCACTTGCAATGAACCACTTCGTGGCATTACGCTCGTTTTAAATTGTTTTACGGCCGTACAAGGCGCTTGCCCTCATTTCACTCATCATTTACCCCAGACAGCATTGTATCTCCGTGGCAGCTGCAGCTACAGCTTCTGCTGCTTCTTCTTGCCGTCTTTTATTGTGTGCAATTTTCTTAATTGCAAGTGGGTTTCGTTAGATATTCATTTCATTACAAGAAAGTCAATGCTTTGGAACAATACACATACAAACAGATGCATATGCTTGGCTTGGATGCTGCCAGCTGTGATTAGATAAGCGGTTCAAAAGCTTTGCGATAATTGATTAGTGTAATTGCTGGAAATTGTGATAAAATACAACTTGTATTGCTTCGAAGACTTTCAAGTGTAAGTAGAGGCAATAAATTTGTATATCGTAAATTTAGGCAGTAAAGCTAAGCACGCACAAGTGTACACAAATAATTTGCCTTAATCCAAAGTTGTTGAAATGCGCCTGAAGGCAAAGATAATTTATTTGTAAAATAATGAATATGAAAGCCCATAATGTGAATTTATAGTAAGATGGCTGGCATAAACAAATAAATTTATTAATTTACGATTAGTATGCTCATATTTTAGTTTCTACATTAGTTGTCGCTCACAATGATCCACTCAGATTATACAATTTACTTACGGCTACCTATTTTAGTAATAACATGGGGCTTGTTGTAGCTCGTTTGCTAGAATATTTTGCTTCGATCATCACTTGTCGTTGTAATTCTCTTTCCACTCCATGCATATTCTCTATTTCTATTGCTCGTCTACATATAATCTCTCTCCGTCTCTCTTTCTCTTTACATTGATCGTTTGTTTCTAACTTCACTGTTCTGACTCTCAGTACATTAGAGGCGAGTGCTCAGCACTGGTTAGCACATTGATTGATTAAGTGAAATATGTCAGGATGGCCGAGCGGTCTAAGGCGCCAGACTCAAGTGAATAAGCTTACTCGCTAAGCGAGTTAAACGGAGCGTTCTGGTCCTCTCTGAGGGCGTGGGTTCGAATCCCACTTCTGACAATAACTTTTTTAATCTTATTCTTATTTTTTAAATAATAAAAATATATATTTTTATATAATTGTATAGGTAGAGGTTTTTGGTATAAATAACCGAATTGACTACGAAATACCTAACATACCTCTTTCATTAAATGGAATGCATTAATCATAACAGAAGATTAAACACAAATAATGGATAAAGGTATAAAAGTTATATGCAAATCTTAATAGAATTTGTTATATACTCCACAGGTAGTATATATTGGGTAGTCGAAAGATTCTTTTCGTATTTCACCTTTTTTTTTCAACTTCACCGAATTTAATTTTTTTGGTTAAATTAAACTTAAAGTTTCACTCTTCCAACACTTATGGTATGACACTTATACTATACGACTGCAACGACATCTATTGAGAAAGTACGAAAAGACTTTTTCGACTATCCAATATATCTCTGGTAATACACTTGTGAATCATCACACAAAAACTGCAGCTTGCACGCCTACTTTAAATTAAATAAAAACACAATCAAATTTGCCCAACTCGCCCTTCGGCTGTGGTCCATCAAGCCAATAAATCCGTTGTAACAACATAACATATGCTCATACCCCTTTTTAAAGCGGCTGTCGCAATAAAACATTATTAAAAAGCCATCAGCGATGACAAATTTTTTCAGCTGTAAGCGCGCAACGTTCGATTTGCGGCAAGGGCTGGCGGCAAATTCATGTGAAATGAAATTGCTCGCATACCTTTTTGCATGCCGCCTTGCCAATGGCGCGGAAAATCAGTAGCGCTGAATTATTCGACCGTCAACCAAAAGAATATTTATTGAATTTAATAAAACATCAGCAAACGACGAATAAATATACACTGTGGCCACAGTCTGCAATTTTTAATACACACAATGCGCTGACTTTTTTGTAAAAGCTGTAAATCCAGCGATTTTTCTTTTTAATTTTCGTTTTTATGAGAAAGAGCGATGTGAAATTATTTATGAGTAAATTTTATTGCCTTACATACTTAAAGCTAACGGATAATAATTTAATATTAATATAAGCAAGATTGAATAAAAAGTGATGATTTGCGGAAAGCATTAATTGTTTGTTTTCATTTGAAGAAAAGTGCTGCAGAGTCCCTTCAAATGCTATTCGAGGAATATGGTGATCATGCTCTATGAGAAGAAGCAGAAGCATGCAAAAATTGGTTTCAACAGTTCAGAGATAATATGACTTTGATGTGATAAATGATGAACGTGGAAGACCACCAAAAGAATCGTGAATTAATCCGGACAATTATCAACATCCATCATCAAAAATGCATTTGCCCGTGAAAGGAAAGCAAGCCATTCAAAAGGCTTGCATCGGTATACTGTCGGTCATACCGGCCAACGAGCTTTTGGATCGTGCAAAAAGCTGTATTTGCCGGAAAAAACATTTGTTCTGTTTTGTTTTTTGTCCTGTTTGCTTTGGAACGCACCTTGTACGTTTTGTCGGAACCCGCGCTATCGAACCACCACTAGATACTGTACATAGTTTACATTCGAACTCAACGATCGGAATAAAGTTTTTGTTCGGAAAACTTTTTTATTTGACAAGATATTTTCGCTTTTTTGACTTGCAAGTGTCTATAACTCCTAAAAGTGGTTTAAGAGTTATACAAATAAAGCCAAAAATATACCTCACAAATATCAATAAAATGTACTTTCATTGAAGATAAGTGGTTAACCTTTAATTTGATGAATATTTTAGTGAATATTTGTTTTCTTTTTGCTTTTGTCTCCATTACTTAGCGTTAATCCATAATAGTGACGTCGTTTTCATGTTCACCACTACAATTTTAGTGCTTAGGACTAAGACATCATTTTGTTGTTATGCCAATAAGCAATTGTCTTTAAAAAACATCTCTCGCCTAAGTAAAAATTCAACAAAAGTCTTTGTTATTTCAGACACACGAGCATTATACTACAATTTGTTTTGAAAGAGCACACAAAGCTGCCAACAGACGTTTTTTGTCAACCTAAGAATATTTGCATACCAATAGCTACAAACTGAGAATTTGTATGCACTTAAAGTTTGACTATGCCGAAATTGCTCGAAACAAATATTGACGATTTAAGCTGGTAAATTTGTTAATATGGCTGGAGTGCCATGAATTTTGTTAATATTTGAAGTGCTAAGGAAGTAGACAAATAAGAAGTGCTAAGTGGCAGGCTTAACAGTGTGAAATTTTTATTGCTTTATTTTAAGTTTTTTTGTTATTTATGAAGTCATAATGCTTTTCATTCAGAAGATTAAACTGGCTAAACCCGCTTTTAGGAGCAGCAGTTGTTTTTATATTTTTTTTACTTTTATTTTACATTTTTAAAAATAATTTTTCTGTGAAAAACTTTTAATAATTTATAATGTACAGCAAGTAAAATGCGTAAAAGCCTAAACGCAGAAAAATTTGTCAGCTCGTGTTGATGAATTAACGCTATGACGGCGTTGTTTTTTAGTCCGGAGGAACAAGCTACCAAAACCGGCTTGCAATTGGCGTGTGTCCAAATTCGGTGCTGATCAGTGAATGGCGATTTCGAGCACAAAATACTGTCTGAGTGCAGTCAGGTCTGTTTGTGTGAATACATATGCCGTGTTGTGTGGGCGAACGGAGGTAGCGGCATGCGCTGTGTGTCTACATGACAGCCAATATGGCGACACGCGGTCGCTTGTCAATGAACTTGAATTGCTGCTTGCACGACTTTTGCTTCAAAAAACAAGCAAACTGAGCGGTCGAACTGGGCATGAGCTGTGAAATAGCATTGTTTACAAAGAAATCAACATGGTTATAGTATTTCTAACTTATTTTCTTTTTCAATAAACGACTTGTTTTCAGAATGATGGAAAATAAACAAAAATAGAAATATTTAAATAAAAGTTAACCTAACTTATACTTTTTCTGCCGTATTTCAATTTCAGTAGAAACGTATTCTTCTATTTTGTTTTTATTTTTTGACATTATTCTCATTCGCTGCGCTTGTTAACACCTTAATCAGTCGCCTTTATGTCAAAGTCAGTCACAAAACTCCATATAACACTATGCAGCGCCATAAGTGAGCGCAAAAAATGTCAGTTAAACCGGTTTCGAAGCAATTTGCGGTAGCGCGCTAACTGAAACGCTGTAGTTGCTCTGAAAAAAGTCTTTATAAGCATTAAATAATGAAACAAAATGAATCACTGGCGTTTGCCATTGATGTAGCTGATTTAAGTTCAATTACCTGTTGCACCGCAAGCAGCGACAAGTAATTTGCATACGAAATTACGCCCGACAGAAGTGGGCCAAACGCGAAACTGTTTCTCAGCAGCTGCAAGTTCGTTAACATATCACCTTTGTGGGGATTAAGAAAAGCTTGGCTTGTGTGAATTTTAATGATTCTAATTGAAATTAATATATATGTATCTTATATTGCCTTCAAATATTAAATTGCCATCGATTTTATGAAGGAGGTTATATAAACATTTACTTGAAATATGAGGATTATTATATAAGTTGAATAGAAAATTTTCACAAAACAAAAGATGTGGACCAAATTTTGAGATTCTTTCGAGAACTTCTGCAGTGACTTTAAAATCATACGTGTGCAGCAACGTCAGACGGCAGCATGTTCGTCCTCAGCCACGTTTTCATGCGGTGAAGTGTCGAAAAAAAGCGTTCAACCATTATATTGTTATGATAGGTATTTTGGGCGTGAAGTTCTAAAACGCTTTTTGTTCCTATTAATTTCTTAAAGCTAGTCAATGGCTCCTTCACGACGAAACGTAAACCATGGGCAACGTCCCCCATTTCCCTCCTCTGATTGCGACACTGGTTATAAACATTGAGGGGATATTCTAGTATAAAACAATGATTTTCAGAATATTTCTAAAGTGTAAAAAAAACAATTTATATTTTTAGTATTAATTTTTTATTAATTAATTTCTAATTTAGCAACTAGAATTGGCATGTGACCCACGATTTCAACCCTCCTAGCAATCTGAAACAAAAAATAATAATTTGGAAAGCTTTGTGCTTTGTGTGGTTCTACGTAAAAGTTAGAATATTTTTTTCACCAAAATAGCACTAACTGAAAGACTGGAATACATCAACCTGATCTAGAGGATGCATAGAATGCACTGGTAAAGTAATTTTCCGAAATTGAATTTATTTGGAAAGTCACAGGAGTAATAAAGTAAAGTCTTTAAAGCACGTGACTTGAGCTTTCAAACGTGTTTTTCTCAAAACATCACTTTTAAACTGGTGTCCATGATTTCTAAAAAAAAAACGGTTGCATCGATTGCTTAAAGTTTTAATGGTAGATCTATCTAATATGTGTGACGAGGATTTTTGAAAAATACGAAACGGTTTTGAATATGAGAAAGTAGTCGGAAAAAACCATGAAATTAATGAAAAAATGTATTTTAAAGATTTGCAAAAGTTCCTAGTTCCAGTGATAACCAACTACCACTACGTCGGTTCAAGGACATATTTTTAAATAAATTTAAAAAAAATTCTAAATTCAGTTTAAAAACTAATTAATGAATTGAAAAAAATTTTAACAAATATCGTTCGTAGTTGTATGCAAAGCATCCTCAAAAGCAGCAACGAAATTGGAGCGCCAAAGTAGATGACATTCTTAAAAGTATTTCAATATTGTGCTATATTGTTACAATGTCTTCTTCTAAAATATTAACACCTTTAAAGTAATTGCACATCATTCTACGAATTGCCTTCAATAAGAATTATCCCTTTAACAACCATTCCGTTTACGAGCATTTTATTAACTTTGCAACACCTCAACAATAGCACGCACACACGCTCCACTCGTGGCGCTAGCAGCAAATGAATTCATGCGCAATGTTTCACCTTTATTATAGTAAGTTCAAAGCTTTTATTGTCCTTAATTGCCCATCATATTTCTGTCTAACTTCCTGCCGGTGCGTGGGTGTGGTTGTGCCGTATTGTCCATCTATCAGACGCTGTCCTTTGCTTTAACGAGCTTTCATTGCCAGTTGCCAACTAAAACCACACTCATCAGAGCATTTATATTGCCATGAAAGGCCGCACAAGCACACAATGCCACAATGGCTATATKTTTGCAATGCCGCCCCCTACCGCAGACCACCCCCTGCGCGTTAACCCAGCGTTGCTTTAGTGCCATTCAAACAAACGAGCCTTATTATTATCCGTGTCCTTTACACCGTTACGTCAGRCACAATRCKTGCAACAAAAGTGTGCTGCTAGCAACAGTGGTTGCGTGCGCCATTGCAGTGTGTGCGTGTGTGCAGTAGGTGGCGTGAGTATTTAGGTTGGATATCTGTTTTTGCAATGTCGACGTTGACAACAGTAAGCTTTCCTGTTTCCGGTGTGTCAATTCAACTCATTTAAACGCGGCATTTGCTATTCCTTTGCGCTTCTGCTCATCCTATCCATTACCCTATGTTTGCTACTCTCATTTTTCCAGCTGGCAGACTCCTTGCACGTGATAATAACAATGTRCTCCATTACWACCTACATACATACATATATTCGGTATCTTCGAGCTGTCCWCCATTGAGAAGTCTAAATGTCAAGAAGGCGGTGTGGATTTCGCCTTAWGACGACGAGTGCAGCGTGAAAGCACCATTGTGCTGCTGTTGAGGCTTACGAAGTCCTGTCAGTCAGTTTATCATTGGTGTGTGTCAGTTTGTTGTGGATATCATAATCATTCTCTACATTTTATGCTATTCAGCTAAAGTCTTGGCCGCTTATGTCACGCTAAAACGTTTGCGGTCTCTAGTTTGGTTGAAGAAAGCTCACGACGTATGGCAGTCAGTTAGGTCCTTTTCACATCCGTTACTTCGAGAGCTTGCACAAAGCAGCGGGTCCATTGTGCCGTTGTTTGTTGCGTCACCTTTTTGTATAAATTAAAATATGTACTAATTTTATACTGGTAAATGTGTGCAGTTTTATACTTTTGCTAATATTACTACAGCTTTTGCTGTCTCACATGATCTCTGTGTATGACAAAGCTCTAAGCGCCCAATAAAAGTTTTTAATGCTTTGACTTTTCCGTTTTAGTTGTTTAAAGCATTCGATTGAGTTCACCTTTTGTTGCAAGACTATATTGTGGTTTTTTGATAAATGTTGTTGGTGTTGGTTACTTGTTGACTTTTGAATTCATGTTCATAATTTTGAGTAATTTCACGTCTTAACTTGATGATGAAAGAGTAAAGTGTAAAAAGTTTCGGATGAGCGGAAAAACTTCTCGCCCCAATATTATCTTGTACAGCAAGGTTATGTACAGATCGCTGTTCCTCCGAATTTTTCAGGATGAAAAATTTTACGCAGTCAAAGTCTTTCTCTCTTTGAACTCTAGAAATTTTATTATGAATGAATAAATCCACCTGCAAGTCAGGAAAAACGTTTTTTATTTTKAAAAACTTTGGATTCCATTGATCCCGCAGTCGATCTCCAAGATAACGTCAGAAAAAAATTTATTCGATGATAAAGATTTTTCTGCTTAAATTCCTCTCGTCCACAAAGGAAAACAAGTAATTTTATCAGTGTGGATTTAGATCTGGAACATCAACAACCGTTAAGATATTCTCATGCTCCAAGTCTTGGAAGAGACCCATGAATGGACCACCTCCTTCGAAAAGGAACTGCCTTTATGCCGCGATGTCTGAATTGTGTATCCCCGCGAAACTATAAAATGTATAACGTTAAGCAATACTAAAAGTTCCGCCAGGATCGGGAAGAACCTCCCCAAGCCGCTCGATATCAAACGAGGTTTCAGACAAGGTGACTTCTTATCGTGCGACTTCTTCAATCTGCTTCTGGAGAAAATAATTCAAGGTGCAGAACTTAATCGAATACGGTACAATCCTCTAAAAGAGTGTGCAGCTGCTGGCGTATGCCGATGATACTGATATCATTTGCCTCAACCCCCGCGCCGATAGTTCTACTTTCTCCAGACTGGATAAGGAAGCAAAGCAAATGGGCCTGGCAATGAACCAGGGCAAGATGAAATATCTCATGACAAATAAACAGTCGTCACACTCGGGGCAAGGCTCCCAGGGCACTATTGACAGTTTGACAGTCATAAACTTCGAATTTGTAGATAATTTTGTCTATATTGGAACCAGCATTAACAGCAACAGCAATGCCAGCCTCGAAATCCAACGAAGAATATCTCTTGCAAACAGGTGCTACTTCGGACTTAGTAGGCAATTGAGAAGTAAGTCCTTTCTCGACGAACAAAAACCAAACTCTATAAGTCACTCATTATTACCGTCCTGCTATAGTTTGCAGAGGCATGGGCGATGATGAGTCAATGTTAAGAGTTGTGAGAAAGATTTATGGTCCTTTGCGCGTTGGCCACTGCGAATATTGCATGCGATGGAATGGTAAGCTGTATGAGATACATTGACATAGTTCATTGGAAATACCAGGTGGAGAAGGACCTGGCTACACCCAAACAGCGAAAAGGAATAACGACTAGCGCGCCGTTGTTAACTCGTCTATAATCGCGTAAGCGCTATCTGTGCCAGTAAGGAGGAACAAGTATGACGTCATCTATATTTGTGGTCTAAAAATGCTCGATTGAGTGGGATAATCCATTTAGAGAATATTCACGCTTAAGACTCAACTACGGTCTTTAGTCTGCTATATGCACACGTTTCTCGCACAAAATTTTCCGCATAATATGCACGAATACTCACATTTCTATGAGTATTTCTAAGGAATCTTGTGGAAGCCGCCACATTTTCTAGAGACTTTGAAAATTTAATCATCTTACGAAGTTACAAAACTCACACACACATAGACATGTACGAACTATACATGCATGCTTAGTTAAAAACTTAGAAATCGCCACGCTTGAGGGTATAGCATTTCATTATCGTATGGCTTTAGTTGGCGCACAAAAGTATGCAGTGGCTAAGGGATTTAATTCTTCGGTGTCGAGTTTGCAACTGCAACTTGTTGGCTAAACATGCAGCCACATACATATTTACACATACATATGTACATACATATTCATATATATTCCAGTAATGTACCTCCATATTTGAGCTGTGCTTACATCTAAAATATTTTCTTTTCTTTCTTCATGTGGTGGCAAGCAGCTAAGCTTTCGCTTGTACAGCCAGTCATTATCACTTTGAAATCACCATTCAAACACTTAAGAAGCTTTACTACATTTGTAAATGTGTATGTAGATATGTAAGTGTATATGTGTGTGCCTTAGAACCTTAACCTTCTATGGTGGCCGAAACGAATTTTCAAGTTCGCTCTAATATTTCTTTTCGCATGCAAGTAATATATATGAATGTGTGTGTATGTAAGTATGTCGTTATTTTTATGCGTTTTCCCATTATACTCAGAAGGGTTTTTTTAACTTTTGTCGTTACCTTTTAAGCAGTTTATTGCCACTTGACTTTTTATTTGCTCGTACTTTACTCCGCCCTGACACTCATATTTCAACTT
Organism: Bactrocera latifrons; assembly: GCF_001853355.1. Taxonomy (NCBI): domain Eukaryota; kingdom Metazoa; phylum Arthropoda; class Insecta; order Diptera; family Tephritidae; genus Bactrocera; species Bactrocera latifrons. Next base: position 203,348 of record NW_017535553.1, on the reverse strand, counting down.
GCATGGTTGCTTGTCTCTGACATAATAGTAAATAGAGAAGTTGTCACCCTCTACACACATGTAGTTGTTGTTGTTAACTTTGCAGTACCGCAAAGAGCTGGTTAAGCGTACAAGCTTTCGTATAAGGGCTTCCATGCCATGGATGCGGGATATGTATATGTGTACATATGTTTATATTCCTCCTCTCTGCGTTCATACTTAGTGCTTTAGTGTTATTTATATGATTTTTATTTTAATCCAATTATTGTGTTGACAGGTTTGCGACATCACAACTTCATATCATTTAAATAATATGCGATAAGTTGTTGTTTGAAGCCTTTGTCGAAACAGGCAATTATGGGAGATTTGAATGCTAATACAAGTAATGTTGTCACTTAAACATAATATGTAGTTATTGTTATTTTAGCATTGTTTTTCCGTTATCAACGGGAACTTCAAGTCTTTAATACTATCATGATATCAATATTATCATCTGATCAAACATTACCCAAGCTGTTCTCTAAAACTACATTTTCACTTACTTTAATACAAATCTTTATTATTGCCTTCAAAATAGGCTTCTGAGCGGATACCAGCATGCCGACTTTAATCCAATTTTCCATACACTACTTATAAGTCATCTCAGCCGAGGCTTGGAACCTTCAGTGCTTTCAGCGTATAACTTTTAATGGCTTCAATGGACTTATGGCGCGTTCCACGAAACGGATTTTTCAGTTTCGCAAGCAAGAAATAAAATTTTGCGAATATGATGTCAGAGTGATGACGATCGTGCTCGGCCAAAATTTCATGTCATCCTAGAATGTGGCGACGCATTGTCGTGTTGAAAAATCTATGAGTTTTCAGCCTACAAATCCGGTGGTATAAAACCAATTTGTTTCTCGCACATGACTTGGAATGTGCAAAACGGCGACCATCACATTAATATTTTAATGTTTTTTTCAATTTGGCTATTTTTTTGGAGCTCCATTCGCTAGATTGTTGGACAGTTTCCATGTTGCGTTCATGAACTACTCTGTTAAGCTTCTCTTTTGCGGGCACTATCCACGTCATCATTGACATGCTTCACACCCAAAACATTAACCAAAATGTGTTAGGTCGATCAGTAAGAGATGTTGAAATCCTCTGTTAACTCTCCGATACTAACAAAACAATTTTCAAACTCTGTTTGTCCAATGTTATCGTCATTTCCAGAGTGCGGTAGGCCACTCGTTTGAGGCAAGTTTTCTATGACTTCTAAACCTTCACTGAATAGTTCGTGGCAGTAAAATTCTTGTGTGCGGGATAAAGTAGGCTCCTCAAAACACTTCTGCAACACTTTTAAGAATTTCCTAGCCGGGATTCCAAAAAATAATTGCAAGCAAACTATTTGTTAAATTTTTTCTCATTCTTAAAATCGCCAGACAAACTTCTCTCGTCGTAAATAAACATCTGCCCGACATACACTACATAATTGACATATATGTCATTAAATGAACTTAAAAAAAAAGCAATTTAGGAAAAAAGTTTAAATCCGAGTCAAATGGCACAATTAATGTCAGTGTCATCTGTCAATGTCTGGCAAAGCCTTGGACTTTTTGTGAAATCAATATTAGTTGAAATCTAAGGTGACAGTATGTCTTTGACCTAAATTGTTAGTTAAATACTAATAACGCTATCAGATATATATTATATAGTTAGGAAAGTTAAGTTGGGAAAAGTTCAATTCTCTTAATTGCTCAATTAAGATGATGTTTGAAAATTCATCATCATGTACTGGTTATTTTTTTCACATCACTCTAACCATATGAACCACAACCAGCTTGATTTGATTGCTTATAGACCTTGTAAAAGTTTTTGAGCAACGATAACTAAAATACAGTTAAAGCCGATTTTGTTATTATTGCTCTGGAAATAAAAGTATAGCCTTTTCGCACAGAGGTTAATTGATCAATTATCTGGCGCTCATTTGGATCGATTTTTTGTATGGTAAAAATTCTATTTTACTACATTAATTCTTAATTGAATTGAAGTCGAGTTGAAACTGAAAGAATGCAACTTTGAGGGAGTTGTGCACACTGTAAATTTAGTTCGGTGCATTGATGAAATGGCAATTGAATTTTAATCGTGAAAAAAGGCACAAATTGGAGAACAGAAGCAATCATAACAGCTGATCGTTAATCAAGCGTATTGTTAATCGAGTGGCCGACTGTGGGAGAGGAAAAAATGGTTTCTCAATTATAATCTTAGTGTACTAAATTAATTTGACAGTGCGAAAAGGTTTTTAACCAATTATTTTTACTTATTACTATCATAGTTAGATATTATTCTAATTTATTTTTCTTCTTTTTTCAGGTATGTAATAATTGGTATTCTTTTAGTGCTACCGCTTTAGTGTAAAACCCTGATGGTAAGCGTTAATAATTTAATTTTCATAGTCACTCAATAAATGGTTAAAATTACTTCAACTTCTGGCAATTCTACGCTCTTAGAGACCACATACTTCTTTGGAACCAAAGGAATTCCACAATTTTTAAGTAGCCCATTAATAAAATCCACACATTCATTACGTCTGCGGTAATGTTTCATTTGTCATTTATGCGACGCATAAATTTTGGCTTAACGGATTTTTAAAAGGATCCCTTAGACATGCGCGCATACCTACATACATAACTTTATGCTCGCAGAGATATTTACTTCGGCACTCCGCCAGGGGTATTTATAGTGATAGAAGTACGCGCACGCAAAAAATGTGGCATCAGCAATTGTTATAAATAAATTTATGCTGCTGCGTGCAAAAACAGAAATTTATGACTCAAACGGGGAACGTGTTCGCCGCATAAGAATTTTCTAAAATTACTCTTTTATGCCGCGCATTAGACCAAATGAGTGTGTGCCACATAAGTTGAGCGGTTGTTTGTAATTGTTGTTGCTAAAGCTAAATGCGGTGGGAGTTAAATGCAAGAAGAGTGGTAGTCACGTGATGTGCCGTAGTCAAGTTTAAATTATTAAGCGATAAATGTGTGGGCAATTACGACTGAGTAATGGCAAAAATATTTAATTGCGAGTAAATCAAGATTTAAATGTGTTTATTTAAGTATGAATTTTTCGTTTGAGGCTTTCTGAAGGGAAGGTGACTAATTTTACTCCCATATGCGAGTAGAGAAAGTTTTTTTTGCAAACGTTTATAGAAGCGAAACGACTTTCGGTGGTTAAGTTGGATCAGGTTAGGTAAATAGGCTGATTCCTCGTGAGGCCAGGAAAATCATTTCTTGGACGGCTAGAGACGTTTGTCCATTGACCGTCGCATATCACATGCAGTGGAAATTGAAGAATAATTTAAGAGTGGCATTGTCTACGGCGAATCTTTCTCAATGGCTGATAATAGTAATAATTAGTAATAACTGTAGTTCCCTAGGAGGATATTTGACCTCAAAATAATATATAACCTACAAAAACATGTAACAAATTGAAGCTCTTTTGCCGGTATGAGATCTAAAATGCTTCAACCTTAGTCTGGCCAAAGCTGGACAGTGAAGGAGAAAGTGTCTAGATGTTTCCACCTCGTCTTCTTCATTGCAACTTTCACAAGTTGCGTCCTTCAAAAACCTGAGCATTACCGCGTTAGTGTCATTAGGACAGTGAGCAGTTAGGACGCCTCTCCTTGCGGCACTGTAAGGTTAGCTAAGAGCAAGCAGTTCAATGACCTACGTTCCACACTGAACCAGAAGTCTTTCGCTACTTCATAAGTTCTGGTTGCTCACCAACGCTTGTGAGCTCAAGTTGCCCTTAAATTCAGCAACCAAACGCTCGAAAACAGGCGACACACTGCCCGTTCCCATCCTTATGGATTTTTTTTTTTGTAGGTTAGGTTAAAATTGATGACTGATCAAAAATCGCACGTCCATTGCGATTCCGCTGTGGCCTGGCAGCAATACCAGTCTTATCACAAATACACTCTACGAAGGTTAGGTTTGTTAATAAGTTCAAGTATCGCCGCTCTGCTTAGTTGTGAGTCAAAAGACATATTCGATTTTGAAATAAAAATTTCGAATAAAAAATTATTGAGAATTTTCGCTGAAAAGGCGAATTGCTACAACAAAAAATAATATTTCATTTTATCATTTTGCTCCCACTTAGAAGAGTATTCAATTAAAAAATAAGCCATTGAATCATTTAAGCCACATTTTGGCGGTGAATTAAATTAGCCCCAAGTTATAACCAGTTAAATTTGCAATTATACTTTTCAACAACACAAAAGCGTTTTTTTTTTATTTTTTAACATTTCTTAATGAGACTTTGTTTCCAACTCCTATCCCAATACGATCACATTTCCATAAGCGGCAATTCAAATTGCATTTTCATCCCCTGAGCTTTGGGCGGACGGACGCATCACTTAATTGCCTGCTCATGCAAGGAATCCAGAATAAAGTGGTGGCGCCCAAAAGATTTCTGCGCGCTCAGCAACCATGCATAATCCCGGTCATATTTCTTTCCGGTATCTGCTCGGCCGTCTTTGCGCTTTCCTTCTTCATGACGGAGTGTGCTGTGTTTTCCGGCCGCCATTAACGGAATGGAAGTCTTACACAACTGCCTTTAAGCCTCCCCGACTCCTTATAAACTTTGGATTATTTTCATTTTGTGTCTCGCATGGCGTTTGCTCTTACCCCAACACAACAACAACAGCAACAATGTGCGAGAAATATTTTCAATTTCCTGTCTGTTCCACATTTTCGCTTTTGCTGTCGTTGTTGTTTTCATGCGATGCCGCGCCGCTTCCGTTTTCGCTAATCAACAATTCAATTGAATTGTGCTGCATAAATTCAGGCGCGTTCGCTTGGTCAACCGTATCGAGTGCGCACACTTTACGCCTATTTGTCATCTCCTGACCATGGCCGCTGGTGGCGTTGCCAGCATTGAAACAAAGAGTAAATGAAGCGCATGGAATGGCATAAAAGAATCATCACTCGAGAAAATCAATAAGACTCGTTTTATTTTTATTCTCCCCTAGGTATTTGTCTAACTATGCCGGCGTTGCCTTCATGCTGCTTGTTGTCCTTGGAGTGCTTGATTACTAATAGCTACGCATTTCTATTTTTACGCGCCACCAAATCAGCGGTGAGGGGATGAAAATACTGCAGCAAACAGGCTCTTCACTAATACATATGTACATACATATGTACAGACACTCTACTACGTATATATCGGTATTTAAGCTGACACTGCTTACCTCTCAGCCACTTTGCCTCACCGCCAGTCGCTGGCATCATCCGTCCTTCGCCGTCCATCAATTGACTGTAGCATTTGTGCAGCAATCGCAATGGTGAATCTCTGGCGCACGAGGTAAGCTCGAGTCCATGATTTGCTGTATCAACTTGTAAGTGCTACCGGAACGCAATTAAATTGCAAAGTTGGCAAATTGGGCTATCCTGGACGCACTTCATGGCCCCATTACGTCCATGCTATCTATCCGGCATTGCCGCTGCTACTTTACAACCACCTCGCTCACATACCTAGTTACATAATATATTATATGTGTGTGTGACTACATTTATGCCTGCTCGTACCTGTCGTTGACAGTTGGTTTTTGGTATTCCCAGCTATTTATGTTATTTCCGCATTGTTGTTGCCATTTTATTTGCATGCCATAAAACGGTTCGGCTTTCTGTTTAAGTACGGCACTTAATGGCCTTTGATGGGCGTGGTTTTGTGAGTTGTAAATAAAATTTATGGCTAGAATATGTTGAATAGGTCGGATGATTGGTTGACTGCAGACTACAAAGTTTAAAGCTGATCCTGGCGATATTAACGGAGCGCATTTAAAACGTTCGAACATCGGCGAAAGCTGAAATTTAAACTTTAACTCTACTGTATTTTGTATCTCTGTACTTTAAGGTTTTACTCTAGAACCTATCAGCTTAGGAGGTATGTCTTCATTGTAAAAATTCTATTATAAATGTCTTAAGAACCTGTAAAGTGCCGCGAAACCTTTTTTATATCTCTCGAATTTTCAATATACGATTCGTACCGTTGCCGATCTCCTGGCGTTTTTCGCTGAAGGCCTCAACACTTTACGATAGCACCTTCGGAAAGAGGAAAGGGCCAGTAGAAGACGCCACTGGCAACAACTACCTAGGCTTCGACAGGCGAGACTGTTTCTGGGATTCAATACGGATAATAACCGCTTTTCCTATAAACTCATGCATTGCCCCGAAATCGTCAGTATAAGGATCGCAGCGCATTATTCAAATTTCAATCTATCGTTCTATATATGAATCCTTTCAGGCTTTAGGGTGTATAGAGGAAGTTAGCTGTTCTAGAATTGAGGAGGTCATTAGGTTCTTCTAAGATTTCTTCTAAAAACCCCCTTCCCAGTCATTGGATTAAATGGAGCTAAAAGCTTACTTCTTCTTCTTCTTTACTGACGTAGATACTGCTTACGAGGTTATAGTCGTTTCTTTTTTCCGCAAGCTGCCGTCAATTTCAGATTCCAAGCGAAGCCAGTTCGTTCTCCACCGGTTATTTCCAACGAAGTGGACACCTTCCTCTTCCTCTGCTTCCCCAGGCGGGTACTGCGTTGAATACTTTCAGAGCTGGAGAGAGCGTATCCGCTGTCTTTTAACTATGTCAATATCGTCATATATCTCATACAGTTCATCGATCCAACGTATGCGGTATTCGCCATGGCTAATGCGCAAGGGCCCATACATGCATCTCCGCAGAACATCGTACCGTCGACTCATCAGATGTTGTCATCGTCTTTTCATTTGGTAGTTTTTATACGTGGCGGGTTCCAAACCCAGCGCACTATCGAGTGGAGGGTATGTTTCGTCTTCTTTCTTTAGCTCGCCTTCAAACGTGACTCCGTCCTCCTAAAAGCTCTCTTACCAGTCTAACCTGAATAATTTTTAACTGCAAGCTTATGTTGCAATACCTCGAATTTTCCGAAATCTTATTGCTCTTAAAATATTTGCGCTTCAAGTTCGCCATTTTGATATTCATAGCATTACAGAGCCACTCTAGTTAATTACTTCCATTGAGAATTGTATTGTTGCTTGGCCGCCACCTGATTGCCCAACGGTTTTAAAGCAGCTCCTCGCTTTGGCTATTCTTTCAAGCTGGCGAAGCTACTCAAATGTACAGAATTTACACGAATTGCGCAACCGAAAACTCCGCCTAAAACACAATCGCATCAATCACTTGAGAGTGTCGTAAAACACAACAATAAGAACAAGCGAAAAAAGGCACAGCAAAAAGGGGCCTCCTGAGACGGAGCGACTGAAGTAGGTAGTTTATTCATCACGGCAGTTTACCGACTATAATTCGTAGGAGACTCATCGCATTGCGCTTGCCATAAATGAAAGTAGGATCGCTTACAGAAAGGGTGCGCTATTGTATGTGAAAAATTTTTCAGACACACTCAAGTGCTGCAGGCGATTGCTCAGCGCCATTGTGTTGCTGTTGTGAGCAGTATATTCATACAAATGCAACAAAAATTACAATAAAAAGCCATAACAATGACAATCTGCAGATGTAGTGTGTTCGGCCAGAAAGCTTAGCCGCTGCGACAGGATGTCATTTGCGGCAAAAGCGTATCGAACAATCATTGGCAACTTACGAAACGAAGTGGAAAAAGGAGAAGCAAATCTGTGGAAAACACAACTTCCAGTAGTTCCCGACTACAGCTCGATTCAAGCGATACGGGGAGCACGGCAAATTGGCAAGGCCCCGAGTTTATGCAAGTGTGAATTGCCAAGACAGCTGGGCACATTTTTGTTGTGCTTTTGCCGTTTACACTCATCCAACGTACACTTCGAACGTGTTGCTCATATCCTTGTAACGATATAATACGCCACGCTACCCGCACCAGCTGATAGCTATTGTGGCAATTTGCATTAACACGTTACGCTCTCAGTAACTACATTGTAGACGAGCTGAATATACTGCCGAGGACAATACGGCCAACGGATGCCAGGATATGCCGCACAAACAACGGTGGTGCGAACGCGTGTGTGTGCAGATTTCGTGCTGCCACAGGTGCAGCAAACGCTTTTCTTGTAATCCAACACTTGGACAATGAATGCAAATCAGTTGGTGCTTCATATGATTTTAATACGAGTTTTCAACTACATGGCAAATTTAAATTCATACACGTTGCTGCAGCAAAAGCAATCGAAGCACACACGCCTTGGCGGCAGCTCCACATGTGCCGTGGCTAGGACAGAGTAGTGAAAGTAATGAATTTATATGGCTTTGTTGTGGCAACAAGCCATGAATTTGTGGCATTTTTCGGAAATTTTCGCATTTTGCTTGCTTGCAGAATTTCAGCAAATAAAATTTAATGGGATTAAATAATTTTCGATCAATTACGTGATAAAATGGTGTACAACATAACAGTATAATAATGAAGTAGAAAAGTCTTAAGCCCATTTGGTTGCACAATATTTCGAAAAATTAGAAATTCTATAGGTACGTCCAAGCAGGGTCTTGAGCTAGTTCATGTTTGCTTATAAAGGATGTTTTTATTAGACATTTGGTTTTCAAGCAGAAATAAAACGCTTATAATTTAATGCTATAACCAAGAATTCAGCTTTATTATAACGATAACGACTTGCCATTATGTTTTAAAATATGATTCCGGCCGTATGATCGATTAGCATCCAGCTGAGAGTCGCAATTATCCACGACTCTCTGTTGCCAGGTCGCATGTCAGAAATAACGCGCTGCATATTGTCTTCCAAGGCGGTAAACGTCTGGGACTTATCTGCCTAGACAAGTGACTTCACATAACCTCACAAAAATCAAAAATAGTGCAGCAGTGTTAAGTCGCTCGATCTTGAAGACCAAGTCACATGCCCACGATGTGATTTTAGGCGCTTGCCAAAAGTTCGCTTCAATAAACTGATTGGTTCATTGAGTCTACGAAAATTCCTCTTAGCTGTATCCTCCTCGCGTGTGTTGACTGGACAAGTGTCGCCGCTGGTAATGTTGCGGTCTCAAGCTGCTCTTGGGCCTGGCTGAATCACTACATTACAGGCAGGTATTATCAAGCGAAGGCTGGTGTATTTCCCGTCCATTCCCTTATGCTGGACTGCTTTATAAGCCAGCTCAAAGGGAGGTGAATGGGGGAATAAAGCGGGCATTGCTAATGAGGTACTTGGCAGTAGGTATAAAACGCTAGTGGTAGAGACCCCCCAAGTCAAAACTTAATATGGAGAAAAGCGAAGGAACGAAGCGCGCTAGGATATCAGCCCAAAAGTCGGTACGAGCCGATGCTGCTACCAGCGGCGGACACAATTCTTGACAAGTTATGTCGCCAGCGGCCACGGTTCAACTAAAACGGAACCGTGGTTATAGTACTACAGCCAAGCTAGCTCCACAGGTGACACAGTTCTTAAAAACTCGAACCATGAAAGCGCTATGAACTGTAACGAAGAAGATCTTCTGCCCTCTCCTGAGCAGGTGACCGAGGTTTCGAACTCAGGCAACAAGAAAGGGGAACCGAAAGAAGTCGAGCAAGGAGAAAAATACGGATGAAACGCGATAAAAAGTGGCGTTCGAGATATGTGGCTGACTCGAAAGAAAACCTAAGATCCAGCTTCGGATCCAACATTAGCGATTCGTGGCAAAGAGGAGCAAATCGCTGAGTTGTACAAAGATCGAACTGACAGTACCATAGAAAGAGAGAAAGTTCAGAGACGTGGAGGAGAAGTTGAACGTCAAACACGTAGACGACAAGCCGACAACGTCCAAAGCAGTGGCGTAGGCCAGTGAGATTGCAAAACATCCTCTGATCGCGGCACTTATTGACCGCTGTAAACCGCTGGGCGCGATGTCGCATGAGCAGTGGAAAATAGTGGAGATGAAGCTATTAGAATCCCTCTTTTCGGGGATGGACTTAGAGCCAAACGCACCCATGTCATCATTTGATGGAGCAGGATGGTTTAGCGCAGTGAAAATTCTGAAATTACCCGTTTCTGTCAACAATTTGCAAACGTTGTGCCAGCGTAAATCGTTTTATTATTAAAAGATAAACCAAACTGAATTTAAATCAAGTACCAGCTGTCAAAATTCGAAAACCACTTATAAAAAAACAGTCAATTTTGAAATGAAATAAGATTGAGTTGCATTAGCCTAAATTTTCTGATATGAACTAAAGTTGCAGACAATATTAATTTTGTAAAAAAAAGACACAACGCGCAAGGCAAACAGCCTAAGGCGTTTAAACTTCATTTTCATTTTTTTTCAAGCACCAAATTCCAACTTCTTTGCTTGAACAAATCAAATTTATATTACTCTCTCCACTGCTGCAACAAATTAACTTTGTATTTTTATCATCATTCTTGCATTAACCACACGAACCGCCCTCCCTGCGCCGCTCACTCACTCACTTGCATTTCAACGCACGTTGTACTCACTCACTTCATCATCAGTTGAAGGCATTCAGTCGGGAACAGCTAACAATTGAGGTTGGCTCGCGTCGGCAAAACTTTATGAATTAAGCTTTTCTTTCAGCCAGTTGCTGTACTGCTCTTCACTCCACTTTAAGCTTATTTGGCGCTGCCACAAATTCGCAACGACGCGGCGTCAAAAGTTGCTGAAATTCATCAAAAAGTTTGTGTTCTCCTCAAACCCCAAAAAAAAATTAATATATATAAGAAATGCACGCGAACTTTAAGCCGCTACCGTTGATTCTTATCAGTCTGCTGTTGCGTCAAATGAAAAGCCAGTCTATTTTAGAAGCAGTCAGGAACTGCTGAAATTTCGCCTATGTTTTGCAGGTACTGTTGGTTGTTGATAGTATTCACAATTGTCGTCGCAGTTTGCTGAAACAACTGTTGCAAGTTGCCATTTCGCTGCCAGTTGTTAGCCGCTTTTTCCGAAAGGATTTAACGCTACATCGCGTATAAGTAACGAACTAGTTAAAAGTTTAATTTCTCTATGTTGATGCAGTTGCTTGCTCGACGTATTCACGTGGAATGCTTTTGAAGAACTTTAAAAGTAATTTTGCTCCAACATCAGTTTATATTCTTTCAATCTCCTTTGTAAAGAGAACATTTTTCGAACATTTTTTATTTTATTTTTATTTTTTTTTTTTTGTTTTATTACAAGAAGGTGAGTAAGTGAGAGAGAAAGTCACGAATCACATTTATAAGTGAGTTCTCAATCGTAGAGTTACTAAAAGATCAGCATTCTTTTAGAATAGAAGCTTGAACTGATCGTGAGGTCTTTGACGTTTGGGACTCGCCACTTAAAAACCATCCACAATGAAAGGAATAAAACAGCCTTCACTGTTGTAATCTAAGCTATAACCGCGTAAGAGGTGCCTATTTATTTTTTATTTTATTTATTTGCCTAATATTCGATACCATTTGTTCTTTGCTCCAAAATAAGCCTCAATTTCCGGCGGTCACCTCTTCATTCTACGAAAATTTCTACTCGGCGAACATATTTTTCAAGGGAATCAATAAAAATTACTCCATACTTATCCTAAAGTAACATTGTTCACGGATTGTTGCGTTTTTCCACGCTTTGGAGCGGGTTCATCGTGTTCAGTCCATTCGTATGACTGTCGATTAGACTTCGGGGTAAAATGATGGAGCCATGTTTCATCCAATCTCACGTATCGACGGAAAAAGTCGGGTTTATTATCCTAAAACATCTCCAAACTCTACACGAAATCATCAACTCGTCATTATTTTTGGTCAAAAGTGAACTCGTGTGGCACCAATTTACACAGAACTTTCTTATATCTAAATATTCGTGAATGTTACAATATACACTTTCACTTGATATCCTTAAAGTGTCTGCTATCTCGAACAACTTCACCCTACGGTCATCCAAAATTATTTTGTCGAGTTTTTTGATGTTTCCGTCGATAAGAATCTGTTTTGGGCATCCAACTTAGCTTACTAATCAAATAATGGATTTTGCTAGAAGAGTGTCCGGAACCTCGTCATCAAGGGGGGTTTATACTTTAGCTGTATTTTTTCCCAACTATTGATTTGATAGCTATCAATATTATACACTGGCCTTTGAAGGTTTCGGCCAACTAAAAATCATATCGATTTTTAATTCGCCATCTAGCGCCATCTACTGTCTACTAATTTTTATTATTGTTACTAATTTTAAGTCTCTCAAAGCATCCAGCTAAAGTTGCAAAAAAACCGTAAGCTCATAATATTTCTACACCTTTTGGTATTACCTTTACCACACAATACCTTATTACAAACTGCCACAACATAACTCTTCTGACACACCTCACACAACTAAGACAGCACAAGTAATTGACGACATTAACCGACATCATCCTTTAACAGTCGGAGTCGTGTTGTTGTGTTGTAGTAAAGTAACTGGCAGACGTAGAAGAAGAAGCAGCAAGTGCATGGCAGTAAAACCAGTACTGACGCGTGTGATGAAATGCGCCTTGAATATTTATGATGTCGATGTGGCGTAGACGGTATTGTGCCACAACAAGTGGCAGACACCGCCGCATGCGCCCAAGTTCGGTTTGAGGAAAGCAAAGCTCCCGAACAGCACAGTACACAAGGTTAGTTAGATTGCTGCAGCTACTGAGATGACTTTGTGGAAGCGAGGCGTCAACTGCAGCAAGTGAATTCTCCTGTAAGTTGAGGTTAAGTGCAGTTTCATTACTTTTAGGTGGCAATGTAAATTTGAGTAAAGCACAAAATAAACCGAAAAAAGTAGAAAAATATAAGCAGCATAAAGGTTAAAGTCGTGTTAAAAAAGTCCCAAAACTTGAATGCTTTTTTCGGAGTCGATGGGAATAAGTTTGTTCGACTTGAATTTTTCACGCGGTGTTCTGGAGATATTCACAAAATAATGATCGAACGAATAAAATTTTTGACAAAAATTTTTTTAAACTCGACTGATATGTGAGTTTTTTTTTCCAAAATTTTTTTTACATTATTTTCGTGAAAATATTGCCGCTAATTAATTTATGCATAAAAAAAGTTTATTGTTTTTTACAATGCAATAAGTGCTGAAACGTAAACCTAGACTCAGTAGTTGAATTTTAATAAACCCTAAATAACCTTTAATAGCGCAGAACGCGAAATCCTATTTTCGGAGCTCCAAAAAAGTCAAGAAATGCCGTTATTTAATATTTAACATCGCTAAATTCGAGCGGTAACATCTTCTTGCTGTTGCTGCCCACATTTCTTCTGCTTGTGCTTCATTTGCTCAGCAATCTATGCGCGCTCTACTGCCTCCGGCTATTGCGCCTTAAAGTATGCTTCGGTTTATTAAAACGACAAGACGTAATAAACGAAAAGCGCGCCGAATTTTCGAGTGCTGACGCCAGTGTTGTTGTTGTAGTTTACTTTGCTTGCCTGGTGTTGGCTTGTTGATTTTCGAAACAAGCTCGCCGTTGTATGTAGTTTGTTGCTAGAAAATAAGGCGAAATACCGTTACTGCTGTTTTTGGTGTCTTTTTGTGCGTTTGTGTTGGGGGGGTTAACAACAAGTAAAGTCTATAATTTTATGCCATTACTCTAACGCTGCGCGTGCAGCAAAACAGCTTCCGCAGAAGTCGCATGTCAACATGAAAAACTAATAGCGACAGCGAGCAATTTGAATGGAAATTCGTTTGCTTCCGTCGCTTTTGCACTTCGAAAATTCGACTTGCTTTTTCGGTCTATTTGAACCTTCGCGTCATTATGTTGACATTAAAAATTGAATTGTTTTTCTTTTAACTGCTCCGCTGAGGAGCTGAGTTGCCAAAGTGGAAGGAAGAAAAAATTGTTGAAATTATATTAAAAGCTGTAATAAACAAATAGTAGAGGCTTTAAAGAATTTCTTTTTTATGCTTCACAAAATCCATATTTAAATTGTTGACATTAAAAAAAAATATGGAAGAAATAATAATTAAGCATGAATATCAAATTGAGTCCTAAATCAAGATCTTATTAACATATTAATCGTAAGGCTGCAAGTTATGAGTGAAGAGAAAAAACTGTGACATTTCTGGAGTACGCTCTACACATGAACGTAGAGAAAAATTGACGAGCGGGGATGGTTGTAGTGAGTTGTTGAAAAAAATATATACAGAACATTTTTGCAGAGCACCGGGACCCATCAGATCTCCTGTCCCTTTTACTGACTGAGAAACTGATGTTATTCACATATGGTTTTTCGGCAATCATTTTGGACCTTCTCCTGTGTACCTTCTTTCCAAATACTTTTAGAGTTTTAATTCATTTGCTTCCTATTGAATATTGCCTCTCGTACATTCGCCTCGTTTTTAATTTGGCATTAATATTGTTATTGTCGGAACGCTGTCGAATTTACCAGAATTCCTCTACAGCAAGATTTCCTTACCGGCTTTATTGCATTTCTCTTCTCTTTTTGCCCACCTGCCGCCAACGCATTGTGGCGAATGTTCACCTGCTCTCGGAAGGATAACAATTTGCTATTCTCGGCTTCTGCTCGGTGTCAGATTGAAGATTTTATTTTCTTCTGCTTAATTTCTCTATACACCGTGGGCTGTCAAAGCGCTAAGGTTTAGTATTTCATCGTATTTTTTTTAACTTGCTTTTAATTTTCTGTTTTTGGCCACTACTTTTGCTTGAAATTTAAGTATGTATTTGATTTTTTAATATTTTCGCAATTTTTGTCTGTATTAAAGACGCTTTAGACAGTTTTTTTTCTTGCCAAACCACTAAATGTGTTTAAAGTCTGTTTTTATGTAGTTTTTTGGTCCACTCTTATTTCAGCATCACTTTAATTGTGAAAAGTTGTCTCCATTGACGCAAATGCTCCATTTCGCCTTGGCTGTTTGCTTGCCAGCTTCTTAACATTTTGGTTGCTGCTCTTCTCTTCCCTAGACAGAAGACTCCATCGTTGTTTGCCGTTAATGTTCAAGCAATTTGCGTCTACTCAATTGCACTTTGCATTTTCAATGCATCTAAAATATTTCCTTTCACGCTTTCTTAAACTTTATTGTATTCTTCACGCAGAAGGCAGGCATCACTCAACGGTTTATGTAGATTCCAACGACAAATTTACTCAGCAATTCTACACTTCACTTTATTGCTCCGATGCATTTTTGTTATAACACAATTTGGTTACAGAAAGAAATCTTTAATTTATTTATTTTTCCTGTTTGACTCTATATTTGGATGTCGTTTTGGGCAGTCTCGAATGGAGCTTAGGGATACCTAACGCTTTCCGTAATACGATACCCTTGCTTGCAAATCGGCGGTCGAGCACCAGCGAATCTTTTTTCTCCTTACACAAGTGAATCAAAGTTCAAATTTATCAAATTAACTAAAGGACAGGGGGTTCCAGATCTCCTGCAAAAATGCCGGGAGGAGCTTGTAGCGATAAAATGACAGTGTTCGCAACGAAATTTAAGAGAGCGTGCACAAAGACGGGAGCTCTTAGCTGGTCTAGATACAAAGGTTAGTATTAGAACTGGATCTGCTTCTAAGTTTAGCTCCAAGAAGGCAACAACATCAGTGGCAGCCGGAATCAATCAAGGTTGAGAAGTATATCCCGGTGCCAAGCTGGTAGCCGTCGATAGAAGGATCCCAGCTACACCACTTCTGATCAGATTATGTAGTTCATGAGGCCCTGCAATCCATTATCTCAATAGTGGGATGAACATGTGTCAAGGCTTTAGATGACCCTACTGCAGACTCTGTCGTGAATACGAAAAGAACACAGCGTTATAGCCGAGAATGAACTAGCAGACGAGCTTGCCCGTTTTGCAGCTTTCACTAGAAATGTAGTACCGGAACCCTGTATTTACGGTTTGTCCTCATACCACAAAGGAGGTAGGAGTAGCTAGGGACAAATATTGGCAGCAACTCTAAAGCATGTGCAAGCCCAAGTTGCTGATGGATTGTTAGAATTTCAGCAGATTGAAAAACGTAATCAACCTCCCGAAATACAAATTGCGGCTACTAGTCGCCCTTTACACTGGTTATTGTAAGCTCAAGTAGTACTTGTTCAACATGAATCTAGCCTTTTAGGCAAACTTCCGGTTTTGCGATATGGAGCTGGAAACTCCTAAGACCCTTAGATCGATGTTTCGGAGTCAAGATCACATTGGCTCAGTAGCACCTTACAGTATATTAAAATTTATCAATGCCATTGGTTCTATCTAACTTTGAATACTTCAAAATGGAAAGCTCTTTATGGATTACTCTAATGAACTGCGCCACAGCGTTGCATTGTGCGAACCTACTGGTTCGGAAAAATATAGCGTAATTGCGAAAATACATTTTGCAATTCCGACTTCGTCTACTGCTCCACTTTCACATTTCCACTTTGGAAATTATTAGCTTTGCAACTCAGGAGCGCGTGTACACAACACATTTGCGTCCTTGCCTATTCCCCAAGCAAATTTTTCCATTTCTGCTTCTAATATAAGTATTTTGCGAAGAGCGGCGGACGGATACTAAACGTTCAGCCTCGACTCCGCGCACGTAACCAGGTCAATACAAACGAGAGGGCGTAGCAAACACAGTAGGGGAGGAAAAATAAATTTCAAGCAGAAAAATGGCAAGCGAACGACCCTTAAATGTCGACCTCAATTTTATACAATTTTCGCAATTTCGGTTTAGCGCTTATTTCCGCTTCCCCTGCGATTTTGCTACAACTCAACCTGCCTCAATGAGCTGCAGACATATCTACACCTCGCTAAACACCGCACTGGCGTGGGCTTGTCTGCCGGCGTCTGCAAACTTTGTCCGTTATCTCTTCAACCCGCCGTGGATACCCGCTGTGTTTGTTGTTCTTACTTTTCAATCAACCGATTGAAAGGCTTTCAGCGTTGTCTGCAGTGGCCAGCCGAACTGTCAGTTCAAGCAAATATATACTTTGTAAGGAAATAGCGCTGCTTTCTTTGCACGCCAAACTCTGTTCGGTGGCGCCCATCTCCGCCCCCTCCCCGTTATATGGTGTTATTGTCATTCATTGCAGCTCTGCTTTGTTTGGCTGTTGCCTGCTAAGATCGTGCTGAATCGCTTGTTGGCGTGATATGAATTGATAATCGACGAAAAAAGCGCAACAAAGAGCGCCGAGCCAATCACATACAAATACCTAACCACACACACTATTTGGGTGAAGAGAGTTTCTTCGCCGGCCAAGGATGTATCGCTCGAGCGCCGCGGATGTGTTTTGGACTAGCCGTCCTCTCACTCTTGCTTTTTTTCTGTGCTGATTTATTTGTCCACATATAAATGCTTGCAATAGTTTATGCATTTTTTACGAAGTTACGAAACGTGTTCGTTTAGTCAGAAAATTAATAAAATGGCCGTAATGATAAGTGGCCATTATGCCGAAGTGTTGAAGTGCTTTCTTTTATCAGCAGAAGTGATTGGTGGATGCTTTAGGATTTCTAAACGCAAAGTTGAGAGATTATTTTCATATATTATTTTAGCACTATTTTTAAATGAAGAGGCAGGATATTTTAGAGAATTCAACTTCATCAATTTTATGTCACTGTGTATTCAAATGAGCTCAAACCATCTTTAACTACTACACGCCTGCTTTTATTACCAAACTTTCGAAAGCCACAATATTTACCGTTGCATGTTTAATGACTGCGCTTTCATTATAACAAGGAAAGTTCTGCATTGAATTGCTACCGAGAATCGCACATGTTCGCATATTCATACGCCAACAAATTCTTTACGCAAATGGAACGGCATATACATGTGTATGTGTAGCTGCAACACCGTTTTGACATGCCACCAAAGCCACAAAATACACTGAAAAATGAGCAAAGCTCTACGTGTCTATGGCGTGAGTGCAGAAACGTGTAGTAAACCGAAGGACAACAAATTCAAATTACCACATAACCAGCACACAAGTCAAGTGCGCCTGTAAGTATGCAACGCTGCGGCTGATGAGATTCGCAAATGCCGCATTTTGGCTGCTGCCGGGAGAACTTGCTACACATGCAACCAAGAGCACAAGCGAGTAGCTACCTTGTAAGGCAGTTGCAAGTTATTGAGAAAAAAATTTCACTTAAAATTCGACGCGGAATTCAAAGTTATTGCCAAATTTTTTTACTTAGAGTTCTTGGTGTCATTAAGGGAGAACCCCTTACTACTAGTAAAAAATATCAAATGCCCGCGATTGTTTTTTGTTTTAGACGCATTTTATAAAAAAAAATAAAATTAAAATAATGTACATTTACAAAATTGTATGGACTTTAACAATCGGCGATTATTTATGAAAATTTTCCTATTTCAGTGAAACCTAGTGCCTTTTACTGCAGGGTAGCTATAAACTATTTTCACTTCCATTGCTGCTGGCTTTCCAAACGCATATGAGACCACAGGAATTGGTGTGCATTAAAATATTTTTCACATATCCCCATTTGATGGGATGCAGTAAAATTCCCCTAATGACACCTATAAAAATATTCATTTATGCAAAATTCATACATAATTGGCGCTTAAGTTTGTTTGCGCGGCGTTCCTCGCGCTTACAATGCGCAAATATCACACCAATGCCAATAATTTGTAGTATACATTTTGGCGCAAAATGAAATAGTTTGGGTGACTTGCTCACTGACATTCGCTCCGAGTGGCAATTGCGGTCGGTAATTACATTGTAGTCGCTGGCGTGACGCTAATTGGACTGAGGCATGAAACGAGTGGCGGCACTTGAAGCGGTACTCGTAAAGCCCCGTAAATGAGTGTAGTGAGTAGTAAAAAAGTAGTGAGCGTGAAATGCAATACAAGTGCAGGCATGATTTGCAGCGTTACCTGGCCGCCGCTAATTAGTTAAAGATTGTGCTAAAAGGAAAACTTTGAATTAGATGTGTGGCGCAAGGGCACTTAAGCCGACTTTGCTGGGAAATTAGAAAACAAGTTTTAGCACAGTAAGCGACTGATTGCAGCGATGGTGGGACTATATCTATTGTTATACTATAAAGTAATGTTGTTATACCACTAACGGTATATTTAAAGCCAGAACAGATTATATTAAGTTTGCCCTGAAGTGGTAAACGTCGGAGACCCTGCAAAGTATATATGATATATAATGGATTAGCATAACGTGAGGAGTTGATTATGTCTTGGCTGTGGACTCTTCTTCGGTCTTTATATGCGAGTATTTATGCTTCAGTTGTTGAGATATCGATCTGTTATTTTGCACATGTCCTTTTCCCCCCAAGAAGCTGCTCATTTGTTTGAAGCGCCGGTATCGTGTTATTATAACATATAGCTGCCATACAAACCCATCGATCAAAATTAAGGCTTTGCATGGCAAACTTTTTTATTTGGCAAGCTAACTTTTCGAAATTTGGTACAGATTATCATAAAAATTGTTACAATTTCCGTAGAAATTGTTCAGATCGAACAACTATAGCATACAGCTGTCATACAAAAGCATTCCAGTATCGTTCGCATTCTGCGCAACTATTATAAATATTTACTTTGAAATAGTTTTGGCATTTTTATTGCAAGCAATACATTAATTCTACATGCCATTAACATTTTACACATTCGGTCCACCCCTGCAATAAAGCTGTGGACGAAGCATGAAGTGAAGCGCATACAGACCCTGTAGAATTTTGAAAATTTCTATTACTTCTTTTTTTTTAAATAATAACAACACATTCAATTGTACAGCAAGCAAACACATACAGCGGACACACTCGCATGACTTGGCCGACACACAAAAATGTTGCCTTTTGGAGGGTCAAAGTTTCGAGTTTACCAAACAAATTCTCATAAATTTTCAAACTATGCTTTACAGTTTAGTGGTGTGAGAAAGTTGGGTTAGTGAGAGAGTCGAAGGAAGCCAACACATTTCTGGCGGATAAGATATATATAATATTGTATATAAAAGCTGCTGTTGTTACTTGTCATCTGCGCTGTTCATGTATTGGAATATTTGCCGAACTCGCATTTCTAACGGTCGAACAATCGCAAGCTCATGAAATCACTATTGAGTTGCTGAATGCATTCAGTTTTACCGTTTTCCATCAATTTCTCCTACACAGTACTCTTTCACTCATCCTTTTTTAGTTTCTATTTCTCTAGCGTATTCTCAGTTCAATAGTTTTGTGCTGGTTGCGGCATAAATCAGATGGAAACTGTTGTCGTCTGCTGCCGTCATGTGACTTTTTGCTACTTTCCATGCATTTTCAACTTTTCTGAAGTCAACTTCAAATATTCTGAGCAAAACAACCAGGCCCACTTATGCTAACTGCGTCGTCGAACGTTGCTCACAAGTGTGCCCTTAAGACGCTAAGCACATACTTATTTGTAGTGACCACAGAGTCGCATTATTGTCGTTGCTTTGCTTCAATATAAAAATTTCACTTGAATATTACGAAAACAATTGGAATTTCTTCGTGATAAATGATAAATTGTCCCATAAACAATAAAACTGTACGCCATATATGGATGTATTTATGGTTTAGGGGAATATATTGTATGTTTCTGAAAGAAAAAAAAAATATTTAAAGCAATATTTGTCTTCAAAAGCTTCACAAGTTTCGAGCTAAATCTCGAAAAAATATAAATATTAATAAAACAAGAAAAAAAAAAAGATTCCTTATAAGAAATTGATTTCCATCGGCCAGTTTGTATGACAGCTATACACTATAGTGATCCGATCTGAACAATTTCTTCGGAGATTACACCATTCCCTCAGATAATAACCTGCGCCAAATCTCGTCAAATGAAAAAGCTTTCCATACAAGCGCTCGATTCCGATCGTTCAGTTTGTATTGCAGCTAAATGCTATATAGGTGATCCAAAATCGGCCGTTCCGACATATAAGCAGCTTCTTGTGGAGAAAAAGACGTATGCTAAATTTCAGATTGATATATAAAAACTGAGGTTCGCGTATATACAGACCCAGGAGCCTACGGTCTTCCTTCTGGGTGTTTTAAACTTCGTGCCAAACGTAATAGTTATTTCCAAATATTTTAGATAAAAATGGAAATGTCAAATACATAAAAGCTCATCGACTTTCCCAACGCTATTAAAACCTTCTTACCTGCCTTCCAGCTTAGAGAGATTAATATTTCAATTTGAACGGCTTCCGGCAATTCAATGCAGTCGGTTGACAAACGGAGAACTCTGTGCGAAGAAAGGTGTGCAAAGGAAAACGACGAGCGAGACAGTTTTATTGGATCATAAGTTATTGTCACTAAGTATTATGCACAACTCTTGACTGCCAAATTTCCTGCTACTACAACATGCAACACTGGCGCACACCTTTCCACCGATGGCGCAGAACGTGGTTTTAATAAATCGCCATGCACTTTCGGTAGTTCGAAAACTGGCGTGGCAGGTGAGAAGCATGTTAGACAGATTCACTTTCCCCCAAGGAGCGGGAGAAGTGGGAGTAAGAATTTTTTCACTTGCCTCGAGGCGGGTAACTGCCGTCTGTTGGCCTTTGTGTGCGTGACAAATGAAAAAGAAAGTGAAATTTCAAGTAGGCGTGCTTTTCACGCAGACAGCAAGTAGTGATTAGAGCGTGAGAGGGGAAGACTGTGGGGAAATTTTTGAGAGCATAAGCACTGTGGAAACCTTTGTTAAAAACTCGAAATCAGCAATGGTATTTGTACAAGGTGCATATTATTTAATGATTTGTTAGAAGCTTTCATGTAGAAAGAGTTAATTTTTTATTTAAATTTTTATATATATTTTTTTTTTATTTTGAAAATTTTTATGTAGAATGAGAAAAATTGTAATTTTAATTTTTCGAAATTTTTAAAACTATTTTTTTAATTTTCGATTTTGAAAAGAAATTTGTATGCCTTTAATTGCATTTAATTATACGTATATGGTCATATATATAAGTCATATCCTTCAAAACTGTTTTTTTTTCCACCAAAAAGTACTTTAGAAGCCTCCAAAGGCAACCAAACCTGCCGACAGCAGAGCCTTAATGCGTATGGCAATAAATTTCAATTTAGTGACGCGTCGAAAATTCAAAAAAAAAGTTACTAACATTCTATTGAAATCGTTTTTATTGTTTTTTCTTTACTCTTTACAAAGTTCAACTGCAAATAAATATTCATTTCATTTCCTAGAATTTGGCGGCGACATATAGACGCTGAATACACATGCCAACACCGCTTCGGCATGACGTCCTAGGTATTGGTGGCATACCGCCACCTTCTGGCAGCTTCTCGCCGGATGTCGTTGTCTTTAGCGATTCTGTCTATTTGGCTGTGCTGCCGTGAATAAAAGCAAGAGAGTAACGGCATCCCACTACAACTGGCGACTAGTTGAGACTATTGTCACTTCAGTTGCAGCTAATAAAATATGCTGCGGCACTTGTGCTCGTTTTGATTTCGTTTTCGTTGCAATTCTTTTATGCTTTTCGCACTTAACTTGCTTTGGCACAAAGACTTTTTTCTTAACATTCTGTTTGCCGATAAATGGGTTGGTTTTTACATTTTCTACCACGTTCAGCTGGCAACCAAATTTCTTTAATTTAGTAAAAAAAAAACATATTTTTCTTAAAAATCCTGTATCACTTAACACTGTTTCATGAAAAGTTTCTAAAAAAAAAATTATTCTATAGACTACAAATTTGTCCGCAAAAATTTTCATTTCCACATCTTTCAATACTCTCCTCCAACATTTGCGTCACAACTGCCTCACTCAGCCTTCGCAGCCGTTAAAAGTTTAGTTCTCTTCTAAGAAGAATATAATTTTACACCGCCGTCTGGTTGTATAGAATTTTGTGCATTAAAATATTGCTCCCAACCAAAAATATTCTTTTGTAAACTTTGGTATATTGTACCTTTCAGTCACCTTCCTTGCCTTCTCATATTTCGCCTAATCACATGTGAATGGCTCGAACTTTTCAGGAAAGTATGCAGAAAAGATTTACATGAGCATAATGCTATGATTGCAAGTGCTTCAGTTTCTGCTTACTCATGTGCATCACTTTCTCATTCAATCAAAATTTTACCTCCTATTGCCAGACATTTTTAGCAGGGGTGCAGTTATCGACCCATACTCTTTGAATGCAAATAATTTCATTTATTTCGCCCCTTTTTGTTGTCTTGGGGCGAAATTTTGACAAATTGCCATTTAACATTTCAATTATGACTTGTGCATATGGTATCATTGGTACTACCTTACGAATTTTTATGGCTCTCCATACTGAAATCTTATGAAATATTAATATCTTTAAGATGACCTCAATTTTCAGCCTGATTGAGTTTTAGTAGAATTTTTTCATCAGAGTATTTAGAGTAAAATTCGCCTAGTTCAGGGTGTAAAAATAGATTTCCAAAAGCTCTTTCCAAACAATTAAGTATCAAATTTCTTTTAATTATAGTATTACAATCAATAGTCATACATTCTACATTGATAGCCTTAAATTGAACCTAACCATTTCGTTGCCATTAAACATGAATTTCCACCAAATATTTCACACCTGAATGCACTTCACACAAAAACTCAAGTACCCTACAAAATGTCTGGAAATATCCGTTTGTCTTTCCCATCGCTTTCGGTTCCTTCATTTCATTCAAACTTTTCATTTTTTATTTTGCACACTTTAAGAGGGAAACCACAAGAAAACGATAACGAAGCAGAGTTGACCATTTGGATAGAAATTCTTTAAGCTACGCGGAAGATGCAAGCTCTACTTTTTTCACTTCATTTTATTTGATATCCATGCCCAGCAAGCCGGCAGCCCGGTTGACCATTTGAAAAACGTAATTCTTTCAGCGTATATTCAGCTAATAAAAAGATGGGAGGCAGACGTTAAGTGCGTTTGCAAGTGGACAAACCGGAAAAAAGGAAGAATGTTCAAGTATTTGCAAAAAGGATTTTGCAATGCAATCGAGATACTTTTGTACAAATGTGGCGGGGAGGATATAAACGAATGGGTTAAACATGACCGCAAAATTATTTTGTTATGATGGACGTTCGCTGCGTGCTTTGTTATGAGCCTGAAAATTTCCTTTCAGTTATAAATTTCTCGCTTATTGCACACCCTGTACTTAGGGTAATATTTAGTTACATTTTGCGATTGCTTTAGTCAAGTTATAAACCAGTTCACAATAGCTAAATATTCATGAGGTGTACCCTGTGTTTGGGAAATTTCTGTAGAAATGTACTTTGGTCGGTTGTTGCACGTGCTAGGTGGCGCGTATTCTTGCTAAAATTTGTTTAGTTGCTTTGTATGCCATGTAATGAAATAACACAATTTTTGCTTTTATTTTCAAGTGAACTAAACTATACTTTTCGTGAATTATTTTTGAAGGGGAATTCTATTTCATAATTAAAAAAAAAATAACATAAATTAGGAAAATTTTTGGCCAACTTAAAATCTGTTTAATTTGGCAAAAAAATTTGGATTCCTTAAATCCTGTAGCCGATCTCAAGGAGGACCGACGAAAAAGTTGTCTGGCGATGAAGATTTTTTCGCCTAAAATTATCTCAATTCCGAAAACCAAACAAAAGTTATTATTTTATTTGAATATAGGTAATGTGCGCAAAACTGGCCAAAATGTCGATCTTGAGAAAATCAGGGCCTCCCAAAAAAAAATATTTTTTTTTTTGAAAATTTTTCACTATAGAGTTGTTTAAATTATAATTGAGCATATAGCTAAGAAGGTCGTGAAATTTCATGTCGTTCGTTCGCCGTTACGGAAAAACTTTCTTATCCGACTCTAAAAATAGCGTTTCGAGAAAAGCTTGTTGAAGTTTGGGTTACCGATGACACTAAGTTCAAAAATGCTTACGAATACGCGTATACCTCCGAAACTATTTGCTGAACCAACTTAAAATTGTCGGAGCATATTTTCACATACAGTCATGCACAGAGAAAACAGCATAGTTTTAAAAGAAAGGCCTCAAATCGGATTTTAATTTTCTTGTTTTCTTTTAATTTTCTTCTTTAGTGAATTGACTTGATTTCCACAACTTTTAGCGTTAGCGGCTTTTATTTATTCTTCTTGTTTCCCCTACATGCTCCAAGTGTGCCATTTCACTGTCCACGACTGTATATGCAAATATTCTACTTTCCGAAAATCCTACATGGGTAACCGTTTAAATAAAAATTATTATTTTATTATATTTAACCTATTCTTTATTTTATTTAAACTTTATTTTATTTTTAATTGCAATATTTTTTTTTTAGTATTTCCCTACTGCAGAAAGTTTTTCATAAAATTTGGCTCTACTACTTGCGTCCTGAGCATCTTCAAATCTTTCTACGTAACTATGTCTTTGGTTTGTGCAATTTCATATTGCGTCGGTCAACGCCACTACTGGTGGAATGCATTTCTCTGATTCCCCATTACCATTTCCACCTTCACCACCACTTCCACCACCAATTTTCGCTATTATGTCAAACAACGTCGCATCTCCTATTAAGTCATTAACAAATGGCACTACAAAGTCATTCGCCATCTCCTCCATTTCACTGGTGTTCTCATTCACCGCCAACAAGATCCACTCCTCAATGATCTGGTTCAACTTTTTGTTAACAATTTTGATCTTTGACAAACTTTCTATTTCCGAATTCACATCACCGATGGTGGCGCTAACCTTGAACTCCCTTAAGCGCACCTTGCCGATAATGCTGTATTTGGCCGAGCCGACAATTTTCAAATCCTCAATGGCAAACTTGGCGCCACCATTGCGTCCCGCATTTATTCTATTGCCAGTGTTCATGTGCATTTTATAGTCAGTAACGAAATGCACTTTATGCCAGTGGAAATCGAAGGTGACTCTGCTGAGCAGTACACCGATCCTTACCGAGAAGTCAAAGTCATCCAGTCCGTAGAGTGTGAAATCGTCAATTTCGCCTGCCAACACTAAACCACTTGAGTTGAGCGCGATATGGCGGTGTGAGAGACGTGCCGGAGACAATGGCCCCAGTCCGAGCCCTGGGAAACCGCATGGCATTTGCGTGCGTATGTTCTCAATATAATCGGTAATTTGACTGGATAAGGAGCGATCGTAACCTATTGAAAGAAAGTAAATAGTTTGTTATTTCAAAGTGACATTTTATTGGCCATTCTGTTGAATGCTAATCTTCAAAACGAACGTTGAATGTGATTTATTTCCCGACCGATAATATGTAAAAATAAAATGGAATTGCCTTATCTCAAACTACGCAATGAATAGCTAAATTAATAGCTTTTGGTGGCTCGAAAAACTAAAATTTGGCAAAATTGCCAAGCCAAGCTCTCCCAGTTTTTGCTGAGTCATCAAAGATGTGTGTGGCCTAGCGTTGTCCTGATGAAAGACACCGCCTCTATGGATGAGTTCTGACCGTTGTTTTCGATTGCTTGCTTCACTCTCATCATCATGTTCACAGTAGAAGGTAGAATCAATCGTTCGACCAGGCTGGAGCAACTAATAGTGGATGAATCCTTTCAAATCTCACCAAACCCTCAGCATAACCTTTAAAAGCATCTATCCTGGCTTTGCGATCATTTGTTGAGCTGGGATCATGGTATTTTTCGCACATTATTGTCGTATTTGATCCACTTTTCGTCTTCTGTTACCATTCGTTTCAGAAATGGTTCGTGCTTCTTTTTGTAGCCAGCCGTTTTAAATTATTCAAAACCGTTTGATGATGAATGTTAAGTTCCTTAACGATATCATGGATGCTTAAGTGACGTTCCTGGCCAATATTTTCCATAATTGCTTCTACTTTTTCAACGATAGGTCGAACAGAGTAAGGTGCATCTTTCACACCGAAATTTCCAGATCAGAAGCGAGCGAACCCTTGTTGTTCTACACGAACTGATACAACATCGTCTCCGTAAACTTCACAAATTTCATTGATGGCTTGCATGGCCATTCTTCCCTTTCTTATACAAAAATTTCAAAATACAACGAATTTCTTCATTATTTTCATTTATTTTTGAACAGCTGTAAATTTTTTCAACTTCCCTGAATATAATTTTTGGTTAAATGAAACCAACGCTATACTTGTATGGATGACACATAATGGTTGGTAGCACTGGACAGTTGAATAAAAAAATATTTCTAGAATTTCAGAACTGATCTCTAAACGCTCAACTTATAACAATTCTCCTAGCTGAAGTTGGTAGTTGATTAACAAAGCAATGAATTATCCTCTGCAACATTTCCTTGAAAACCCGACTCACACTTCAATTTAAATCAATGTTAAAGATTTATTTAATTTCGGAAATCATAACTGCTACATATCCAATTTATACAACAATTTATGAGTGTGAGAAAAACCACCAGCTGAGCGCCTACGACTTTCACAAAACGTGTGCACACATAAGCTTCCTATTTGAACAAGATCAAGTCTCACTAACCGATTACCAACGTGGTGTTTGTTGGCTGGCAAACTCACCGTTCAAACGCTCCTGAAACTCGTAGCTGTTTGCTGCTACAACAAGCGCCAATAACACCAACAGGAACTTCATTTTTTTTTTGAAAATAACTTCGTCGCTATGCGTTTGCCACGGATACAACAAGGAAACTAAATGCCTTGGCTGGCGACCCGCTTGGTTTTATACGCTGCGCACTTTCTGCCAAAGATAAACTCATTTTTTCCTATTTTTTATACGCTTTTTTGTAATAAATATTTTATTCCAGCATTTTGGTATATTATTAGCGGTTTATCAATAGTAGCTTAGCGTTAATTAATCGCACTAAGTTTTGTTATTCTTGGTCAAATGTCATTAAGATTTGCAAATACAAGTTCGCCAATAAACAAAGTCATTAAGACAATTCTAATCACTCGTGCGTCCAATAAAATGATCGATTGGTGGCAGCCAAACATTCGCAATTCACCTGGATTATCACGTGAAAATCTTGCGACTAAACGATAAGGCTAGATAAGAAAATTTCCTTATCATGCGGATTAGGGATATCGTTAATGACTCAATAAACGTATTTATTCTAAAATACAATAAAAAATTATATTAACTCGAGTAGAAAGCTCTAAAGCTCTCAAACTGCTTTGTGTTTTAGTTAGCTCCAGTGAAGAGTCACTACCTAGTTTAAAAAAATGTATAACGCATATATTTTGATAGGATTATCGCCAAAAATAAAGATCTGGTAAACGATATTTCAAAAGCTTACGTTTTTTAAGAGACTTTCATCTCTTACAAGAAAGCGTGCTTGCGAAAAAGTTTCATTGATTTCTGCTCTCAAGCTATTAAAGGTCTAAACGCTCAACTTAATATTTTAAGTTCAAATTAATTCCTTGTTAGTGCTGTGTAGTAAACATTGCAGTATGCGCCTACAGGGCTTATTACACCCTCCACTTTTTGCGTTGGTGTCTTAAAAGCAGAAAATAATAAAATATTATGCAAGTATTACTTAGAAGTTTTCAGATTTGTTGTAAAAAGTAATTTAGAAAAGCAACAATCCATCAAACCAACGCTAATCTAACCCCTTGTGGACACCCGCCAAAACGCTTAGGCATTTTTCCAGTAATTTATAAAGCTTTTATTCTATATAAACAATTTATTTCAAACAAGAAATATATTCTTCGCATTACATTTAATAATTAGGTGGTATACACTTGTCCTTCTCATCGCTATTACCGCCCACTGCAGCAATCACGTCAGCCAAAGATATGTCACCCAAAACACTGTTGACCTTTGGTACAGCCAGAGATTCGATGGTTTCGGTAATAAAATCTTCATTTTCATTAACAGCCACCTCGACAATTTCAGCCAAATATTCGTTGAGCTTCTCGTTTATGCCACCATCACCCATGATACCCTCAATGTCGGATTCAACATCACCGATGTGTGTGCGTATTTCCAAGGTCTTCAACTTCATTTTACCGGTCAGTAGACCCAATGAGTACTTGACAACACCCTTGACACTCATGTTTTTAACAGCGAACTTGGCTGGGCCACTGCCGACCAAGTTGATGGTGAAGCCAGCTTTTTTCAACAGCAAACGTAAGTCGTACTGTGTATCGACATTCACATTGCGGAAAGTGAAATGAAAGTTCACTTTGCTACTGACCGCATTGATCTTCATCTCATCAATATCGAAATCGTCCATACCGTTCAAACGGAAGTTTTCAACAACACCCTGTAGTTGCAAGGCCTCGGTGTCGATATTGACTTCCTTGTGTGGAATCTTGAGTGGGGCAAGTGGAGGAATGCCGACTCCGGGGAAACCACAAGGCATCTCATCACGTATGTTCTCGATAGCCTCGACAGCGACGCTGGAGAGCGAACGATCGGCTGGAATAAAAAGAGATATGAGCATAAATTAAAGCTTCGTTGTGTTTTTCACATAAAAATTCTGTGCGAGCACTAGATCTGCTATGTTATATAGATCTAAGATAAATAATCTCCTGATCCTGACCTTAAACATAGCGACGTGTGGTGTGTGCTTACCATATGTTTCAGCGACTTGCGTGGCTGTCGCCAAACCAACGAGGGCCAAAAAGAATATTGCGATTTTCATTGTAAATACTAACTGCTCGCACTATTAACAGTTCTCTAACTACGCTTTCTTCAGACGCAGTAAGGGCTTTTATAGAATTGAACGAATACTTCAAAGGCCGAATCTGCTAATCGCTCATAAAGCAAAATCCCATACAAATAAAACATAAATCACAAATCTAATCATAAAAATTCTGTCTTCGTTCACTTGTTCATTATTATTTAGTAAATCTATTAACGGTACTGTACTTCAGCTTATTAACTGCAAGTGTGAGATTTTCCTTATCGGATTACAATAAAAAGTAATTGAAAGAGCTTTAAATCTAATTTGATATACAATCGCACTACATTTGAAGTAGGCAAGGTTTATGTTTTGTTTCTTATATGCGAGCGTATTTTCAACACTTTACTTGATAATTTTACTGCGAGAAAGACTAACTTTATTTCGAAAAATAAAGCAAGAGCTGTAGTGTTTCTCTGAGGATTAACTGGTTACCGTTTCTAACATCAATACGAGCTATTATAAATATGCGGAATGTGAATACTTCTAATTATAATAATTACTAATATCGACAAAAATGAGGATCTCATCATAAAATCAAAGTTTTCCTGTTTTTCCTTCAGTACAAAAGTCAATTTATAAATCTGAAGCACTCAACTGTTCACTTCAACTTATAGAGCTTCCAATTGTAAGAGAACATCAGCCATTCATCTCCTTCAAATCATGTTTTTTGTATGCGAAAAGAACACACAACGCGATCAACACCAAGTCTCTAATGGGTGGCATTAACAATTCCAATTATTCGTTCTATATGTATTTATACTTGTGTATTTATGTTAGRTTAAAAGGTCAATCCTAAGAAGAATCTCACTTGTACAGCTTAGAACACCGGTTCGTTTCAAACTCTAATATACTGGTTCATGAGACCCTTACAGATACACAAGGGGCTTTGAGCCTATCACAAATTCGTTGAGATGGCTAAATCAGTTTCGGTTATGTCTTCTGGTTCGCCGAAGATMAGATTACCCAGATGATTCAGATTCAGTTTTGCAAAGAGTAGAMAATGGTGGAGAAAGTGCCTGGATKTTTCCACCTCACSCTCCTCCATACAACTTTRACAACTGGCGTCCGAMAAATTTTTCAACTCAAATTTTTYAAATTCRCTTTRCTCAGGSCAATTAGTTTAGTAGATCTCTTGCGTTGTACTCTAAGTAAAAARGACMTCGCAGTCACAGGAACTGGTCATARACCAGCTGCTAAGTACACGCGCGGTCCATTGGTTCAGTTTTAGAATTCAAGAAGCCAATGGAGTTTCAACTCGRTCCCATTTCGATGTCTATTATATTGTCTCATTTGCTTTGCAGCCAGCGTTTCCGCCGTAACCTGGCCCTCTAACGAGCCTGACAATAAAGTAACTTGGTGCTATTTCTGGTCGGTATGTGAGCAGATAAAAAACCGTTCCGCGTAAACTCTGCGACGCAGCGATCCAAGTTTTCAGGAATACCCCTTCATATACCTAGAATCGCTGAAGCTTAGACTTCACTCCACTTCCCGGCAATGGGTGCTATGTATGAAATGACATTAAGTCTTATAGTTGGTATAGTCTGTAGTGCACCGGAGTTGCCGCTGAGAGTAGCTCTTTGAGACGTTCAAGCTTTTGATCAAGTGCACCCTTTTCGAGCGCCCTTCACCAGACGAATACATCATAGAACATAATTGGCTTGACTACGGTTTCGTAGAGCCAAAATACTACCTTCCTCCTAGATTTCCCATATTCATGAGTCATGACTCCACTAAGGTCATAAAATATTTTGAAAATTGTTTTGATGATGAAATAGAAATATCGGAAGTTATATTCTTTTTGAAAACTAGCTAGGTTTTTTGGAATATTTCCATAAAACAAACCAAAACACGAAAATGGTTTACTCCCATAAATCATAMGGGCGTGAATATGTGCTACACCTGAATGCACCTGTGTTACTTCGCAGTAAAGTAGAACACCTGTTCCGATAATACTAATATAGAAATTATTTTATGAACTACAGCAGGTGCCCCGTTTGTCTTAACGGTAAACCAAAATTAAATGTCAAGGTCTGTCAAAACAAATAAAAAATCAGAATACTCTAATAATTCTTAGATGGCATAGACACCGCTTAAGCGATTATAGCCGAGTTAACAACAGCGCGCCGGTCGTTTCTTCTTTTCGCTACGTGGAGAAAATTGGATATTCCAAGCGTAGTAAGGTCCTTCTCCCCTCGGCAGGTACAGCATCGAATACTTTCAGAGCTGGAGTCTTTTCGTCCATTYGGACAATATGACCTAGCCAATGTAGCCGCTGTCTTTTAATTCGCTGAACTATGTCAATGTCGTTATATATCTCATACACCTTATCGTTCCATCTAATGCGATATTCCCCGTGGCCAACGCGCAAAGGACCATAGATCTTTCGCAGAACTTTTCTCTCGAAAACTCGAACCGTCGACTCATCAGTTGTTGTCGTCGTCAAGTGAGTGACTTATAGAGTTTAGTTTTTGTTCGTTGAGAGAGGACCTACTTCTCAATTGCCTACTCAGTCCGAAGTAGCACCTGTTGGCAAGAGTTATCCTGCGTTGGATTTCCAGGCTGACATTGTTGGTGGTGTTTACGCTGGTTCCAAGATAGACGAAATTATCTACGACTTCAAAGTTATGACTGTCAACAGTGACGTGAGAGCCAAGTCGCGAGTGCGACGACTGTTTGTTTGATGACAGGAGAGGTCTTGCCCTCGTTCACTGCCAGATCCATTTGCTTCGCCTGCTTGTCCAGCCTGGAGATATCAATATCATCGGCATACGCCAGCAGCTGTACACTCTTATAGAAGATGGTACCTTCTCTATTTAGTTCTGCAGCTCGAATTATTTTCTCCTCGTTTGGTATCGAAGGGATCGGAGAGGTCCTTCCCGATTCTGACGGTGCTTTTGGTGTTGCTCAACGTCAGTTTACACAGCCGTATTAATTATGCGGGGATACCAAATTCAGACATCGCGGCATAAAGGCAGCTCCTTTTAGTGCTGTCGAAAGCAGCTTTGAAATCGACGAAAAGGTGGTGTGTTTCGATTCTCTTTCACGGGTCTTTTCCAAGATTTGACGCATGGTGAATACCTGGTSGGTCGTTGATTTGCCAGGTCTAAAGCCACACTGATAAGGTCCAATCAGTTTGTACACGGTGGGCTTTAATCTTTCACACAATACGCTCGATAAAA
>NW_017535553.1:161079-169945 GCF_001853355.1 Bactrocera latifrons | reverse complement strand
GTTGACGAGTGCTCTTAGCGAGCAGGAGTGCAAGCCGAGTGGAAAATCGTTCGGCTGTCTATTGTGATTGCAGCTTCTTGACGCCCAACCTTCCTTGTGTTTGTTGGCGTGCGTTTTCTGCTGCACAGAGGCGGGTGCGAATCTGGGCTGCAACAGGATAGTGGTCCGAGTCGATGTTAGGAAAAAATAAAAAAAGTTTAACCTGTAAATACTTGAGTTTGATGGACGGCTTTATCCTATAGTGATCTCATATCAGCGGTTCTGAAAAATTATCAGTTTCTTGTGTGATAGAGAGRTAGACATGGAGATTGGAAGCCCTAAAAAGTGAAGATCAATATATATTGGATCAATTCTCTCCGAAAAAACACCTGGTTCCTTATAATACACACTATAAATAGAAAAAAGTTTGATATACATAGCTTTAAAGCGCAATAGAATTCCTAACAGTGGACGCATACGTAAATATAAATATAAATTTCTTAATCGTCAAATATGAGCACTTAATCTTAATTTATTATCGGTTTGGCCTAGAATGCATTTCTGATATATTGCCYCACAATTAGAATAAAGTAATTTATGCCAAGAAAATTTATGTTGTTTCAATAAGTTGTATTCGCTAACGAAATGTTGTGAAAATATTAGTCAATTAAGAATRGCATTTACTTAATCCGCATTATCGTGCAATTTGATGTATACCCCTCCATAAATGGTGTTTTATATGGTATACCGAACAGATGTTTAGTTATAGTTACTTACAACATTCTAAATTAGAAAGTTATCAAAAAAATAACATATTCTTCATGACATTAAAGGATATATGCTGCGAATTTATCACAGATGGTCCCCATTCTACTAATATACGCATTGCCTCGTTTAATAACATACAGTTACTTTTTGTGTTCGCTTACTCGGCGCCAATGTCCTTACTTCACTGTTTTGCGTTTCTAACAACACTATAAATCAAATGCAGKCTTTATCAGTGATATGGTTATGGGAGGTATTTCGAGTAAAACATATAAACATATTCTGAAAAGCCATATCAACTAAATCATGATACGAACACTTGAACTCTACGAAGGTGGCACTAAAMCATCGATAACCCGACAGTATCACCGAGGATTAGATTTCCGTTAGGMGTTATAAAAGTAGTTTATGAAGACAGCCCTTGAATTCTTTAAGGAAAATATAACAATCTATAGCTAAAAGCTTACAGGTTATTGCCTCGATTTTGTTCTTTAGGTGTTTGGAGTTTTGGTGGCCTATATAAACCAAAGCACACRCCATTTTGGCATTATCGATCTACAAAGTCTTGACACACGCGTATTTAATTTTATAGAAAGAAAATGCGTATAGTTTTCTTTCTTTTATTCGGCTTTATCGCTTTGGGTGCCGCCAATGAAGCTGAGAACCTGGGTGAAAATGAGTGGGACATATCATGGGAAGAGGGTTCGTACTCATAAATTATCTTCTTCTCTTTCCGTCCATATTTATCTGTATACTACCTTCAAGCAGGACAGGATCGTGGTTTGATCCTCAACTCTCAAGCCAAAAAAGCGATAAGAAACTTTATGGAGCAAATGCCTTGTGGTTGGCCTGATCTGGGTATTCCACCGCTAGCACCATACACTAATGCCGAGCTGAACCTACAATTATCTAGATCAGTAGTTGAGTAAGTAACGAACGTCTGAAACTGAGCTTTATTTGTTAACGCARCGCCGTAACCAATCAACTACTTACAGCTCCATTTTGCAATTCATCCGCTTCCGCTTCGATGGTTTGGATCGCATGGACATCAAAAAAATGAAAGTTAGCTACACATTCAAAAAGAGTGTTATCTACCATTTCGTCTTCAGGGAGTTGAAGGCCACCGCTCATATCTACAACACGGACACATTCGTTGACATGATGCGTAGYTTGGGAATGTCAGTGCGTTATGAGGGTACGGGCCCATTGAAATTCGCCTTACAAGACCTCTCCATTGAGGGTAGATTCAAATATAAGATGCCACTCTTCTGGGGCTCTATCAAGATTTACAATTTCGAAGCTAAGGTCACTCTCGGTGGTGTAAGCTCTAATATTGGCGGTATTTTGGGTGATGACAAATTTAATCGCTTCCTCAACGATAAGATCGAAAGTATCATCCCCACCTACATCAATGGTAATCAAAAGGAAATTAGCGAGCAAATTGAAAGTACTCTCGTGCCACGCATCAATGCCTACCTCAAGGGTCACAAAATTTGGTGGTTGTTGGGTCAGATGATAGGTTCCAGCAACAAATGCTATCCAACACCAGCACCATGGTTGGCGTTAGAGTAGTGCTTGGGCTATTTGATTTTGTAAAATGCGTTGATAAATAAATAAATTAAAAATGTACGTTGCTAGTTTTTTCCCCACGCTGTATTGCTAAATAATAGCATAAAGCTGAGCCGTGACATAAAGTTTCAGAAAGTCATAACTTCGATATTGTCAGCTGTCACTTGTTCACGTCATTTTAAGGAGTTGCTGTGTTTTTATTGTCATCTGCATCAGCACACYTTTTCTAGTTTTGAGTTGTAAACAAAAATATCACGACTTTTTATCACTCAATTAGGAAATTGCCCATAGTAACGAATTGGTCATAAATCTGACTTTGCCACTTAATCAGTCCAATCTGATAACACGGTAAATCAGCTAATCCAAAGTAAACAATCATTCGAAATGTCTGTCTTCCACAWAGAAACATATAAAAGCTAAGGGTGCAAGTGTGCAGAAATCAGTCRTTCGATTGTTAACTTACCGTTTTAAAGGTTTGTCAAACAGTCTATATCACAGTTTCGAGCATGAAGTATTTCTTGRTTTTGGCTTTGGCAGCCGTCGCTTTTGCGGCCACAATAAAAAGTCCTGACTTCGGGCTATCGCCATTCACTGAAGATAGTGAAATTGAAGTGATCAACGAGAATGAGGATGGCACTCAAGAAAGTAAGTTCACTATATTGTATTTGCAAAGCTTAAGTATCTTTSAACCAATTGCCTAATTTTGCACCGACAGTTGCGCCTTCGTTCATCTTGTCATGGCAGGCACGTCGCATGATTCGCAGACTCCAGAAGCAAATGCCTTGCGGCTTCCCACAATACGGCATTCCCCCACTAGCGCCATTGAAGAAGAGCGAAGTCGATGTACACTTCGAACGTGGCATTGTAGAGTGAGTATACTCTTTACATGTTTCGAACTAAACTGTTTACTACATTTGCACTTTTCTCATACTTGATCGCACCAGAACCTTTGATCAACTCAGCCGTTTCCGTGTGGATGGCTTAAATGATTTCAATATCAATAGATTCAAGCTGAACATAATTTTGTCCAAGGTCACTTTCGATATCACCTTCAAGAATATTCGTGCCTCTGCACCACACTACACCACTAACACGATTCTGGATGCTTTGCGTCAGCTRGGTCTCTCCGTGCAATACGAAGGTGATGGTACATTGGACTTTGGYTTGAAAAATTTGCGTATTGCTGGTACCTTGAAATACAAGATCCCTGTCTTGTGGGGATCCACCAAAATTACTTCGTTGAGGGCTACCATCACCTTAGACAGYGTCAATTCCGAAATCACCGGTATTTTCGGTGAAAGTAAATGGAACAAACTGTTTAATGACAAACTCGCGAGCTTTATCGAATCTGGCATTAATAACAACCAACAATTGATCACGGATAGCATTGAAAACACTGTAGTGCCACGTGTGAACCAAATACTTAAGGGTAATAATTTCTGGACACTTCTCGATGCGATTTTGTCCAGCATCAGTGGTAGCAGTGAAGATGATCCCATTGAGACCAATTGTGTGGCAACCGAGGATCCTTGGGCTTAAATATATATTAATAGTTTAAATAAATATTAAAATCATATGAATAACAAACAAATTGTGTTTATATTGTGTGCTCTGGAATTTCTGCTTTAGGACCCGCTAAACTTAAAATACAGAGTCCGAAAAGTAATAGGACTGATTTTGTTCCTAGCTAACGAACAATTGTCTCCGAGCATCTGGAGAGTCAGGACAAACATTTTCGCGCTGTGTTTATGTGAGTGGTGAAAGCCGTTCGTTAGAGCAGAGGTACGTGAAAACGATGCTAATTGTCTTTTAAGACATCAAAGACATCGTCCATCATGAATTTGTTCCTCCTGGACAAACCGTCAACGCCAAGTTTTATGTGGAAGCCCTCAAGAGATTTAAATGAAGCTTCAATCGGCACCGACAAGACATCGCAGTCGATTGGAAGTTGCGCCAYGACAACGTTCTTCACACCACCCTTCTTGTGAACAGCTACCTAACCAAGGCCTCCATCSCAACCATTCCACAGCCGCGCTAAAGCCCAGTTGTGGCCCCCGGCCTTTTTTGTCCGCAGAAGGAGCCTATTTGGAAAGTTTTTAAAGAATTGTAACGATTGGTTAAATCATTTTTTTTTTTTTTAATAGATTCCTCATTACTTTCCGAACAAACCATGTGTACTTGGTAGAAGGATCAGTTCTTACAGCATTGTGGCAATACATTTTTTGATCGACTCGGGTTCAGTGTTACGTTGTACTCTTTTGGTGCTCTTAAAACATAATATATTTTGTCGAAATCAATCTCTAAACTTTCTTATATTTGCTTACATTCGCTCAGTTTCTATAGTCAA
Organism: Bactrocera latifrons; assembly: GCF_001853355.1. Taxonomy (NCBI): domain Eukaryota; kingdom Metazoa; phylum Arthropoda; class Insecta; order Diptera; family Tephritidae; genus Bactrocera; species Bactrocera latifrons. The sequence continues at coordinate 165,285 of NW_017535553.1, read as the reverse complement.
AGTCAAAACGCCTTTTCTCCGAAATCAGCACTTTCGCGCACCCCTCGACGCTGTTCAATAATTTATGCTGCTTGCTATTTTAGTATGGCAGTAATCGAAACTGTTGGTAATCCGAATTTTATGGCCTCGCTGCTACTAAGTATAAACCAGTAGCAAATTCTTTCCCTTATCACTTTAGCACTTTCAACTCGAGATAAGCCAAAKAACAGGTGTTTCAAGTACCGTATATTASTAAACGCGCTACTTTTATGAACAACCAGTTAATCCAACACAGCTGGTCGAAATGCACAAGCTTATTTTCGGTTTCTGCGCGCTGTTGCTCCTCCAAGGCAGTCAGRCTTTGCAGGATGGCGGTTCGTCTGAGGAGTTAGAAATTGAGGCACGCAGCTTATTCGACGATRATCTACGTGAATTTGTGGAGTTTTTTCGCTTGCAAATGCCTTGYGGTTATGCGCCAGCAGGCATACCACCATTAGCACCTTTACAAACCGCCTACCGSGAAATGGATTTGACCACGGACAATGCAGCGTAAGTTGAACGTTGAATGCARCACAGGAACATATTGATTTAATCTCTTCTCGACAGCATACGTGGCAATGTCACCAATCTCAACATCAGCGGTCTCGACGTTTTCGATGTGCGCGACCTCCATTTCAACAACATACTGCAGAGACTGCGGTACGATTTGGTTTTCCCCGAAATTTTGTTTACCGGCCTCTATAAAGCTGATTTAAAAACTAAGCTCTTTGGTCCCTCAGTGCGYGTGTATGGCGATGGCACACTGCATTTGGCTTTGAAGAATTTGCGCATTTATGGCACTTTCATAGTGCGCCCCAAGCTCACGGGCAGCATGAGGATGACCAAATTCAAGATAACAACAGAGTTGGGCGCAGTGGAGTCGAAGTTGACCGGTATTATGAATAGTACATTGAAGACGAAGCTCATCAACGCTTGGATTGAACAGTTTATAAATCTTACATTCAACGACAGCCAGGAAGAGGTAAATGCGGCACTAACACATTGGGTTGTACCACCGGCAAACCAAGCGCTGGATAAARTGCCAATGGTTGGGTTTCTAGCATTACTATTTGGCATTATAGAAGGCTCATTGCCACAAGAGACACTTTGCTAAAGAATTATATAAAAATATTAAATTTATAAGATTTAATAATTTAAATAAATATCAAAAAAAGTAATCCAAAGTTTAATCAATTTTATATAGATCGCACTGCAGAGTGAATGAGTATTATACTAAGTAATAACTTATGAGGMTATAAATGTTTATCAAAATCGCATTAAGGTTTGAAACTAAGTTAAATGGACTTAGAAAAKATTACTACAAAACATAATAGTTTTGTTCATCTGATGGTTATTTGTATCACCGGAAACTAATCGGGATACACATYGAATTATATATGCATAAATGATGGTCAGGATGACGGGACAAATTGAATCACRTGTGATTGTCGAGTGATAACTTTAATAAAAATTAAGATATCGTCATAAAATGTTCTAAACGTGCTCCCTGGACGAATCGGGAGGGCGAGTTCGTACATGGGCCTAATCGGACCACAGCTACAAACACAAACGCCATTAATCGAAAATCCATAAAGTAAAATAACTAAGATTAGACAATTATAATTTGGCATAGGGGATTGCAATAGCAAGAGGCGTCCCTTGGCTAAAAACMACCAAATTCTCCTATAGTAAATATGGTTTGAACACATACCGACAGTGTGAAAATGGTTAAAATGTTGTTTACCACGCCTACTCCCTATATCCCCATATATCGGGCTAAAACCTTCACGAATAGTGCCTTTAAGGGTGCCACTAGGTACTATATAATCAAAATCTGGCAATAACTATTCGAATCCCCAGATACCGGAAAAATGAACCTCAGAGCATATCACTGAGTCTTCCCAAAATATCGGACAATATGTGAGATATATAATAGAAATTAGGAGAGTACTTCTTCGTGAAAATAGTTTGTTTTTTTAAATGGGTTGAATCGCCTCAATACTCCCCTTAGCCCCCATGTGCCTAAATGAAAGATTTTCGCACTATCGGCAGACTTTATACCACATATATCAGCCCAGCCAATATATGAGTTATCATAATTAAAAGAAGTGAAGTGTTTGTCTTCAATCGGTGTATAGTTCTATCTACCGGTATATGTAGTAATGTCAAAAATAGATAACATCGTGTCAAAACTACCTCTATCTCCCATATCACTTTCAGTTGGCTTTATACTGAACATATCGGTCAGTATGCAAGCTATCATAGCAAAAGTAACTGATTAATATGAATTGTTCGGTTGAACCTGAACTTAGCGCCTTCTTACTTGCTTTTATTTAACATATATTTAGTTGAAATCTAAAAATATATATTTTTTTCTTCTTTCAGGTAAGTGATCCTTTAGAAGATACGACTATACTAGTCGAATAAGCAGATGTATCCAACATATGCATAYATATATTTTGAAATTCAGGTAATTCTATGCTTGTGCGGCCTTCTAAAAGCAGCCTCATGCAACGGACCACCCACATTGGCTCTTAATTTAGTATGAAATAAACGCGAATCATAAAGTAGTCAGCTTAATACCTTCCAACAATTGCGACATTCAACACACGAGAGTAGGAACATGTGATGCATCGTCGCCTAAATAGAGAAATATAAGTGTAACTAAGGAAATTGAAGGAAAAATTCCTTTTCCGACACGACAGCAGCTTGCACTGATTCGTCTTGACTCATTTCATTTTCAATTTATGGGCCAATATGGACAGTTGCTGCGGCGGCAACGTGCAGTTTTCTTTATGAGGGTTAAAGTGCCGCAAAATAAAAGTAAAGTATTGTAGATAAACACAAATGTACATATGTATGTAGCTAAAGGCATGAACACATTGCAAAGAAAGACGGAAGGAGCAAATGTAGCGGTTGCTTGYCTTTGGCGCACTTTGAGGTGATGAAAATGTCCTATGGTTTTACGACTCTAAGCTACTGAAGAGCTGAGCCTTTCATATTTTAGTTGACAGTTATGAATGGCAGGCAGCAAAGCCGACTGGTGCGATGATGCAATAGGTTAATGAGTGAATCAATTGATTTCCAACGTACAGTAATCAGGGAAATATTAGTCATTGGCAGTTTTATCAGTGTCTTAAAATGGTAARGTCGTAAAAAATGTTTTTTAAGGAGAAACCACATAAATTGTGTGTAAGCAATGTGCAATAGTTTAAAAAATGTTTAACTCAACACATAGATATGCTATTTGTACTGAAGTGGTACAAATTCGTCCTTTCAAGACTCCATATGCAGTACTTATTTCAGTTACTACTGCAGTTTGCGCTGATGCTTTCTCTMGACTGTCAATGCACATGCTCGCCTTGCATTAGTTAAGTAGCTTCTGTTGTCGGTCTTACTGTCATTGTCTACCTTACTGTACACGGACAACACACCGACGAACTACGACGAGCAGTCGGCAGCAACAATTGGGTCGTCTAAATCAAGCTGCCCATACCACACGCTGTGCGCACGGTCCAGCACCTTCGTTTGTATTCGCTATTTCCTCCGTTTATTTCGAATGTGCTGCCGCCAGCCCGAAATGCAGGCTGTTACCATAAGTACAAATATTGCGGCAACAAAGGTGTGATTATTGTGTGTGTCAAAATCCTTGGACATCCCGCTGGCAGCTTCGGGGTTTTGTCTTCTTCTAGCACGCTTGGCAGTCTGCTTACGATTTGACCTCTGTATTTTGATACACATTTTGCTTCATATACAAATCCGATTAGATTGCTGCTTTAATTACGATTTATTGCGAAAAGTCACATGCATACAGACATATGTCGGGATATTAAACATAGTTATTGCTTGGGAATTTTTCTATATTTTTTTTTTTTGTTTTTAAAATTTTTCCAAAATCAAGTAAAAAAGTAAACTTTGGTTGCATCGAAGAATATGAGAACTTCATTCCGATCGTTTCTTCCAATTACGCCGCCGAGATAATTTTTCGATGAAAATCCGGATAGCTTTCAAGTTGTTGCTCAGCCCAATTCACGAACATTCGACGATTCTGATGGTCAAGCGGCTTCAGTTCTTACGTCAATTTAGAATGATCCAATATCTATTCGCAAAATTTGCCAGGACGACGTCACAAATATGCGCAATGCTTGAAAAGGACGTGTGAGAGACTGATTGACGTCGTCCTGAATT
>NW_017535553.1:158832-160408 GCF_001853355.1 Bactrocera latifrons | reverse complement strand
AAGGTTATGTCGCTTTAATGAGATAACCGCATGATATCTTGAATTTTACCAAATAYTTTATTTTTTAATTTATAATTATTATTGACGTCTTATTCTCAACTGCCTTTCAAATAGCAATTGACTATTATTTTTCACTGATATTGTGATTTGAAAGCATTAGAGTGTAGTTCTTAAGAATCCTCAACGCGGAAATATGGTACTCACTGACACTTCATTTTGAAAGAGGTTTGAGTTAGGTTTGATAAGAGTACCCGCCAATGCAATCCGAAATATTTGACAAGTGACATTTAAATACAATAATATTTAATATGGAGAATACCTAACCTTTCTGCCTAGAGTGTTCCTATATACTACAAATTGTTGTAATTYTTTTCTTTCACACCATTCTTTACTTTGTAAATATTATAATTTAGCATGCACTACTATTCTTCACATACTTCATGGTATTCTTGATGATACCTTTGCTTCATCACTTCTCTCGTCCGTGATAGGGTTTACTACTGAAAATTACATAACCCTTTTCTATTAAGTGAAATGTAGATTGTATATGAACAAAACTCTGGCATCTGCCTCCGATTTTCCACTTCAATAGACATTTGTTCGTCATTTTGTAATACTTCTTTTCGTTGCCACCAAGTGCTATAATTTTATTTACCAGTWAGTCTAATCGCGGATGCGCTTTTTCAGCATTCTTGCACTTTTCTTGTTTTCTGCGTAGTTCCTTATTGTTTGTTTCWGCTCTATGAATGTCTAGATATCGATTACATACATTTCAGTGCATATTACACGGACTCGTTTTTTATTTAGGTATGACATATACCTACCCCTTTACTTTAGTGTCTCTAGTGTAAGTTACCCTGTTGGAGAATCAAAGAAATTTTTTAATTGACTTAGCAAGCACAATAGCATTAAAGCTAACTGTTTTATAGTCCAATGTTGTTACCTTGGTGAYTACTCAGATTAAAAATCGTTTAAATTCCATACTAGTTGGACCATTTGAAGCATAGCCTCTAAGCGACATCACCTTTTATAAAGTTCTTTCTTAAAATAGCAAGGCGCCTGTACAAGAACTCATAAATATTTTTTTTATCCTTGAGACATGATTCCTCAACTCTATTGTATATAGTTCTTTTTACTGTTCCTTTTTTTAATTTTTTTGATTTATTGCCAATGCATCGCAAATTGTTTTAATGTGCGAAATTGCTATTCTCCATTCGCCTTTAATTTCAATTGCCTAGCCTTAAGCTTACTTAAGTACAATAATATCCATGTTTATCCCTTGCTTAATTTCTCACTCACTCATTGAAATCATAAAATTTTTGAAATATCGTTTCGCGCTTATTAAGATTTTGCGAAATGTCCTTGCGGTTTATAATGCCGTGGACTTTGTTTGTGGTTGGCCTTAGGTCTGGGTGCTGGCTGTGTCATATTATTAAATGTCATAAATCGAATGTGTCATATTCCCTTGAATTATGAGAGGGCGATTTTTACCTATAGTTTTTATTTCCTATTTTTCTTTGGGTAGCATGAATGGTAGCATATTATGAATGAAATACATATATTTTAATTACAATGG
>NW_017535553.1:137524-158464 GCF_001853355.1 Bactrocera latifrons | reverse complement strand
TTTATTTCCAATCTTATTTAAATATTTTTTTTTTGTTAGTCTTTTTCTTTTATTTTCTCTAATTTTTGATCTATTTTATAGTACGCTTTGCTTTCTTTATGCTATTCTAAWTAAATCCTTACCTGAAATACAAATTCTCTACAATTTTCGAATATTAGATTGTAAAAAGTATTTTGTCAGAAGTGGGATTCGAACCCACGCCCTCAGAGAGGACCAGAACGCTCCGAATCAACCCATATTACTACAGGCAAGCTATTACACTTGAGTCTGGCGCCTTAGACCGCTCGGCCATCCTGACATATTGACGCTTTTGGTAAGAAGTTGAGAGACATTCGATAATATTAATGATAAAATAAATGTTATGTGGATATTTGAATTGTTGAATAATTAATATGAAATTAAGTTGTATTAATAAATTACACCAACAATTTACAATTTGTATTTGCCATACTACGATGTACATTAACTCTAAACGGCTTTTTACTTCACTAATTTATCTCTAATTTAATGCTCCAAATTTTAAATGTGATATAAATAATTGAATTAAAAATAAAAATGCAAACATCTGAAAAACGTGAAATTAATAAAAGAAACAAATTTGATCGAATGGGATTCGAACTAGGCCACTCGGCATTACAAACTTGAAAAATATGCAAACTGAGCCACGAGCATGCCAATTTATAAAGTAGATTATTTTACATTTCTCTAAGTTTTCGTTAATTGAGATTTTTTCGAATTGAAGGACAAAAAATAAATTTTCTAATATTTGTTTTAAATTTTTATGGTTATGTTTATAKGTATTTTATTAGTATTTGAAGACAAAATTTAGTTTACGTGCAATGGCGCTAAAGAGGTCCTCCACTGTTGGAAAGATTTATACGTCCTCCCTCGATGAAACCTAAAAAAATTCTCTTTTGGAAGACAATAATCTATGGCCGGAAATAAATAGAAAGTGACAACATGGCCCAAATTGTTGGTCCTTTTTGGAACTCTGAGAAACATCGAGTACCGTCAAAAAATGTTATTTTTTCAACTTTTATTATGGGAGAATAAAAACCGATCAGATCTGAATGTTTGCATATATAGTAAAAGGTATTATTGAGCAAGAAAATAAAACACAAAATGACGGAAATATCAACGATCCCGTTGATGGACATTTTTTGCKGCCGACAGGAAGTCCTGACTAAGCTTATTATCTGAAATGAAAAAAGGATTTTTWTTTAATCAATAAGCTTTATCAAGTGCATAATTGAGGGGTTTTGAGAATTTCGAAAAATTGGGAATGTAGCCTGGATTTAGTTTCGACGAAACGAGACTCAAAGTTATGGTACCTACAGAACCGCGGCGTGAAGTGCAGTGGTTCTGGAGCATATTTCTTCGAAAATATTATCTTAGTATACCAATGAAACTTCGGGACTTCGCGTTTCTAGGTAGGTTTTAAAGATTTCTTTCCTGCTCTCAAGCTATTGAAGCCTCAAGGAACCCAAGTTCCTTGTTTTTGAGTCATTCTCAGCGCATGCAGTCGCTTTGAAATGTCTCGGTGTGTGGATACCAATACTGAAGCAATATCTTCTTGCGTTTAGTACGGATGCTCATCGAGCAACGTCTCCAATTTAAAGTCTTCGGAGGTTTTGGGCTGTCCTTCTCGCGGACGGTTCTTAATATCAAAATCGCAAATATCTCCATCACAATTAAAAAAATTTTGTAAGAAAGTAATTTCACCTCATTTGAGAGAAATTTCATAGTTTGTCGATGCAATCTACTGAAAAATCAATAAATATGCATTCAATTAAGCGCACTTCACCGCTCTGACGCAKGTCGCAGGCGTAAATGTGACATTTTTCTAAACAAAAGCGATGYATATACACTTCAGAGGTCGAAAATATTAAAAACTCTGCAAATTAAAGCATTTTAGTGCCACAAAATGCATCCAATCAGCGRAACATTTTTTGTGGCACGCGCATAATGGCGATCTAATGACTTTGATGCCTGCACCAAAGAGGCACTTATTAATTTCCCTTCTTGCATTCGCTATAAGCTCTGATTGCTATCATAACGCTGCTGATTGCTGCTGGTGCACATGGATGCGGCGGTGGTGGTGGTGGTGGCTTCRGTAAATTTCTGTTGATCGTGTTTGTGGCCCTAATGCGTTTGATGTTATCAATTTATTGATTGATGGAACTTGATATGAGTAACGGCTGGCTGCGCTTATGCGTGGCGTGTGTGATGGTGGTGTTGTTGTTGGTGGCAAATGGAATTTCCCTAATATGTGTATGGTTGCATATGTGCTTGTCGCGTRCTCATTAACGATTGAAACCGCTGTTCAACAAATGGCAAACAAACGCGCTAAATAGTGCCACGAGTGTCAAAGRTGGGCACTTTTCCATACCGTATATAGACACATATACATACATATATATGTGCATATGTTTGTATGYATRATATCRYTGTATTGGTTGCTAATGACTTTTCTTGTTTTCCGCAAAACGTTGTTTTTGTTATTTATATTTTTTCGATTGACGATTTATATCAAGCGTTATTTTTGCAACCGCATTAGCCACAAACGTTCTCCATTTAATTTTAWTTTCTTCTGTGAATTGCTCACCTTTATCAGAAGCATCAGAATCATTAATCAGCGTCAATTTTGTGCAGATTAAAATTGAATTTGAAATCATTAAAGGGTCAAACGCAAAAAATTATGAATTTTTTTCGAAAAAAGGGTTAAAGATAATAGATGTTATTAAAAACGTGACGAGAGGAATGCTCACCTTACAATTTTCAAAGGCAAACATAACAATAATTTAGACTTCAGTCCCTAACCCACAAATATTTCTATAAGTTTGCACTTTAGTAACTTACAGTTTAAAAAAAAAAAATATATACATTTTCAACTCTTGCTTTGAACATTTTTTCTGCTCCGCTACTCAATGCTCTCAAATATTCTTAGTAATATTTTTCCATTTGCAAATGGAGCAAAGTGTTCCTTAATTTATTATTCTATGCTCCCTCGTTTGTGGGAAAAGGGTTTAAATTTGCATGCGTCCATTTTCAATATTGACTGATTACTTGTTTGACAGCTGTCAATCACTGTTATAGCAAAAGTTSTCATACAATCGCTTCGCATGTGCGCATATTGTAGGTTCGTTAAAATGTGATAAAATAAATTATTGATTTTGATTTGATGCGCTAAAACGTTTCCATTTTACATATCGGTTTTGAATTTTGACAGCGACATTTTTCTCGCTTGAGAGAGCGAAGTTGAGCTTAGCGAATCTCTCATATTATAAATGTAAGCAGTCAAAACAATTGTGATTGATTAGTTCGAAACTGGTATTCTTAACGCCTCAGTGGAGTGGAAAATGTGCTAGATCCCTAAAAYGCTACATTTAATTAAGGATATTTGCATATGTATCCGTATATTCTGTGATATTTGCATAAATAGGCATATGCGTAAAAGATGATTTTATTCCAGACCTGAATATGATACTTTTTATRTTGAGATCGCAGACTGCTTAGACATATGAATGATTCATTGAAAATTAAGTTTTGAAGCATGACTTTGCATATAAGTACGTAATAACAGTTAGTGTTAGCGGTTTTCACATGAATATTGACAACATTATGCTAAATTTATGATCTGCGCAGCAGCCAACTACATATATTTATGTATGTGTTCCTTCTTTGGTTTTTCTTATATGGTTATGTTTCACAGTATCGTATAGCTSAAAACTTTTAGCCCTCTATAGGTTTGGACACTCTTAAATATTGACTAGTTATTTTAGGTATCATAATATATATGTGAGCTGTGGGTTACATAGACGGTATCATTAATGTTAAATCCRTATAATTTTTATTCGGCTCCCAAAGATGCGTGTACAAATTTGACAGCTGTCGTGCTATTAGTTTATGAAATTTGGCATTTTGGATAAAGCAACTTGTGTTAATTTATAAAAAAAAAAAATGGAGCAAAAGGAACTTCGTGTGTTAATAAAGCATTGCTTTTTTGGGGGGAAAAATATTCTTGAAGGCTAGGTTTGGATTGATCAACATTACTAGGACTCTGCACCAGGGAAATCAACCGTTGCAAAGTGGTATGTGAAAGCTTTATGGAAAGTGTGTACCGCGCAAGTTCACAATCCAACAAAAACATGGACGAGTTRATCATTCTGAGGAGTATTTGATGCTTTTTAGTCGGTAGTTAACCTGATATTTTGSGCCGATATGTRACAATGAATGAAACACTGCTACATCATTTCACATCGGAGTCTAATCGCCATTCAGTCGCGTCAATGGTCGAATTACCAATAGCCCATCAGCTGCCAACCTTGATCAAGAGGACAAAAATTGTGTTTCTTCAGACAACGTGRGGCCTCATATATCGATAATAACTTGCCTTGGAAGCTCCAGAAGCTTTTTGGTATAATTATGGTATGATTTTTGGTATGGTATCCCCTTTGTTGTGCGTGATTACTACCTGCTTCTCTCCATTACGAATGATTTTGCTGCTGGAAACTGCGCCTCAAGAGAAGCTTGTGAAAATCGAATTTTTTGTGACAATAGCAACGAGGTAATCGGTTCTTTCTAACTGTACTAAATAGAAACTTTAGTTACAGCATACTGGTTGACTTGCTTTTTACTACACTTTATGTTACTGCCGGCCCACCAGTTACTATTCGCATAAATATGTCAAAAATATTTTTATATTCTATTATCTATCACGTCATATTAGCCTGCTGCCCGTGCATCTGATCCCCATAAAAATAAAGACTTAAAAAATTATAAATATTTACTAGCTACATATTTTTTTTAGAGACTTGAAATACTTTCTACTTCCAATCTGCCGAGGTGTAACCCATGTGTACGCTATCTATCAGCCGCTGTCTGGCCGTTATCCTTTGACATTTTTGTCAAATGTTTTCACCTTTGTCGTCGTTGTTGTTGTTATGCAATGACATTTATGTTTCTTTTACTTTTAACGAAGAAACCCCTTTCGTCTTTTCATTTCTGCTTCATTGTACGCCGAAATTGCCACTTTCAATTACTTTTATATGTATCTTCGTTGTCCATTGGCCTCGCCTCCTGCGATACTCTTTAGGTCCAACTATTTGTATCATTAATTGCTTAACCGGTTTCCGTGTTTATTTCGCTGTTTAATTAGCTGTGTTTGTTTATTTTGCWTTATTTCTCTATTTGTGCTTTGTCATTGACAACATTTATTGTGATTTCAAGATTTTCTAAGGTTACTAGATTCTTTGCTGAGATATGTGTATACATTTTTTCATTTTTTTTTTGGATTACAATGTTGTGCTAAGGGGTTACATTTTGCAGTTACAAATGCGTGTACAAATGTATGTATTTCGAGTAATGCGCATATGTCGCTTTTCCTTTGTAATATCGAAGTAATGTGTATGCTAATGCTACCTACTCAAGTTCAATTATCCTTTAATCGTTACCGTGTAACTTTTATCACTGTTCATAGGAGCTTCGTTTTTCTGTGGTTATAGCTATGTAAATATGGCAACCAAAGTTACAYGATCGCTTCTGTTGAGTCTAAATATCATTACAATTGGTTTCCGTTTATCACACTTTGGTTTTCCTGTCAGAAGTGTTTGATCTAAGATAGCTTATGTGAGGAAGACAACATGCGGGATTTGTATGACTGCGATTAGAATTGTATATACTATATTGTAGAAAGTTTTCCTTTCAAATGTCTATATAGACAGGTTGGATTTCGTTTCTGATTCCTCGCGTCTCTGTCGCGGAGAGTAATAGTTGAAACCATAAAACCGGAAAAGCACCTAAATKTGTATCAATAGATCGTGATTTACTATGAATCAAAAAATCCTGAGTTGTCGACAAAATGCTCTGAGCCGAGTCAATTATCAGTGGTGGATGCAGGGGGGGAAATAGGTGAAATAGATGCTGCATTCCGTTCCATCTTAGATATGTTCGACTGATACACATTTTCCGCGGTTTATTATCCAAGTTTCCCAACATACAAAAATTAGTAACTGAGAAAATGAAGAAACAGCGTTCCAATTTGTAATTGTAATTTTTTGTCTATGTGACTAACTTATTCACTTAGCCTGATTCTTCAGAAAGGCTCGGACGATCCAGCAAAGGCATYAAATATAATAGAAACGATGCTTGTAATGTTGCAAAATCTAAGACTAAAAGCTGAAGAACATTCTCGACCCATTTAAAACACAAATTTGTTCGTGAGAACTTRCTAAGTATACATGCCTCTTACAATCGGCGAAGATTTGACGACGCGCTTTTTTTAGAGAAATATTGGATGGATATCAACTAAGTTTGTTGCTTCCAGAAAAAGTATGTGCTTTGAAAACCAAAGAAATAGAAAATCCTACTGACTGCTTGATAGATAGATTCAAAAGCCTTTTAGATAATGACAACGTCGTGCGGCGTTTGAAGGTGAACTTGAACACTGGCAGTGCCATTGAGGGGCAGAAGCAAAAGTCAAAAGACAACAAGTTACCGACTATTGCATTGGAAACGTTGAAGAACTATACCCCATAAATCATAGTTTTCTTCGCATATTCTGCACACTGCTTGTGACGARTGCGAGTACTGAACGCCCTTTCCACAATTCGCAGCATGAAAAGGAGGCTGAGGACGAACATGCTTCAAGATAGATTGATCGACCTGGCTTTGCTGTATACGCATCATGACATTGAAGTCGCTGCTGAGAAGTTCTCGAAAGGTATTTCAAACTTGACCCACAAAAACTATATCTGCAGCCGCCCTGCCATTACTGAACAGTATCCGTTTTAAAACCACACAACCAGACCAARAGCATCCTAACTGAAAGTATACACATTTAATTAGTGGTAATCTCAACTTTTTGSTCTTAACGTACTCCTTAAATACTTGTGTTTCAAATAATTTTAATTTGAGAAAAACTTTCTGTTGTACCACTCTACAAAAACAACATACAACATCATCATCATTAGTTTCTGCATAAAATTGCGTCAAATCATCTTTTACTCCAGTTAATGAAATCGGGAAAAAAACTTGGAAACAATCAAAATGTTTTAGAAGAAAGTCAAATCCCGTTCAACGTCGTAATGCGCGCGTAATTTCGATTCTCATATGCTTGTAACTCACAACAACCACATGAATATTTATGCATAGCTGAGAGAACTCACTGCAGCTGCCCCATTTCTTGCCATTAAAGGGAGGACGAGCAGAGAAGGCAACGTGCTGCGGTAAAATACGTTAGCCTGTGACATGTAGCTGTCATGTTTGAGCAAACAATCGCAAAGGAATACTTTGTATTCATGCCTCTATATGTATGTCGTRTGTGTGTGTATGCTGGGTGCACACAAAAGAGAATTAGCCTGCTTGGAAACACTGATTTGCATTCTTAATCTCATAAGGATGCTGTGCCGCTGTCTGACTGACAGCYTGTTTGTCTTCGACACATTCCGTTTTAATTTTTTCTCTTTATTCCATTATGCTGCGTAGTGTGTGCTGCTACCTTTGGGTTTTGCGGTTTTTCCTACATTTTCTTCATTTTTTCTTCAATTACATGCTCTGGATCTTTTTTATGCACAAAATTTATCACATAAATGTGTCTAATCCTGAAATCTGATTGGCTTGGCGGCAATGATCTSCTCTTTCCTTAGACTCATCTGATGTCTCGTCAAATCAGCTTCGGTTATGCTCGAATAACTTTGCTCAATAATTCCAACTTTTGAGTCGTAAAGTACCGTGTTTCTGATTTTGGATATCAGGCGATGCCGGAATGTGTTATAACAGGATGCTCTTCTAACAAAATACAGTTGCCTTTTTTTATATTGCAACATTCCATTTTGGGCGTTTACTAATTTTTGCTTTATGACGTTTAAAACGGAAACTTCTTTTTTTTTTTTTTTTTTTTTTTTTAATATTTTTTTTTTTTTTTTTTTTTTTTATATTTTTTTTTTTTTTTTTTTTTTTTTTTTTGACTCCTAAAATTTTTTCTTTTCACTCTTCAACAAATTGAACATTCCATTGTTATTGCCTGATACAGTTGATGCAAGTAATTGATATTTTTTACTACATATCTCAAAGAAAAAGTATTGTATATCATCGCTCTGCCACTTCGCGTTGCTCTACGAAACTCCACGACTTCCTAATCTTTGTCCGCCTTCAACCACTTTAAGAAATCTCATAGATCATATCTTCCGTACACCTTTTTGAGCGGCAGTTAGCTAGCCTAGAGTTATGAAAAAAATTGTTATCAAATAGCGATCAATCAAAAACGATTCAATGATTTTCTTTAGTCTCATAAAGTGTCTCAAGAKCGTTTGTCGCAGGCTCTCTTGCCAAGCGAGGAAGCGTACTGTTTAYCATAATAATTCATATCGCTTTAACTTTTCCCCACCTATTACTCTCGCTTGAAGTGTTTTGCGTTCGTAATTGTTCTCTGCACTGTCATCTGCGATCATTAATCATACCAGCTCGCTCGATCTGTTATAATTATGTCACCGTGGTTTGTATTCTCTGCCAACTTCTTTCATTATTGCTTYGTTTTTGCATTCATTTCTAAATATGGCCATTAGGATCAACGAAATTAAAGGCACAAAACCGAAAAACCGCAAGGTCCTGTTTTTCCAGTTGCATGATCACATGCGAGATCAGCAGCTACAATTGGCAATGCAGTGGGGCGCTACATGACGATTTGGTTTTGCTTACAGTTTTTATTATTAATGATTGTAATTTTCATAAATTGTTTGGCGAGGCTCATATTGARAAAGTAAGAGTTASKCTCTTGGAGGAACTTTTCTGAAAGACCAGCSGAAGTAGCACGAAGTTTAAAAAGAGCAGAAGTGCAAGTCGAAWAGAMAATCGTTCGGCTGCCTGTTGCGATTGCAGCTTCTCGACGTCGAACTTTTCTTGTGTTTGATGACGTACGTTTTTTGCTGCACAGAGGCGGGTGCGAATCTTGGCTTCAACAAGATAGTGATGCGAGTCGATGTTAGRACTTAGGAGCGTGCGCACATCTAAATTACTGGAGACGTGTCTTCCGTCTATCACAACATGATCGATCTGGTTAGTAACTTTTCGATCCGGGGACCGCCAGGTAACTTGATAMATTTTTCTATGCTGCAATCTAGAACTACTGAGCCCTGGCGAAGTCATCAGCCTCAACCCATTTGGGAATGTTTCCTCGTGGAKGCTGAATTTACCGACCGTAGTGCCAAAGATACCTTCTTTGCCCACCCTGGCGTTAAAGTCGCCAAGCACGATTTTGACACCGTGACGGAGGCAGCTCTCATAGGTGCACTCCAAGCGCTAATAGAAGGCATTCTTGGTCACATTGTCTTTCTCTTCCGTCGGAGCGCAAATCAGCGATATGTTGAAGAACTCCTCTCTTTGATAAGGATTGTGGCTAGACGTTCCACGGTGAATGACAGTACCAGTGTATTAAATGTCACAAGGACCTATTCGCCTCAGTCCGTGAYCCGTCCATCGCATTTCTTGGACGGAGGTGATGTCAGCCTTTATTTTCACGAAAACATCAACTAGCTGAGCAGCGGCACCTTCCCAATTAAGAGACCGTACCATGGTCGTCATCAAAAGGGGGGTCCCAAACCCAGCGCACAACCCTGTAGAGGGGGTTGTTTCGCATTCTCACTTTAGCTCGCCTTCAAACGGATATTCTTGGCCTACCCAGAGGATAATTGGTCTATGACCGGAAGCCATGAACTGCTTGAGCCATACATAAAATAATCTTTCTGACCACTCCCAAGTGRATGGCGATTAGAAGACTTTTCTCACTTGCGTGAAATTCTACTCTGACTCCTTCCTGCATTTATATATCAAAATAACATAATATTTTAGCAAATACTTCAACTGCTTATTGTAAATAATTATGCATCCATAAGARGATACCACTTTACTCTCCAAAAACCGAGCAATTCAATTCGTTTTGGTATTTTTAATTCGGACAGCGCTATTTAGCAAGCCATTGTCTGCCATTGTACTGTTGTATTCACACATACTTGCTAGTGTATGGGAATCTAGATTTTGATACATAAGTATTTAAGGCTAGCAAGACCTACTTTGCGAGCTGTCGCTAACTTTCTATTTCGTTGGGACGAAATGAAGCGGTCTGCTTACCTTAAACATTTTCCCGCAAACGAAAGTTGTGTCTTTTCATGCACTACCATAAATGGTAGGATGGCAGGTAAATTAATGACACTTCTTTTCAACGAATGCAACAACAACATCGGAGTACAAAATATGCCCCCATTTTAGTTGAAAACATAAATTTCACTTTCTTAGGGCATGCAGCATATAAATTGCAATTTATTGTAAGCAAGGACTTTCCCTTCCCATACGAATAGGTGTGTGTTGATTTTGCGAAACTCACACACACGCACATACATTTGCATGTGGTACTTTCTTTGAAATAAAGCACATTGATGAAAGGAAGAGATGAAAAACAAACACTGCCGAGAGATTCYAATTTAAAATATAATCCTCGTGTGTGTGTGTATATGTGTATTCTGGTGAAGGCACATAAAAGCAACACGAAGTCTAAATAGCCAGTTGAAGTCATTTGATTGTGTGCACTTACATATTTTGCAGAAATTTGGGTYAAGTAAGGTAAAGTGATTTTCATGACAGAGTTGAGATAAACTGCCGAAGGACGCTAACAAGGACACTGAACGTAAATCAAAGCAAAGTGATGTTATGTGAACGAAACTGAAATGTCTTTAGAATAGTAGAATCAGCATAAAGACCAACTGACGAAGCTCTGGGCGTTGCAGCAGATGAAAGACTGGACTAGTTAGAAAAATTATTARTGACAAGTAACGAATGTCCAAGTTCGGGTGTTTTATCTGGGCACACTGATTGGTTCTTGATTTATATACTGAGACCTGAAGAAATAGATGGAATTGAAAGTTGTTGTGACATATGGGAAGTAAGGATTGTCGGATTTCTTCCATTTTCGCACATAAACATAGGAATACGAGAAGAATAATATATCCCGAAATCGGCCCAGCATGGTCCGAGATATGGTGATTTCTTCTTCTAATTTTGACACCGGCTCCTTTAAAATGCTCTAGTTAAGCCTGGATGGAAATATTGATATTGCACAGACTGACGGTCGAATGGGCTGATTGCAGCCATTCCGGATTTCAGCTTGTCTGTTCATTCTGATAATTTCAACTTATTTTKTATATTTTTAAAGAACWTTAATGAACCAAATATGTACCATTTTGGTCGAACTTTTTTTATAATTTCCCGCTAGAGACTTTTCTGGTTTCTCGGYGAAAAACTGCGACAAGTAATTTTCACAAGCTCTTGAAGCCAGCTTTACTCCATGAAGGCAGTTCTGCATTGACCGAAACAAGTGGTAGTCCGATGGCGCAAAGTCACGGCAATATGGTGGATGCATCAAAACTTCCAAGCCAAGCTGTCGAGTCATCAAACAYGTGTGTGGTCTAGCGTTGTCCTGATGGGAGACGAAACCCTTTCTGTTGAACAGTTCTATCCTTTTTTTCGATTGTTTGCTCACAATCTCATCAGTTGTTGACAGTAAAATGTAGAATCAATCGTTCGACCTAGTTGGAGCAGCTCATAGTAGATGATTCCTTTCCAATCCCACSAAATACTCAGCATTACCTTTCGACCCGTCAATCCTGACTTTGCGACTATTTGTTGAGCTTCACCACACTTCCACCATGACCTTTTTCACACATTATTAATGTATTTCATTCAACTTTCGTCTCCTGTTACCGTTCGCTTCAAAAATGTTTCGATTTCATATCGTTTCAGCAAAGAATCGCAGATGTTAATTCCGTCCGTTAAATTATTCATAGACCATTGATGTAGTACACAAACATCGAGCTTCTTCTTCTAGCCAATCTTTTTTAAATGGYTCAAAAGTGTTTGCTAATGAATGTTAAGTTCCTTAGCGATGTYGTGGCTGCTGGTCGACCAGAGGAGCTGCATTTTCACATAGAAATTTCCAGAACGGAAGCGAAAGGACCGTTGTTGTGCTACACGAACTATTGTGAATTTCTTCATTATTTTTTTTTTTTTTTACTAATTTTTTAACAGCTGTAACCTTTTTTTCCACTTCCCCGAATTTAATTTTTTTGGTTAAATGAAACTTAAAATCTCACCTTTCCAAAAATATATGGTATGACACAATGTGATTGGTAGCACCGGGGATATCTATCTATTGACAAAATGCGAAAAGACTTTTTCGACTACRAAATATATATATACATATATMTAAATATAAGTCAACAACCATTAGAAACTATTATTATTGATAGAGAAAATAGGATTTGTATATGTGCCTCCAAGTCCTCAAGCAGAGTGGTTATCTCTACTGAAATATCAACTAAGCGATTCATAATGTTAAAAATCTGGTTTCAAGTTGAACAMTTCATTGAAAGTCTCTTCCGCGGCYGGCTATGCGTTTCAAACAGYTTCCAGCATAGTCACGACAGACCTGAATATCACCAGAAACTGAATATTGTTGTTGGATCAACCCAACATTTGCTACAGTCGATATATCTTTGCTCTAAAAAATAGTTTTTTGTCTTTAATGAACTGTACCGAAAGCAATTTCTCTAGGAAAACAACAAGAACACAACGACAAATTCTGCAAATAAGTAAATCCCATTTAATTTTCTAGACCACAAAAAGTGTAGAGGATTAGTTTTGCTTTCAGTAGATCTTATCGCTAAGCGCAATCTGTTCGAATGCAGAGACAAATATTGAAGAAAAATTGCAAACATCCGCTTCCATGCACACAATTATCTAAGCAGGATTAGTTGAATCCTTGATTGGCTTCACAGAATGCAGTAAATAAATGTTTTCCAATTTGTAAAATGTCGCAAATTGAAAAGCAGACTAATCCTTTACTTGCTTCCGACTTAAAAAAGTGGTAAGCAGTAACAACGGTCTAATATATTTGTGAATTATACAAAATGTCCCTTCGCAAAAGGATTGCAAACGTAGGTAAATCTCATGCAATCAAAATAAATTCGCAGCGCATTTGACAACAGTTTAGTAAACACACACAATCAAAAACCAAAGAAGAAACATCATTCTCAGCCTAGCAGAGAGTGCAGCGTCTTAGCTGTGTGATAAAAAGGATATCCCGCTGTTATAGGCAGGCAGGCAGTAAAGTAACCAATATGCGCTGCGTGCTACAGATTTTCCTTGTGACAATTTGAGCGAATTAAAAACACGTAAAATGCGTCTGCGCATCGGCTTTTGCCAGCAAAGACATACCCTAAAAATGTTTTATTTACTTTTCTTGCCAACGCATAAAATGAGTTTGGCACTGCGCAACAAGAAGGCGAAGCAATAACAGCAAACGGTAAAAAACCGTAAACAAAGCTTAAATGCGCATAATTACAAAACGAACAGAAAACGCACTTAATGTGTTTAACTTCCTTAAGTGCCGCTGCAAGGATATACGAACGCCGCAGGCCGCAAATATGGAGCAATCCAACTGGAGGCGCACCACATTATACCTCCGCACATCGACGCCCCTGCTCGGTGTTCGCAAGACATGCAGGCATGCATGTAATTCAACCCTTCGGCCGCATTGTGTCGATATCCTTCCGGTTTTTGCGGTACCAAATGCCATCAACACTTGTGTACCGATTCACATTCGTGCATCCAGCTGTGTTAGTGTGTACTCGTGTGTGTTACATGCTTGTATTTGCGTCCAAGTGTCAATAGTGCAACAGCTTCGACACCGGCAGCGACAGTGTCAGAGGATCTTAAGTGCTAATCGTCATTTGCAGCACAGTTGGCGGTCGATTTTTCTGCCATAGTGAAAGGATTAAATGTCCTCTCCGTTTACTTGCAGTCTTGTGCAAATTTTTTCAGAAGCAGTCTGCTTCCTGTTGATTCTCGCTTGGCATCTGCATAAAGTGTTCGCGTATGCTTGCATTACCTGGCCTCATCAGTAGCTGCTTTTGCATACATAGGTTTGTATGTATTTGTACGGCTTTCTATATTTTAGAGGTCCTATATTGTATGTTTCTCCTTGATAATATTTTTCCTGGGCTTTAATTTGTTATGCAAATTCTCTTAAGTTAATTTTGAGCTACGCTTTTTATTTAATACAATGTGACAAACTTGAGAAACAACAAAGTGCTTTCGGAAATTATTTACGAGCTTTTTGATTTAGACATTTTTTTAAATATCAGAATTCAATACCTTCAGAAGCGAGAAAGAGCGAAAATACTAACTGTCTTAAAATTATTTCCAAAAGCCAAGTGTCTGTGGTGTCGAATACTTTCAGAGCTGGAGCATTTTCATCCATTCGGACGACATGACATAGCCAACATAAGCGCTGTCTCTCAACTCGCTGAACTGCGTCAATGTCGTCGTATAACTCGTACTGCTCATCGTTCCATCGAATGCGATATTCGCCGTGGCCAACGCGCAAAGGACCATAGATCTTTCGCAGAACCTTTCTCTCGAAAAAACGTTACGTCAAGTCATCAGATGTTGTCATCGTGAATGCCTCTGCACCACATAGCAGGACGGGAATAATGAGTGACTTATAAAGTTTGGTTCCTGTTCTTTGAGAGAGGACTTTACTTCTCAATTGCCCACTAAGTCCGAAGTAGCACCTGTTGGCAAGAGTTGTTCTGCGTTGGATTTCCAGGCTGACATTGTTGGTGGTGTTGATACTGGTTCCAAGATAGACGAAATTATCTACGACTTCAAAGTTATGAATGTCAACAGTGACGTGGTAGTATAGTCGCGAGTGCGACCATTGTTTGTTTGATAACAGAGGATATTTCGTCTTGCCCTTGTTCACTGCCAGTCCTATTGTCTTTGTTTTCTTATCTAGTCTGGAAAAAGCACTCACAACACAACATTGTTCTATTTTATCTTTCTAACGTCACCCTGACCCTCAGCTACTTATACAACTCGAGACTAATCTGTGTCTCACCATGTAACACCATCTATTGGAAAAATCGTGGATTGTTTTGTAATAGACATAATATTGTGTGTGATGGGGAAGATAATAGTGACGAGATAACTAAATTGAGAAATCAAATGAAGTTTATTTTAAGGCACGAAAAGGAAAAAAGAACCACCATAGTTTACGCATTCTTCTGCACATATACTGCTTTCTCAAATCAATAATTCCCAGCTGTCGCACGTGTTGCTAATCTTCTCTTTACAGACTACAGACTTCATGACTTTACTAGCAGCTCAGCAGATGACCCAATACAATTTCTATAGCATAACTATTATTGAGCACAGAGTTACTTCGATATTTTTTTAAACACATTGTATTGTATTAAGTAAATTGAAATTGCAATAACATGTGTCAACGGCGACAGCGGCCACGATATCCTGCAGCGAGCATAATGCGTACAACAATGCGCCACAGGAGCGACCAACTCGGACAACTGGACAAACACGAGGACAATGCCAAACTCATAAGCACACAAACCAGCATACGGACGCGAACAATGACACGCAAATTTCCGAGGCGAGCAACATGAAAAGTTACACAAGCAGCGACTGTCGCTGCAAGCGCGCGGCATGTTGCACAAATGCAGAATGGCGACGCTGGACTGCGGCCGAATGAGGATAGTTGGCCGAGAGACGCCTTGCGAGAAAAGGGTTAGCGCACAGCATGTGCACAGAAGTCAAACGTGCGAATGCAGTCAATTTTCAGTGACATGTGCCACACCGCCAGCAGCAACAGTACAGCCACCGCAAAAAGTTGACACTTCACTCGTAATGGCGCAACAGTGAGCAACCAACGAAGTGACCATAACTACTCTCATATTATATGCAGCCGGTAGGCAGCCAGCGAGCCAACGAGCGTGCCGGCTGTCATAATTGAAAAACGATGCGTGTCCTGCTCACAAAAATGCTGGCTGCCGGAGGCAACGGTGCACTACCACTCCGTGCGCGCTATGTTGCAACTAGCACGATATGCATATGTGGCATATGCAGCACGCAAGTGCTGGTCTTTTTGGCAATTTTACGTAATTTCTAAACTAAGTGAGTGTAGTTTGCATTTATTATGGCTGACATTAGTTGAATTGCTCTGCTCCTTGGTGCGAAGTGTTCAAAGTCATTAAAACTAAGTGCAGCTAATTTGCGACAGTTGTTGTGTTCTGAATGACATTGCACTTGCGTAAATATCAAAATTGCTTGTCCACAAGATGGCGTAAATAAATTATCAAAGTTTTGCTCAAAAGTATTTTAGTAAAATTTCAATTACGGGCTTTTATACACTTTATAGCCGCAGCATTAACTAAAAGGTGTTGAATCGAGATCCTCTGCCTTCTACCTGTACATGATGGCAATAGCATTAGTTTCTTTAAATGCTTCTGTCCGTGACGATGTAGACTGTCGAAACAAATTTTGCGATTTCGTCTGCAGTAAGCAGTCGCCCGGATCAGGACAGCACCAGACCGCACACATCGATAATTAATCGCTGGAGGCTCCGGGAATTTGGTTAGGAGTTTTTCTACATCCACCTTGTAGTCCAAGGTGGAAACAAGTGCTTATTCTATGTTCCTTGAAGGAATTTGCTCGTCAAAAATTGCCCTTTCTATGAGAGTGCCATTAGGAAATTACTTTTAAAATGTCAATAAGTTATCGTACGAAATATTTATCCAATTTAATGGAAAAGGGTAAAAGTACTATCTATATCCTCCAATTATGACGTTCYGAAAACGACGTCAGTCTGCCGTTTTCGATCTCTGTCTTAATCAGCGACTATTTTAACAAAATGTATAGTATTTTATATAGAAGTTTCTTAAAATTTCCGCCAACTCTCTAGAAAAACACAAGTTCAAGATATGCCATTTCTTCGTCATTTCTAAGTACAGGTTTGTACTTATTCTCTACGAGTTTTTCCGAACAATCAAAACTTATTAGCAGTCTCTATTCGAGCTAAATATCGATTATTTAGCGAACAATATATGTGTGAATCTTGTTCATGATCCTGAAAGCATGTTCATAATCAACCACAAATATATTTACATTCAGCTGATGTTCGTTTATTSAATGTTTTCTTTATTTTTACCGAAAATTGGGTTTACTGCTGCAATAACTTTGCATATTTTCTATTATGAATAAATATTGGTTTGTGTTATTTGCTTTACCCACTYGCCCTAATCCACATTGGAAATGGGGTGGAACTCAAAACGACCGTCCATTTTAATGAAAACATCAAAACTGAAAACCAAACAAACACGAGAGCAAAAGGAAAACAAACCAGCAGAAGCTTTCGARCAGTGCGAGCTTTGGATGCGCGGCGGCTTCATTAATTTGGAACGTGTCGAGCATCGGTAATTTTCCAACTGCCGAAATGCCGAGTCTGTCACCACTTTCAAGAGGGTAGCAGTGTTGCGCGGTTGRTGATGAGTTGACAGCACAGCGTCCAAGCACCGGACCGAATACAAAGTAAACAAGCTGTCAACGAACCACTGTTGCCGCGCAATCGTTGCAAACAAAAAATCGGRGTTTAACACGACAGGACGGCAAAGAGCATCCGTTCCGCTAATGAGGCTGTGTTCGCTTCCCAATCATGTGCCAAACGATGCATCCTGCTGTCCAGCTGAAGAATTCATAAAAATTACACTGCCGCATAAAAAACCTCAAATAAATAACKCTGCAAACTGCATTGAAAGTAAAGTCAACAAAGCGGCCTTTATTTTGCTTAGCTGCTGAAGTTTTGTTGCAGTTGATAGTGGAAGTGGTGGTGGTGTGGTTGATGTTGGATTTTGGCGTTGACGACTAGTTGACTGAGTGAGTTGAGTGACTGACTGACTGACTGTCAGTGGTCGTTTGCTTTCGCATCGCCGACCTTTGACACCGCGTTTTGGGGGTTGCTGCGCGCGGGACATCTAAAGTGGTCCGTGAGCCAGTTGACAGACAGGACATGTGTGCTAAATGGGATTGCTGGATATTCGCTGCATCGCTGCACATTTGCGCTCATTAATTACCAAACCGGTTGTTGTTGGCGGTGGTGAAGGTTACTCACTGAATGCGGTCCTTTGTTAGAATTCAAATGGAAAAATGAAAACAAAAAATCAATTAAACAGGAAATTAAATAATTGAAGCGAAAACACATGTGTTTAACAAGGATTTCAAAATGTGAACAGACAAAAGGGTTGTGATTCGMAGCTACTCTGTTTTACTTACTTAATTGTTTATTATTTTAAACACTGTTTGCGCTTAAAGAGCTCTCTTATGCATGCATTAAGTGTCAACGGACTCTAAATTCATGMTTTTTTGTTGATGGGTTTTTAGGTGTCGGGCATTAAAACGCCTGTTTTGGATGCATTTAATTCGAATTATTTTATTATTTTGATGAAAAAAAAAACAATTTGCAGAATTTTGTTTTCCTTTTCTTGTTTTTTTTTCTTTGGTTTTTTTTAAATTATTTCTCTTTTTTCGGTTAATTTATTTAGTAAATAACTTTCAGTTAGCTGCMTCAAGGGGTTATATCAACTTCAGAGTCAAGTCAGAAAAAACCGATTTTTTTTGGAAATTTTTTCTTTTTTAATTTTAATGTGGATACTTCAATAATCGACGATTAATTTTAAAAATGTTTGGTGTCCCTTGAAAAGGTGTCGGTGTCCGCTTAAAATTATCCTAAATTGAAAACCAAAAAAATTGTTCGAACTATACTTAAATCCAAGTATTTATCGAATGACTAAAAAATTTTGAGTTTGAGAAAATAATCGGTTTTATGAGAAAGACTTACCTTCAGCATGCTAATCAAAATAAATTAATGTAAAATAGGATGCCTTCGTTTCGATCATTGCCTCATCAGTACGTACATATATCTAAGAACGGGCTGTGAAATTGTTAAGTCGATCGGTCTTCACCTTTCGGAGAAATGTTTCTCGCCGACGCTGAAAACATCATTTCGAGAAAAACACCAAAGTTTTAGGAGCCAATTACAACAAGTTAAATATGTGTTACAAAATCTTCACGGCAGATAGCAGCTGATATTAAGCAATCAGCGGACTTAGAAATATCTTCTAGACTTGTAGACTGAACTTCTTTAAAAAAAAATATATATATAATTATTTGAAAACAGCTGATCTTCGCCAAAGCTCATCAAGAGAATATCTAAATTTTTAGAAATTGGATTTTAGAGTGACGAAACAAAGGTTAACAGATAAGAAAAGATGACAGAATATTTGTACATCGTCGTAAATGCCAAGAATATAATCCTAAGTATACTCAGAAGACGATAAAGCCTGGAAATATTATGGTCCGCATGTAAGAATCAATGGAAAAATTTACAAGTTTCAGTACTTACACATTTTAAAAACAATAKGCTTTCGAGTCCATGTTAATTAAAYGGAAATTTATGCAAGACAACTTGGGGATCGAAGCTAGGAAAAATCGGTTTTCTGCGGAGAGGATATATATTTGAGATTGTCCAGCGCAAAGCCCTGACTTAAATCCAATTGAAAACCTATKGAATGAGGTCAAGGCTAAAATTGCAAAGGTTAGTTATAAAATTATGGACGATCTCAATGATTTGTAACTTCAGTTTGTACTATTATTGAATAGAAAGAATGAACCTTTAGAAAAAACCCAAACTTTTGTTATTTATTGAAAATGTGCCGTTTCAATGTCCATAGCTGTATATTTTCAAGGGACCTTACACCGAAATAGGTAGAGTAAAGATAAGAATTTACACCTTGAGTATAAAAAATATTCTTCCAAAATACAGAGCTTTCTCCGTGACAATGTTTGTAGGGAAACATTGCCGTGACCAGGATTCGAACCTRGGTTACTACGGCCACAACGTAGGGTCCTAACCACTAGACGATCACGGCTACTGAAAGCGTGCCATTTTTGTAGACTGCAACATACAAGTGTTGAACTGTTTTGTATACTCAATACCTGAAAAATTACTTTCACTTCGAATTTGTTACAGAAAAATAAAAGCGTAGTAAAATAATAAACGATCATAAATTCAAAGCGAATAAGGCAATACGTAGAGYGTAAGAAATCAGTGTAAGCAATAATAATAAACTGTGAAAATGAAATATCTGACAAATGAAATAACTAACAAAGAGATATGTAATATGTATGAGTTTAGTTGTGTAAGATGTTGAAAAATTGGATCAAGAGGACTTGCATTGAAATAATTTGAAACTACTGCTCAAACGAGCAATGAATATAGTCGGACTTTGATCATACATGAGTTTACAATGCAAARCAACGTATCAATAAAAAATCGAAATTGAGTTTTTTTATTGCAATAATTCACTAACACATTACATACGAAGCATAAATTTTTCAGACTCCGCGTTCAGATACAACCATAATAAATATAACCAAAACACAAATTTTCTCTCAATATAAGTAGTTTCTTTATATCGTTTTTCCTCCCTTTGCATACTTATAAAAATTGATATTACGTTATTAGCAGCTTAGGTGACGACATGTGCTTATAGCATTCAATAGCATAAACCCGGATAGAAAATTGAAGCAGTGGCAAGGCAAAACTATGTATCACAGTGAATATACATACATACATATGATCATACAAGCATAGTTGTTCCAAATAACTTTTAGAAAATGYTTTTCTAAGTAGCTTAGTTTTTTAAAATCTCAATATTTGATTTTTTTTATTATTAAAAAATTAGTGCYCTCTTCCGTGACAATGTTTGAGTGAAACATTGCCGTGACCAGGATTCGAACCTGGGTTACTACGGCCACAACGTAGGGTCCTAACCACTAGACGATCACGGCTAYAGAAAGCTTGTACCACACGTTGATAAATCTCAATGTAATAACGACCTTTTTATCGCTAAAAATATATAAGCTCATAATTGATTGAAAAAAATTTTTTTTTTTAATTGTATCGCTAAAAACTAAAATAAAAATAATGTACATATTTAATAATAATGAATTCAAAAATTGAAATTAATTATCCCTTTAAAT
>NW_017535553.1:127893-137045 GCF_001853355.1 Bactrocera latifrons | reverse complement strand
CTCTTTTGCATGCACAATCTCATCAAAATATTATATTCAATCCAAAATTCCAATAGTTTCTATTATATTACAAAAGTGCGCACTTTCACTCTAACCKCAAAGAGCCTCATAAACATCACTTTTTTATTTGACATTTATGGTACGTAGTTGTCATGCGCGCATTAAACAGAGCGCCATAAACGATGCAAAGCATGAAAGCATAAGCAGCGGAAACGCGAAGGGGAGTTGGGCACAAGCCCCTGTAGCTGTTGCCTAGAATCACTGATCCTTTCATAATACTCATATTCAAGGTAGCGCATCTAATCTGTTTTTATCCGCTTTTTTGTTGCTCGCCTTTTGAATTCAAATATAAATTAGAAAGAATTTTGTAAGCGCTTTTCAACGGTCGTTCTCTGGCTGGACATTTCAATATGCGCGCGCTCAGCAGTGTGTGTGTGGGGGGGATGAAAGTTGTTTGGCGGTGTTATGTCTTTCAACTTTAATGAGATTCGCTCAAGCGTGCATTATGCTTGAAAAGGTAACTATGTAAGCGTCTGTATGTGTGTGTTTGTACGAGTGCGCGAAGCGTGTTATCCTTGTTGGGCATTGTGAAAGCACGTTCTGAATTGTGTTCTGCTCGAAATATTTCATAATTGCGCGCTTGTAATCCGAAAGGTTATATGTAAACCCTTTCATGCCATTCGATACCCATACACACAGATACAAATTTTCGAAAAAATCATATTTTTAAATTTGCTTATTAAAAACCAAAAAAAAAAAAAAAAATTTGGTTGCTGAGTTTTGTTCAGTGAATGTTCCAACAATTCAAAACGTTCCGCATTGTTACAAAACCTGTCCGCCACATGTTTTTTTTTTTTCAACTCGCGCTTTCCATTTATCATTTTAATAGTTTCGCGCATAAATTTAGTTACAACGCACATAAAAAGTCAAGGTGCAAATCGCGCTGCAGCCGCAAGTCCTGCACGTGGCTCTGCAGCACAYGCCGAACAACAAGTCTCGTAACTGCAAGCTGAACGCGGCGTTGCATACAACTGGTGCAGGATAATTGCTTTGCATGTCCTGCATAATTGAAATGTTGCCAGTCGCGTGCAATTTCCACGTCATTTTTCACTTCGTCTCCGCTTTTTATTCATTGCCTTCATAACAAAGTTTGGCATTTTAAACGAATGCACGCGCCAGCCGGCCACCAACCATCATCTATATATGTATATATGCATATATAACATGTTTGTTGCTCGGCTGGCGAACTGGTCAGTGCAGCGCATGCGCAGCCACTTAACGCTTTATTAACACGCCTTGCGTCCTATGCAAGTAAGACAAGTAGCAGCCCACCATCGCCACCACCAACACCACCATGTCCACTACTCGGGCAGCAAGCCGGGAAGAATAGTTGCATGCAAAAACCGATGTAATGATTTTTATTGCTGTGAAGCGTTTGTATGTGTGTTCGCTTGCTAGAAGGGTCGGTTTTATAGAGCCCCTCAAGTGGGACAACTTTACTGCGCCGTTAATGTTGCCGAGCGGCATAAAAGTGCTGGTCACTCCGCTTAAGTGGTTGCGCTTTTAAGTGCTGCAACGGTCAAAAGTGCAATATTTCGTTCGCCTTTGCAAAGGCAGGGGTGTGCGGAATCATATTAAAGTACAGTTGTTCAAAGGCAAACTCTAATTCGACTGGTTTTTCAAATGAGTCGTGTTCTAAAATCTGGCAGTTAGTTGCTCAGATTCTCTTCTTCTTAATTGCCGTAGACAACGCTTGCGCGATTATAGCCGAGTTAACAACAGCACGCCAGTCGTTTCTTCTTTTCGCTACGTGGCGCCAATTGGATATCCCAAGCGTATCCAGGTCCTTCTCCATCTGGTCCTTCCAACGGAGTAGAGGTCTAACTCTTCCTCTGCTTCCATCGGCGGGTACAGCGTCGAATACTTTCAGAGCTGGACTGTTTTCGTTCATTCGGACAACATGACCTCGACAACGTAGCCGCTCAGATTGTGCTCGTTTTAATAATAATTCTTAAGGAAATGATTGTTGTTGTTTTAGCAGCAGAAAACATCCCTGAAGTTATTTCAAGGCATAATATCGAGTTGGCAGTCCTTGGCTGAATCAAAATTCGGGTCCTTTCCGCTTACTTAGACCCGACCGTCGTGGGAACGGAAATGGTCTACCTTCGTGGTTTTGAAAAAACTCCTTTCTTGCAATGTATACATAATTRGAAAAAGTCCTTCCCAGAAAACTTCCTCCCTGAATACCAATTTGGGTTTAGACCTGGAAGGTCCACAGTAGTCTAAGTGTTTGCCTTCAAACAATCCATGGAGAAATTTTTTGAGCACAGTATTGATTTACATATCATATTTAATGATTTTAAGCAAGCATTCGTTAGTTGTAATAGGATGCCTATCCCCACAATATTTCAGAAATAAAAAATGCCAGAAAAACTTATTAGAGGTGTAATGATGTTCTTACGCAAACCCGTATACAAAACAGTAAGTCTAAATCCTACATAATTAATTCTGGAGTTGACATAATATTGTACAACTTTTGAACACCATTAGGAAAACAATTTCAATGAAAAATATTAATAAATTAGCTTGCGACGGTTTTAATAATATTTTGTACTTTAGAACCTGATATGACCACGATTGCTAATTAGTTTTTAAAAATTCTCTAGCACTAGAAGGTAATAAATTTTTAGAATAACCAACGAACTCATTTGGTTACTGCGTATAGTATATTTGTATCAATCATAGCAAATTAAAAAAAAGTTTGAAATCAACACGCAAGTATTGAATACAAAAAAATAAACGCGCAACAAAAAAAATTGATTTAAGGTTCTACCGAGATTTGAACTCGGATCGCTGGATTCAAAGTCCAGAGTGCTAACCATTACACCATAGAACCGACTAATATTCACTTGTCAAAAATAAGACATAAAAACAACGCAAACCACTAGACCTTCAAATGTCATTGACACTGAATTGATAATTTCTTGTTAATTTATTTTAATGTAAGCTAAATTTGTAAAGGAAAATTTAACGAAATCGTTGATATACTTCATGGTCTACGGAAAAAGTCGCCATAATTTGAAAAACGACTAATTGGTGTCTACTATATTTATGTTATAAATAATATATTTAATTTAATCTGTGTACATATAATTTTGATTAAGATTTAGATTTTGAAAAGTTTTTACATTACATATTTTTAACACTTCGTATATTTGACATAAGTTTACTGTTATGCTTAATAAAACGGTTATTTTTTATACGCTATAAGATTTCTCTTACGTTTTTGTACCCTTTAGATCTGATATCATTTATGGTTTATATTATCTAAAAGAATAATAGAATGTAAAATAAAAATTATGCTCGAATAGCTCAGTAGAAATCAAGAAATGTTTAGCTAAACAAATACCATTGGTGAAAAAGGGCTTTTCGTATTTCTAATCAGCTAGAGGCACTGCAATGACATCTATTGACAACTACTCAATATATCCATAACGAGAACACACGAAATTATTCCGCGACAAAAACGAAGCTGTAACGCAACTTAAAACCTTTATAAAATTTTATCGAGTTACTTCCCTTACTTATCCAGATGAGCATAGAACTAGTAATATTTTCTCAGATAGCGTGCGTTCGGCTCATTTCTCCTACCGTTCAGGTGCACTTCGGCAGCTAAAACGTAAAGAAAAGGCATGTGRCAGACCTGCAAGGCAACTCGTGGCCTGGCAACAAACAAATCGCTCAGTTGGCAGGATAATTATATACTTAGCCCAAAGATTGACAGGCAAACAAACCGCCGCAGCTACTTGCAAGACAGCCGACGATGCCACATGCCACACGACGCGGCAAGTGAATGCAGTTAATGCSACGCTGTTGTTATTACACGCTTTGTTCCACACGTGTCACTAACTTACCACTCTCCACCGCGCGTTGCTGCTACAGCACAGTAGCACTTGTGGCGCATACTTTTAGCCAGCACTGTGCCGGCACTATAAAATGGTAAAAATTAACAGAAATTAACCCAAATGAAAGGAAGATATTCCACATATGTATGTGTATATGCGTGCTTGTGGACAACTTAGTGGTAATTGTGGCGGCTTGCTGCCGTGCCACATTAAAGTTAATGAAATAATTTCAACTGAGTTGGCGTTTTGAAAGTAAGGAACACATTGCAAGCATGCATAGAACTCCGTGTAGTATTAGTATAGAATATAAAAAAATATTTTTGTGCCTTTTCGGACACTTTTTTCTCGTTAATTACTTTGCTTCCCAGCACTGCCGTGTTGCTGCCTCATTTTGACAGTTTAATTGCGGATTGTCGCTCGGTCTGTTGGAAAAATCGCTTTGGTCAGCCCTCTAATGCCGCACAATTGCCGAATTCGAAATGTCCTTACTGCCGTGCTTCTCCTCTTGTTTTTTAGGATATTTAAACCAAACTGTTTAAAAAGTAATATTGCGAGTGGAAATTTGATATTTTTTGCGYATTTGTTAGTTTTAAGTGATAAATGAGCGCAATTATTCATTTATGTCGAACTAAACGATTTCCTCCCTCTTTACGACGCGTATTTGTAGCAAATTAATCTTCAATTTGTAGTACGTAAGACTTTTCTTTAAGCAGCTAACTAGTAAGATTCTTTCACTTTATTAATTACATTTCTGTCTCCTTTCTTTCAGGTAAGTTCACGGAGCGTTTGGCATTTCGCATTGATTAATGACTGTCAAATGTGTTAATCGTCGTACGTGGTATGTRCATATATGTATAAGCGTGTATTTGTGTGTGTGAAATCATAAAACTGTAACAATTTTTTATGCGCTATTTGAACTTGGTGCACTGTAGGTATTGCGTACTGTCTCAAAACCGATGGTTAACACACCACAAAGATGTTTAAGTATGAAACATATATTTATTTCGATTATATAATAATTTCACCGTTTTTACGTTTAGGTGCATTATATAGTATATATTACAATTTTATAATTTTTATGCTTTAAAGTATTGAATTAAAATTTTTTAGAAAAAATACAACTCGCTTTTAGAGTTTTCAGCAAGTAGTCAACTTTGGCTTCTCGACAGCTATTCCCTTTACGTGTTTTTTTTTTATTAGCATAAAAGAAATAAAAAGAGAGTTATTCTGATTTCGATCTTTCACCTTGCTATAGTGATCCGATCTGATTTCGGAGGCTACTGCCTTATATAATAATCTATGACAAAGTTTTCCRAACAAGCTCTTTATTCCGAGCGTTCAGTTTGCATGGCAGCAGTTATGTGCTGTAACAGCTTCCTGAGGGAACGATATTTCAAAAACTGAGGGACTATTTCTATAAATTATTATAATTGAATTTCTTATTCTTATGTTTTAAAAATACAAAAAGAAAGGAAATTTGAAGTTGAACCATTCATAATTGTATAGGGTGATCCATTTGGAGGTTCCCTACTTTTTTCAAAGACAGAATGTTTATTATCATTTGAAAGAACATCTTTTGGCATTTATTTTTCAAGATTTTATCTTTCAAATGTTGGTTGCGGCTGCGTCGCAGATGGTTCAACTCTTGAGTCAACTTTTCGATGACTCTTCAAGCATTTCGACTGGTAACTGGCGAATGGCATACTTGGAGCAACCAGGCCTAAATCGAAGAGGGATTTTCCGCATAGATTTTATACTTTATATATTCCTACTGAAAAAATTCTAACGGTATAATATCATAAGCCCAAAACGTGAAATTATCTGTTCACCGAAATGTTCTCTCAATAAATCCATAAACTGATGCGCTGTGTGGAAAGTGGTGTCGTCTTGTTGAAGCCAAATGGCGCCGAGATCACGAGCTTCAATTTCAGGCATCTAATAGTCGACTATCATGGCGCGAKAACGGTCGCCRTTGATGGTTACATTTTCACCAGCATCTCTTGAATATATTCAAGTTGCTCTTCTAAAAAGTACTTCTACTTGGATCACCTGTTAGAATTRGCCTAAAATATGTAAAACAAAGGTTGGTTGCATTGAAGATCGAAGTTATCCCAYTCTAATGAGGGATCCGCATATACTTTTCTTTCAATTCAACTCGACAAATTTGTTGTCGCTTTCACATGTATATTTTCTAAAACGAAAGCAGAGAAATTACCAATCGAACACAGCTATTAAGTTCCTTTGCCAAATCTTGGAAGRAATCGAATCGAACGAATAACTGGTATAAACAATATTTATTAAAATAAAAWAGTTAGAAAAGCGTGTGACTATATCACTTCAATGGACTGTCTATATACTATCTCKAATTGTAGGTTTTCTTTTTCACAAATAAATATGAGGAGAGCTCACATATAGCGAGCATCTGTAGAAGTAGAAGTGGCGAATCGAATACAAAATTGCTAACCCAATATTAGTGGTTGATGTTCGACGCTATTAGTGATCATTTCTGTATATGCCTTTGTACATGTTTTCAATCTGGCCCATTTTATTTTATTGTTCAATAGGAATGTCTCAAAGATCATAATTTTGAATAATTTGTTATGGACTGTTGTCGCATTTTTCTCTTTCGGTAAGCAATGGAATGTTTGAAATAATATTTTTTTTTTCTAAAAAACTGCTATCAAATGTCGATAATAACTCGATTTTAGGCATTATTTATAGTTGCGAGTTTTTTTTTTCAAATTTTTTTTTTTTTTTAACTCATAAATTTGGCTCGCTACATTTTTTAAATTTAATTTTGTTATTGATACTTTTGATCATATTTTCTGAGATTTCTTTACATTTCCTCGACCAAAACTAAAACATGACCGCATAAATTTCGTCGCAAATTGCCAAGTATTGACAAGCATTGCGAATCCAACACATTTTCATTTGCAGGCCTCATGTGCTAGGTAGCCAGGCGCATGTGTTTATTATAGCCTCAGAGAATTTGCAATTACTTTTGCTCTTTTGTTGTAAAAAATACATATAATAAAGTTGCCAAAATTACATATGTCAAAGTGTCACAATCAATTTTTAAGGCACAGTARGAGAAATGGTGTGCAGACAGAGCAAAAAGGTCACGTGGAAATGAGAAAAGAAGCGGTGAGTTGGAAGTGTGACGATACAGGGTAGTTTTTGCTCGAGCTCGCCAAGTAACACTGTCTTCAAAGCAAATTATAATTTCTTGTCTTTTTATACAATTTTGTTACATTTTTAAATATTTTTTTTATTTTTATTTAGGATAAATTAATTTGGACATAAAAAAAAATTTACATAAAASAACTTTAGTTTTATAACATAAYATTTAAATTGCATTTTATTTAATTTATTTTATTGTTGCATTTATTTTAATCCAAGATTGTGTAGAGCTGTTGTTGATCACTTGAATTTTATTTTTAACTTTTTCCTTACTTTTCTATTATTTTTTCTTCATTGATTTTACGATTTACTTAATTTTTTTATTATACTTACTTTTTTTTTATTATTTTCTTTTCTTTTTGTTTTCTTTTTTCGCATCTTTTCAATTTGAAACCACAAAGTAAATAAAATCAATAGATTCTCAGAGGGATATCTGTTCCAACAGCAACTTTCCTTTTCTACTTCTTTTGTGCGAAATTTCAATCAAAATTCGCTTAACCACAACAAAATATGGGGAATAATATATAGTATTTGCCTTGTGGTGTGTTAGGCAAGACGTATGCAAATATCAAAAATTGCCTTCAGCAACCAGGGACTAGGGGTTGCACACGATGTAAAAATCTTTTCATACAAAAATCCTTAAGGCTAAGACAAATAAAACGAAATTGAAATTATTACATTTGAATGCAATATTTGCAGCAATAATGCTGGCCTACAATCTAAATCACTATTTCATGTTTAATAAACAATTATGGATAAACTCAGTCAGGTAAGCAACAAATAAACACACACATGCATGTATATAAACAAATCCTTAAGAAAAAGAATCCTTAAAATAGTCCACAAGCACAGCTGCCATACAATTCGCATTTAATTGAAATTATTTTCCTCAAAGCCATGCTATTTTCTCAGCAGCATGAATCTCCGAAATTCTCGCTCGCCGAAGATTGCATTATATTTAATTACACGCAAATCGGCGCACAAAGCCCTTCATTTGGGCGCACAGCTCGTGAATTCATAATTCATATTTACTAACAAAAGCCAGCGCCGAATTTATGTACGTTTTGCCGATCAAAACTGAAAGGTTGAGAAATTTTGTGCGAAAACTCGCTGCGAAATTTCGAATTCCGTGCAATTTGCGCCAATCAAGCGTGAAAGGATTATGAGTGTGGCGCGAAATTGCCGAACATGGCCGAGGTTTGTGTTGTGTCTTGCAATGCATTTCTTGCTGCATGACWTAGTTATTAGTGGCGCTGTGCACATAAACAAAAGGCAGTTAAACCCTTTTACGCTCTCGAAATTATGCGACACATATTTTCTCATTCTTTAGGTTGGGTGAAAGTATAGCAGAAGGGCTTAGAGGCTTGTTGCTCCGCAAAATGCGCTAAATTGTCTTGTCATACACAAATAAATTGCTGTCATAATTTSTGAGCGAATTCGATGCGCTTTTTCATGGAAACCCCTTTTTGAACTGTTGTTGTAATAGAAAAAGAAAATGCAAGAAAGGATAATTGTAGTATACTTTTACTAAAGGCGTGTTTTTGGGGTGATATGAGTCTCTATTTAAAAAAAAAAAATGGAGTTCCACAATATTTTCCTATAAAGCATAAAAAAATTATGTTACAAATTTGCAGCTATAGATTTCGAAGGGTCTCCTACGTTTCATTCTGGGTRTTAAAARCGTCATGGCAAACTTAATATACCCTGTTCAGATTATAAAAAGCAAAATAACTGTTGGACTAAAATTCAGATATATCCTAATCCGCTTGCGAATGACAAATGAACGTGCTCATAATAAATAAGATAATAAGCAACGATATACATATGTTTATATAACTCAGCAATTTTTTGGCTTTCCACCGTATTATTCATACATATTTATTTATGTATGTATTYACACGAATTTCGTCATCGCCGCATTCGCCTTGTGTCTGTACAATTTGTCATATGTCCTGCGGCATGCCGCRTGTGTGAATGGCGGAGCGCGCGCTGATGAGTCGAATCAATTCGGTGCGAGTTAGTAAGCCAAGTTAACTGCCTATACAACAGCAAAACTTGCAAGCGCGC
>NW_017535553.1:95639-127138 GCF_001853355.1 Bactrocera latifrons | reverse complement strand
CTTTGCAAAAGTAGGGAACCTCGAAATCACCCGATATAATAAATAATCTGACATATGTACCCAAATAAAAACTGATATATGTATATATATAAGTAGTAAAATATGAGYTTCCCCAAAATAGCCAATACGGCCATAAATAAATGAATATTCACGTTTTTTTCTTTATTTTGAAAATGAATTACTTAAGAATAAAATTCATGGAAAAATATTGCTAATATGCTAARCAATCAGTTAGTCATCGGTATAGTCATGCTCAATATTTTTTCAGCACTTTCGAAAATAAGTAAAAAATTCATTAAAATGACTAAGTAATATTAATATTTACATAATGTATTGAAGAGACCTCTAGCTCCCGGGCAACGTCTCAACGTGAAAGTGACGTCAATTATGATTAACGTAAACAAAGGTCGTGTGGTCTTGACTTCATAATCGCTAAAACAAGCAACAACTAGACTAGCTGTGCGATTTCAAAGATTATCAGCAAAGATCAGCAATTGTTTACAAATCAAGTGAAATGTTAAAGTGCAGTCGCTGCGCGATTGATACATTGATTCTCATTGATTTACAYATTCCTTCTACAGCGAGGTGAGGGTGTTATGGCGAGCAGATGCGTGCTTTTCTTGTAAACAAATATTTAAATTTAGTAAAGTGCATCCTTGAAACGTAATTTTTTTGGCGCAAATAAATACGGAACAAGATTTGTGTCTGAAATAGGGGAGATATTTAMAAGCAAAATTTATACCGGTATTTTTATTTATATTTGGGCTTTCTTGCTACCTTCATACGCCCGAAAGGCGCCTATATATTATATACTTTTAATGAATAATGTTTTGATTAAACTCACGATCTGTGGAATGGATGCTGTTTATTCGTTTATTTGACTTAAAATAAACGTTGTTGTTTTTCTGTTCGGCAGGTAATATGAATTTCATTTTTAAAAATAAACAAACAAAAAATTCGAAAACAGCGAATATTTATGGATTTCAGGTTTAGTATTGCTCTCATGCGATTCATATTCACATTACAAAGAAATAATCTTGGAAAGTAGAACTTGAATTGAAAAATAAAATTCGTTTCTTTTTAATCAACATAGTTCCCTATGTGATACATTGATTATAATTTTTACCATATTTGGAGTGCGATTTGTCCTTTACTTCAAAATATTCCTTAGTCTCGGCGATTACCTCTTCATTCGACGACGTTCTTTCCATCGAGTAAAGAGTGACTGGAGGACACATCTGGAGAATACGGTGAGAGCGGAAGCATTTCGATGCCCAATTAATTGATTTTTGCCACCRTTTTCACTGATTTGTTACACAGTGCATTGCTTTAGTGAAACCGCACTTTCTGTTTCTTCAAATGTGGCCGTTTTCACACCGTTCGTCCTTCAAACGGTTCAGTAGCGCTATGAAATAGTCGCTGTTGACGGATGGGTCAAAGCTTGTGGAAAGGTTTATGGAATTGTTTACTGTCAGGAGCTCTCAATCAACTGCAACTTCAGACTTCCTGACTATTGCGGTATCTTMTAAACTGATTTTGCTACCATTAAGGTAGCAGTAGATCTACTGCTTTGGAGTGCAGCCTCCTTCAGAGAAGTGGTCATTCATTCAGATAACAAAGCGGCGATACTAGCTTTGAACTCATTTTATTTAAAAGAGGTCCAAAAATGTATTTGGAAATGAAGGCTAGCACAAACTAGGTAGATTTTTAGAGTTACTTTTGATTCAATTTCTCTAAATGCGCTAAAAGAAATACATACGCGCCTCCCCAAATTCAGACGCTATAACCTTACCAACCGATGCGTTGCTTTTTCAACGTTTTGGACTAGCTTCAACGTGTACAGTCTACCCAGAACATTATTGATCGGACTTCGTAACGAATGACAGAGCCATGCTTCACCCATTGCCACATATTGATGCAAAAAATCGGGTCTATTCCGCTTAAACATGCCAAACATTGGTTTGATTCATCAACAATTTCCGTAAACTCGTCATTAAGTCAAGTTTATGCTGTTTAATCGGAAATATACCAGTCTGATTATAGTTCATAAAATACATAACCCTGCAGTTCAATGTATCTTCTCGGAACCAATTTTCTACAAGTTATCTGTGTTTTAATTGGAAAAAATACAAACTCTCAGTTGGAACCATGCTCTTTTCGCGCAGCAGAAGACTTTCTTGACGGTTCGATCTTAGTTATAAGTCTAGTTGTAGTGTAATATTTTTCCCGGCTACTTTTATGTTTCACTTCAGGTTATGTATGCAACAAATATACACCCAAGACAATGCTAGTAAGCTTGAAAGGAAACATCCCACCTTATAAGAAGCTAAGCAACACAAGCCTTTAAGCGGAAACCAAACAGAATGAGAATCGAAATTCCAATGCCAACATAAAAACCCAAATCAAAAACGAAACACATAAGTCAAAATGTTCTTAGAAAGCTTAGAACTAGCGAAATAAGTAAAGCGGAAAAGCATACGTTTTACAATAGCAGAGAAACACAGAGAGAAAAAGTCCATATCTACAAACGTGTGCTAATGCCCTCGGCTTGCCTGTAATTATTAGTCTTTAAATGTGCGTTCAAATCAAGCAACACCTATGYTACTCGCTGGCTAGTTCATGAGCTKTTAACATAATACTTTATCTTTCATTTTATGGTTTTTCTTTTTGTTTGGCGCTAGGCGAAATTTCTTTCCAGCTTCCACGTACTTTTGCATATATACATATGTACATACATACGTATCCGCTCGCAAACCGAATCTCTGCAACAACAAACGAGTTGTAATTGTTTGTAGTTAAGCCGACAACTACTCGACTGCATGAGATATTAAACAAAACTGCAACAACAACTAACACAAATTATTTTTTGTTTGAATACTAATATTCGCGCACTTCAAAAGCGATGCTGTTCCGAGTTTTTGTTATTGTATCTAACTTTTTGGTTTTAATTTTTCCTTGCACTTGTTGAAAATTATTCAAGTTTATTGACTTTGCACAGCTTAATCTGTAGCAACAAGCGGAAGAAAAGTTTGTGGAAGTTGTGGAGTTTG
Source organism: Bactrocera latifrons (assembly GCF_001853355.1). Taxonomy (NCBI): domain Eukaryota; kingdom Metazoa; phylum Arthropoda; class Insecta; order Diptera; family Tephritidae; genus Bactrocera; species Bactrocera latifrons. The sequence goes on along the minus strand of NW_017535553.1, from coordinate 124,088 downwards.
CCTTTGTGTTGAAGTTCAAGAAAATCATAAAAAGCAAATACAGAAACTGGTCGCGATGCTGAGAGCTGATAAACAAACTAGTATATTTGGCAGCTTTGTAGCTCCGACAATAATTGGTTATATTACACATAATATACTATACTTGTATGTACAAATAATATGCATGCACAGGTGCAAATTATGTATATAACTTTCAATTGCTTCTCCATTAGAGAAATTTGTATTTGCTTTGCACGAAATTTTCCACAGAGAACGAAAAACTCATTTTTATGCACAAGTAAAAGTATAGTAACTTAAGGTAGAATTGTTATCGAAATCGCTTTATTATTTTTCAAAAGGTTCTCTATTAAGATCTATACACTTTTGCATGTGTTGGTACCAATTTTCGAAGCACTTTTACCGCTCAGATTTAGGTATCACCAAAACATGCGCTCTAAACGCAGCCTCTTCAGATGTCAAAAACGTTGACCTTTTAGTTTTTTAAAAATATTCGGTTAACACTGAGCGGTTGCGATTCCTATTCACATTAACCTGCCGGTCTTAATCATCGCGGAAGAAGTACGACCGAATGACGCCGCTGGCCTATAAACCGCACCAAAGCGTAATTTTTTCGTTATGCAATGGTGACTCATGGAGTACATGTGGTTTGCTGTCTGACCAATAACGCATATTTTGCTTATTGGCGAAGCCATTCAAACAAAAATGAGCCTCATCGCTTAAGCTGAATTCACGGTTCTGGTGGTCAAGCGGCTTCAGTTCTTGATCTTGTGAGGATGGAGGCCAAGACCTTTTCACAAAATTCGCCACAACGAGGTCACAGAGATGCCYAACGCTTAAGAACGACGTSTGAGAGGCTGATTCGGATCTTYCTCAACCGATACGGCAGCWACAGCAATATTCTCGACAYTACGGGCAYTTCTTTGTCTCACTGAGACGGCAACATTTTGTACTATGCCTGTGGATTCAAATTTTTCCACCAGACGCTCAATTGTTGTTCTGACAGCRCGYGTATGGCGACCATAAWTTGGACGTAGCGCTCTTAAAGTTGAGTTTGTACCGTCCCTATTGAAAATAGTATGCTCTCTAAATAACCTACGGTTAGTTCTTTGGAGGAAAAAGGAAGGCTYGGAAGTTACCACTACACTCAGTGTGCTCCGCAAAAGACGCATTCAATCCTTACTTTGTTTGGTTATTCCCACTGTAGTCCCACCACACAGAATTATCACTCATTCCATTTTAAAACGTGAGTCAAAGTTCAAATGCATTTATTTATAAACTTGTTACTTTTTACTATTTACTGTTATTTCTCCACACTTATCATGGCGCTACTGCCAGTCTCTCCAGCGCACCGTATGCCACATTATGTTACTCTGCTCYGCAATAAATATTGCTACAATTTGTTGGACTTTCCATTTCACGCTCTCTTTTTTTTCACTGTTTATCTGCATTGTTATTCGTTGCGTTCCGCATTTAGGTGTCCGTTAACTCCTTTGCTCGTGCATTACTCACACTCACACACACACGTGTACACATATACACAATGTGTTGCTGAAAGATCAGTGTTCTCCGGGCTGCGGCATTTTTCTTGCAATTCTTCATTGATTCAATAAAAATTTAAATTAAATTGAAAATCGTTGCAAAAGGTTATCGGTCCCGCTAAAAACAACAACACTTAGCGCTTAARTGCGCGAGTTAAAGTGCAAATTATTTAGTTTAAGCAATTGCTGGCTGCGGCAGTTGTGGGATTTAGGTTGCGCWGTAAATTTTGCGTAATTTATTTCAGATTTATGTTCCCCGCATTTGGACAAAACTGCGTTCTGTCATATCTAAGAMATTTTTCAATTTAACTATTGTCCTACTTTCTAATTTCGCCAGTAAGGCTTTACAATATACGTCCATATGTTTGTATTTGTCTGTCGTCCGCTTGCGATATGTCATCACGTCTAAAAAACATGCATTATACTTTTATTGCGCACCTGACTGTTTTAGAAAATTTGCATAATTTAATTACTTACGTACTTTTTCACCTCCATAYCTTTAGTCATTACCGGCGTGTTCGTGCTTCATGTTGGACTGACATCACTTATGACTCCGCAGCGGTTCGTCTGTGACCGCAGAGACAATGCGACYGCATRAGCGCGTGACATCAGCGGGTGTACCGGCGGGTTGTTCAAACGAAATATGGGTTAAATACAAATTGTTTCTTTATTTTCGTTTTTCAACAATATTTTATTCTCGCTCTTAGTCATAATTCAGCGTGTATTCATTACGGTACTCAGCGTAATGTAGAAAGCGTMTTTGGCTATTGCGCGCTTGAATTTGATTATTTTTTAGCTTATTTGCTTTAATTATTTGTTATTTATAGCGYTGTCGCAAATTGTCAATTACTGTGTCTTTAATGCGCAGATAATTGCAAATTAATGCACGATTCTCCTTGAAGCGACTTGCAATCGTTTTTTTAGTCACATTTTGACTAAATTKTGTGACCGTTAGTGCAATTTGTGCTTTGTACGCTATAATTGCTTATTGATTTGCGAAAAATAAAAAAGGGGCTTGCATCATTCTCAGGTACTCTTATAAGCTGGATTGCTGCTTCTGATTCATCTGATTMCGCCACAAAATGAGTCAAAACCGATAAAGGTAAAATTCGCTAAAGGCACTAAAAGTTATTCCAGTTATTATGGAAAATTCAATCAAACATTTTAATTTTTGTATTGGCTCGGGAACGTGTTTTGAGGGCGATAATAAATATTTGCATTTACATATACGAAAATTTAGTTTTTTTTTCAGTCCGGGACAAATTTGTACAGACGRTTTTACGTGCAAGCTCTTATGATTTCGCTCCTGTGAAAAAATTTTCTTCAATGTCATCGTATTTATTATTAATATACAAGCATACGTATGTATGTACATATATATATTAGTTTGTMTRACTCTTCTGTAATCCCAGCAAACAATGCCCATCACAATGCATTTCACTTCACTCACACAACAGAATCTAACTAGATATCTATGTACTCGTACACATATGTATATTGGTACACCTAGTTACATTTTGTTGCACGTTGGCCTAGTTCTAAAGTTTACCAAACTTATTTTATTTTAGCTCTACTTTTTGTAGCAACCTTATGGTACATATGTAGTTGACATTTTCCGTTTTTGCTGCTGCTGTCCATAGTTGACACATATTTTTAGAGTTGCCATGACGTTTAAAATATAAATATTTGAGAACTCAAGACCAAACCAAAACTTGTGAAGACGTCAACTTCAGTTTCACCGGTCCATTTTTTAAAGCATGAGATGATATAAAAAGATCTTTATTGGTTAGTTAGTATGACTGCTATATGCTTCATACAATTTGATCCTAGATTGTACCGTTGCCTAGGGTCCATACCAAATTTCGTCTTTCTTTTCTAAAAAAAAAAGTTTTCCATACAAGGACTTGATTTTGATAGACCAGTTTTATGACAGCTACATACATATATGCTATACTGATCGGATCCAAACAGTTTTCAGATATTATATCGCTTTGTTGGACAATAATCCATAATTTTAGTCAAATCAATCAGTTTTCCATACAAAAATTTTATTTTGTGAAGATATCTTGTCAAAGAAAACAATTTACATATAACGACTTGATTTTGACCGACCAGATTGTATGACAGCTGTATGCTATAGTGATAGAATGCAGGCGGTTCCGACAAAGAAAATGCTTCTCATTGAGAAAATAATGTGTGCAAAATTTCAGATCGATAACAGAAGGAAAAGCAAAAGAATATAATAAAACTCGCATAGAAATAAGATTTTACAATAGGTTCGGTTAAACTGGTAGGCAATAACCCACGCATAGACCAGTTTTGGTCCTTTGCGATCCCAGATGGAATTCAGTTTCTAGGTCCAAGATAAGTAGTCATCCTTTAGGATGCCTGTGCTTGACTCGAATTTTAACAGATTCTGCGGCCTCACCGATATCTTCACCAGTGTATCATAGCTTGGGGACCGCAGATGCTTACAGCGGAGTCTTGCCAATGCGGGACAAGTACATAAGAGATGCTCTATTGTTTCCCCGTTGCTCTAAATATTTCCTGCAGTCTTCTCGATCTGTCAGCCCCTTTCTGCGGGCGTATACCGTCACCAGACAGTGACCAGTTGAAATTCCGGTCATTTTCCACAGTCTCTTTTACCGAGTGTCAATAGGAATTTTGTGTACTTCCGATCTACCGTTTTGCACATGACTTTTGGAGTCTAGCAGCCAGGTAGCGTGTTCCATCGTGTTTTGATTTGCTTTATTGCCTGCTATATCAGATCTTCGTATAGACAATGTATGGGTTTCCCAATGTTTATCACGTTTTCGGATGTTGACAGTGAATTCATTTTAGCATTCTGTACACTATTTCGTTGCTTTCGATGCTTTTGTGACCTAGCACCCAGTAGAAGTAAAAGTTGTTTACTTCTGGCAACACTTTCTCCCGCTGCCCTGCTTCCCAAAACATTTCTGGCCGATATGCGGTACACGGTTACTGCCTTAATGACTTTAAGAATAACGAAATTGAAAAAGAAATGTATACGATTTGTTGTTTAATTTTATAACTTKAAAGAAATGTAATATTTAACGGCGGCAACCCTGCTCAAAGTACACTTTCGTTTCTGACAAGAGAAAGAGTGTAATAGATTCTTATTCAATGCTTTAACCATAATGTTAGCTGCTGATCTATTAAATTCTGAGGAGCAAGTCCTTAAAGAGTTGCCTAAAAATAACAATATTTTCTTAAGTTTACAGAATAATGTTACCTGCTATAAGAATTGTTGTGAAGCCTGTACACAATTCGATTGTGAGAAGGTATATGTACAATAAAGAATTGATGTTAGGCCCGGGTTTCAGAAACGAGCGGTTACTTCGAAAATAAAAAGAAACAAATGTTATTTAATTTACAATGACAAAAAAATATATATTTTATATACGTCAATCAAACTGATGGTCCATCAGAGCTTTTGTAGCCAAGGCAAAACAACAAAAAAATCTCGATGGCCATTTCTCATAACGAAAAATCGCTTTAAAGCTCGCCTTCCATATTCAAAAAGTAGCGGATGAACCACATTGTTAGAAAATGGAAGAAAGGGCCACACGCGTATTGTGTAARCAATTCATCCATATACATACACMCATACTTATGTATGTACATATATAATAATTCATATTTAAGGTGAAGGTATTTTGAAAGCGAAGAACAATGTGAGAGCCGTCATTAGCAACACAAAAAGCGATTATAGAGAATTTGAAAAAAAATACGCTCACAAACCACATGCGGCTCCGAAGTGATGTATGAAGGAATTGGTAAACTCATATTAGTCCGATTAGACATAAAAATGCAATTTCACAAATGAAATGCGAAACGCAAAAAAGGTTTGGTCAAATTGAGCTGTGCTGAGCTGCGAGTGTTTGYTTGCCACCCTCAGGCTTGCACTTGTAATAACTAAAGTGTAAATCAACAAACGCATATACTATTATACATATGTGTTTGTATATATGTATGCCTGAACTTTCACTTCTTTGACTTATCACAGCGATTTGGTCGACTTTGCGTGCCATTGCACTTCACCGACACACCTTCGCCTAAGCAATCATTACCTAATAGCAATGGAAATAAAACGTCATAGCAACATGCCGTTGTTCCACGTACCATGAAATCTCATGTGCTTCTACCCCGGGGTAGTTCGAGAAAGCTCCATTAGCTATGCACCCTAAGCTAAGTTTGATGAATGTTGCCGACGTTTTCCGCTGTTGTAATAAGTGAATTGCAACTTTAAGCGCAACAAAAGTAACACYAACGTTATTTCATTGCATTGCAATTTGAGGCGACCGAAAAATGCGACCCAATTACCCTTCGCAGCACGAAAAAAGGTGGTGCAAAGTACTACAAAGCACAGCACCAGCACTTTTTATAGTTCAAAAGGGGTTGCTTGCTGTTTACCCGCACGCCTACATCACCCAGCCTTGCTGCACTATGTTGATTTTAGCAGCCACGATAAGATTTTAATCACCACGTCACGTCACTGGCACTGCCGGAGTTCATTTGTTTCGCAGCCAARAGAGGTTAAGCATTCCACACAAAATGTCAATAATCACCCGCGATTGCCAAGGCTTCGACCGCGCAATTGTACGCCCCTTTTCCACACACCCACTCATGTCACTTATTTCGCTCTTCCGAGGCAATAATCGTAATTTGTTGCATGGAATGCAATTAATTTGGTCACCGAATGCCGGACACGAGCTACAATTACAACATAAGCGGTGGAAGCAGCATTTAGTGAGGGTCGCTTGACCACCAACAACCACATCACTTGCTTCATTTACAGTAATACGACACCGTTTCCGTTGGTCAACCGCTATTTGCCATAATTTGTTGCTATATTTTTTCACTTTTTGCACGCCTCAGCTTCCGTTAGCATTGAAATAATTTCTAATTTGTAAATCAATGAACACAAGTAAAAGTGACTCTGGTAAGCAAAGTGGCACATTTGTCAGCATTTTATATTAGCAAAGTTTAGGGCTATTACGAACGTTATTAGGGTTCGTTATACTCAAAGTGGTTGGATTTAAAACTAATTAAGCACAAAGTCAAAAAAGTTGATTAAGTACAAATTTTTAAACGCTGAAATAAATTTACAGTGGCTCGAGCGGTTAGCTACCCCCATTTCGACCACCAGAGCTTTTTGCATTTTTTTAGTTTACTTTTTGGATTTTTTTGTTTACGGTAAAGACAATGGAGGAAGTACTACTACAATTAGTGGTATATTTCTAACTATTGAGTCTAGATCTTGTATTACTAATCTATATTCATGTCGCCGTGAAGCTTATACAGTTCGTATTCCAAATTCTTCGATATGCATCGCTCCTGCTGACGGCTCAAAAGATCTTGTGGAAAACAGTTCTTTSGAGTGATAGAAATGCTTACTTATCTTGGTTTGTTATCGTCCATATTTCTGCGCCGTATAACAATACGGGAATAATGAGRGTCTTATAGTGCTTAATTTTTTTTCTTTGAKAGGGGTTATGCTYCTCAATTATCCATCCATCCTAAAGTAGCTACTGTTGGCAAGAGTTATACATTATTGGTCGAATTTATGCTGGTTCCGRGATATGCAAAGAGAGTGACATCGTTCGCTWGAAGAGAGGAATCTTTGTGCGTGGTCTCTAGGTACTTTTTTTTGCCCAGGCCAACGCCTTTCGCTTTTTTTTTGAGGTTGTGCTGATGCATCTGTTGTAACGGCCACAATGTCAATATCAATAGCACACCCCATTATGATTGTATTTTTAGAGAGATAGTGTCACTGTCTGGTATCGAAGGTCCTTTCCGCTTTAGACGGAGCTGATGGTTGTAATCAAAGTCATACTGCATAACTGCGTATGAGTTTCATAGTAATACCAAATTTAGACATGACCTCGAATATGTRGTTTCTTTAATGTACAACTCAACCTGTTAAATAAATATCCAAATTTATGGACCATGACTSTAATTAAAATTTCATTAATAAATACCTCAGCCACAAACTGAAAAAGTAATAAGTTTTGAGTTGCCATTCAGTGGCGCGACGATAAAAGCAAATCAAAAATCAAATAATACCCAAGCCACTGTGCAGTGGCTGAAATTAATTTCTGCACATTAAAGCACATTTCATTGCGTACCCACTTTACATGGCAAGCTTTGCCTATTGCAAAAGCCCAGCGATGAGCAATAAAGTATGTGCTGTGTTGAGGCCCCAAAGTGCTACTGCAAATTTGCGTCTAACCGAAATTGCATTGCGATGTAAAGTGCCAACGAAATGGTTGTTGTTTTTATCTGCGCGGCACGCTTGGTCATCATTAACCGTTGCAATTTATTTGCATGGATTTACAGGCATTGACAGCACATCAACGCGACCGCTGTGCGCACTGAGCGTGTAGTCGGTCATCGATGATTATGGCGGAGTCGCGTGTGAGCTAACATGAACGAGGGGCCGCATGTTTTTCATTATTATTTTCTAGATTTTTGCTTCACTTGAAATTACSCATTTACTTGCATTCTAATTTTAGKCGCTTTCCACACTTCGGCAGTTCGCAGCGAACGCCACACATAAAAATCGCAGGCTCGCGCAGTTCGGTCATTTTCGCACGATTTGGTTAATTTCGCMTTTCGCTSGGTTGCAGCGCCTCATTAGCACCAGCGTTGTTGACTGCGTGCGGCGTTGGTGTTGGCGTCCGCACGTTTGCTGTCAGCAGCCAAGTGTTGTTGTTGCCTATGCATGCAACATTATGTTCAACAAAGTATATTGCATAATTTTTAATGGCTAGCGAAAATTTATTTTTCCGGGTTGCACAAGTGGTGGACCAGGACGTCATTTAGTAGCATGTAGTGGAAATCTAAGCGAATTCTGTGGAGCTATTTGCGCTTGTAAATATTGTGTTGAAATGCATCAAGTGCGTGTCTTATGCCGCATGCCACATGTCTGCACCTTGTCTGCCACATCTAGGTTGAGTTCGGAAGATTGATGACGTTTTGTCACATGCCGGTGTTGTTAGCCACTAAAAGCCAACTAAAAGTATTAAAATGAAAACGGCCAAAAGTGCAGCTGAAAAGAGACGAAATTTGCTGCTTCGAGTGCATCTCGTTTGAGCAAAAAAATACTATTTATGATTTGTTTAGTTTTTTTCAATAGTTCATCGCCAACATAAATGCATATGTGTTGTTTAATCAACCATTGCTTTAACAAAATTCACTTCCTTTCAAACCAGCGTATATTTCGTGTTATTTTCGTACGCTAAGGGCGCAGATGTTGCACATGTTGCATGCAAAAAGTATGTTTCGCCATAAAAATTGAATTCTTGGAGCTGACTAGGTCTACATATGGAATTCCTGATTTTTTGCTAGTGTCCGATACGAAACATATTTTATTTTCTACTTCATTCATATACAAGAGTAYAATCATTAATATAGAAAAAATACTGTACTTACGATTTTCATGTATGCCCATGATTCCAAATAGCGATCACATCGCTTCGCTAGCACYCAGCAGAATATTGGACTTTATCAATATGCTTCTGCTATGTGAGTCTTTGTGATTTAGGAGAGGCCACAGTAGACCTAAGGTAGCGGTGCAATCGTCATGTAATGTGCTAATTATGAATGGCTTCTCGAAGGTCTTTTTTAAGTCTTCAACAATAATCGGYTAGCATTCGTGCACTCCACTTMCCATAATATTSCTTCTCCAWTAAGGGGTTACATGGGTTTCACAGTTTCAAGAAAAAAAATATTTTTATTGTATCATTTAATTCAATAACATATCTAGAATATTGTCTTAAATACTTAAAATAAAAAAATCAATATTTTGAAAATTCTAATTGCATGTAACCATGATGGAAACAGTCATCTTATTCGCCACTCACAGCATCCGAATTCGCCAGAAAGAAATTCAGATGAGCAACCATCATATACATGCACCCAAAGCTTTATATGGCATTATAAGTTAATTTATTAAGGCTTTGTAATTAAGTGGATTTAGTAAATTTACTCTTAAARATTTTAAAATGTTCAGTTTATTACAGGCTGAAGGAGAGCGTAAAGCATGTATTAATGTTGTACCGAAATATGTTGATACCGTTAAATTGGTGATATGGAAATTTCATATTTTTTGGAATATGCTACATTTAATTTCAAAAAAAAAAATTTTTTTCAGTGTTTTTTTTTCGCAGTTGCGTTTAAACACTTAGCCACACCCACTGGACTTAATTCGCGCGAGGGTGTTATCCCCACACATACATACATAGTCACTCAAATAACCGAATATTTTAGTCATTCACAGGCAGCTTTCGCTTTAATTACAGCGCCAACGTCGTCTAAAGTGTCAGATAAAGTGCCCGCAGCATTAGGGGTGAAAGCTGGACCGAGACTTACTTACGTTTTTCTAGTTACTTAGCAAATATTTAATTGAATTTTGGATTGTCCTTACAGCAAATGCATGCGTGATGGTGCGGAAGCGTCGGTTGTTGCATATTATGCATGAATCAGTGCACACTGTGTTGGCGCAAGTGACAAAATTTAAAAARGATTTTATTTGAGATTTTCTTTCAGTGCATTTATAGTGGAGTGTTATATTACTTTAACTAAATTTAACTTATTTAATGCGATAAAATTGAAAGTTATCACATCGAAAGTGTAAACGTCCCTATAAGGGCAGGACACGCTTCGTCAACCCTTCTAATGAAGCTAAAGCTTCTATTCTTCTATTAACTTATACAKAAAGTGAACATGAAGGTTAACGTCAAGGCGATTTCACTTGGCTACTTTATTAACAATCATTGCTATATATTGGTTAGTCGAAAAACTTCAATGAAGCTTAAAATCTCACCTTTCCAATACTACATATATGTATATTATGACACAATTTGATTGGCAGCACTGGAGATGTACGACTGCAACGACATCTAATGAATACGAAAAGATTTTTTCGACTACCCATTTTTATATTTATAGCCTCTATTTATGTTAGTTTAGACATCTGATCCCTTTCACAGACTCTTATTAATAGCCTTTGTCAAGGCAAAAATAAAATGTTGAGCGAATTCCAGTTCTTTAACAAAAAACTTGGAAATTTTGTCTCGAATAGTCTAAACAAAGCCACCATTTTGTCCAAGCTTTCCCTGCAACTGACGTTATTACTGATTTATTCCCTCATTCACTTTCTAACAAAACTTATATTATCTCTGAGTATCTTTCATTTATTGCATATTWATCGACTAATATAATCCTATAATGCAATCGCAAGCCGATTTAATAGCATTTATTTGAATTTGATCAGCACGGCTTCCCACGAAATCCCTTTCCCRAGCCACTCACTCAGTCACGTCAATCAGCTAATCAATCTAGTTGTTAGGTTAGCTCCCGCAATCCTTGCCAACCAGCAGCCTGACACACTTTTTCTACAAACACACACCCACACGTATGTATATGCCGTGCTTACATAAGCTTAGCAGTGCAAGTGCGCCAGCCAATTTTCCTTCCTTTCGCGCTTCTAAATGGAGCCATTACTGCAGTTCATCGTTGGCTGACGCTGGCTTTGCGATGACATAATCTGACTCAATAACATACCTACCACACGCACACTCATACACATATGCGGTGTAAGTTACCTACTTAGAGTCGCCATGCCAGAAGTTTGTTGAGCTTAAAAAAAACATTATCATAAGCACGCTTACGTGTGTGTGTGTGTATATATGTGTGCACACAGATGTACATATAGTGAGAGTTATCGCCTTAACTTTTCAACTTGTTCCCGCAGAATTTTTATTACCTTCATACACAGACGCGTGTGTAGTAGTATGTGCATACATATATTTATAAGTATCTGCATATACTCTCATATGTACAGTAATGCACCAGCAACAATAACAACACTGTTATGCTGCATGTTGCAAGCAAGAATTCTGTCAATCACTTACCTTACCGGTAAGGTAATCCAATTGACGTGGGAAATTTGTAGGGAAATTATTTACTACCCCACCGAACAACGAACATGTTGCAACTGTTAAGTAACAAAATAACAGAATGTAGAGTAACAGTTAAACTAAAAACAGCGTTAACATTTTAACTTTGAAGCAATATTAGAAGAAAAAAATACTGTTATTGCTTTAATAACAAATATTTAGTTTTTCTATTTTTGCGTAATTTCCCTCCATGTCAATTTATATGAAACTAGAACCACGTCAACGTGTAGTTAATGAGCCATGCAAATTTTATAACGCAGATTGGGCCAGCTTCTACAACGATTTTAAATTTCTTACATTAATTTGATGTGAATTTATTATAATGTAATTTTTTATGCATGAACTTAAGGAGATTTGCATTAGATACATACGTATATACAGCCACGGACACATTAATAGCACACTTGGTCTTCATATAAAAKACCTTTACATATTCCTTATTTGAAAAAAAAAAGAAAAAGTGAGTTTAGTCATCAATATTATTCGAAATGTATAACTTTTTTGAAATAATTATGACTATCACATTGTTATTAGATGCCTTAACTTAAAAATTTCTCTTATTCACTCTGTTAAACCGAAAAATCAATCATATTTAGGTAAGACGCTCTTTAAAGAATATATTCTACATTATGGACCATTTGACTGTTAAATTATAACAATTTTTGCCGCTTTTGCAGTTAGTATGCATAATGTTTGAGAAAAGGAATGAAATTAATAAGCATTTTGTACTATTTCCACTATACACATTTTTGCTGCATGCTTTTCAGCAGTTTTGGATATCGCTCTTGAAAAATTGAATATAAATCCTCCTCAACTCTCGTCGATAAATCATCAACATAATTAATTTTATTTATAGCGCCATGGCTGTACATACATACATGTGTTTATCTACAACGACCATGACCTCAGCTTCCTTTCACTTAGTTTCACATGCTGATWGACGCTGTTTGACTCACATATATTCATTCATATCTATATACATACATATGTACATGCTTAGCTTTCTTTAACGAATTGGCTAACACAAAGTCTTTGGCAGCAACTGACCMATTTCCTGCAGCTTTACGGCAAGTACGTAAAAGTAAAGCACCTGATTGCTCGAAATACATATAAGCGACTCGTGAAACATATGTATGTGTATGAAGTATGTGAATATGTGTATATTTTTATATATTTCTCCAACAAACATTAACGTGTATTTATATATGTGGATACTTACAGACATTCATGTACTAAAAGCATGCTAATTTACAAACTGCCAACCTMTATTCATGCATAACTTAGCCAACAACAAATGTATCAAATTACCTGCGTTTATAAGCAACAACATCAAATCAAGTGTTTCGCGTAATCAACGCTGACGTGCGGCATTAAAAATATACTTTTACGTGTTTGCATATTTATTATGAATTTTTTCTCCGTCACTTAGCAAGTGCAGTGTGTTTGTTATCTGCGCAGGGGAGCGCAAAATTGTTGTTTTCAAATTTAGCCAWTAGCCAAATGTTAACTTAGTAAGCRCTAGCAGCGTTAATAAACAGAAAATGTTAATATAGTGTACACCAATAACATAAATGTGTAAATAGCATTAACAGATAATRTTGACAAATCTAACAGCGAATGTTAATGTTACTGCATTAATAGCTGGTTTAATGGAATGCTAACAGCACACTGTCCGTTGGTAACATTTTGTTTACCTCTGCATTAACAGTCGTAGGTTGTACTGCAACAGAAACTGGTTTGCATCTGCAGCTCGTCGATTACCGGTCGTGTGCTTGCTTATTCACATGYTATTGCTTTTGCCGGTTATACGCTGCTGTTGAAGCGAAATATCCCTTAGTTTTGATTTGACTTCGTATTTGAGTGGTTTGTTGTGYGTTCGTAGCGCGTTTCATTAATCGTATGAACGAAAATACACGCGCATTTAACGCGTAGTGGAAAGTGTATACAAACAGTAATAATAAATTATGTGTGTGGACTTTTTGAAAAATAATTTCAATTGAAATAAATTATAAAATTTGCTTTTGTGTATGTGTGACGGCGAAAATATTTCGCAAATGGGTGGAAAATTTGCAATTGCGAAACAGTGAAAATAAATTTATTTTTGTTTAACTAAAAAATAGTTGATTTGTTAAAGATAACGGATCGGAAGTTACTTCCAAACGAGTCCGCATAAACCTACAACCGTATTTCATCACCACAGCGCCGCTTATATCACACAAGGGCAACAGATTGGATTTGAAATTCGCGGATAAAAGCAAAAAACCACAAAATAAATTTATGCAAAAATGTGTATTATACAACTCATCACAATTAGCAGGTGACTAAAGCGCAGCAAGAGCCATCGAAAAGCGAAAAACATCAAGTGTTACGAAGAATAAGACATCTTAGTCACAAGTTAATAAATATTTACACATGCAAATTATTCTGCGACAATGAATTCGAAACAAAAAATAATAATAAAAATCATAATATAACAACATGCTTACCAAACTTGAAATAGCGAAGAAATCACAAGCGAACAACAAACGTTGGAATACCAACCAAAAGTGTTGACAAATTTTAATGCAAAGAGCGTGACAAAAAGAAGTACGACACAATTTTTGAAGTGGTGAAATAARTGTTTAGTGAATAATGAAAATTGTGCTAAAAACTAAAATCGTTTTGAGAATCTACATGCAGTCGGTTTAAATTGTCGTACCACCCTAACAAATTAACTACTTCTCTTCAAATTCATGCAACATGTTGGCCGTGAAGAATTTCTTTTTACCCGAACGCACGGCGGCAGCAAAGCCGCCCGAAACGCCACAGCGTTTTTCACGCATGCCTGAAGCTTTTCTGCGTTCCATACGACGGCGTTCGTTGCGWGTAAAGCGCGCCAAAAGCTTGGTGGTGCCCGATCGCGAGAAGCGGAAATCAGGTGAGGTAGCGTGTTGTCTTGGAGTGTGAGAATTACGCGGAGATGGAGAGTAATTAACATAAATAGTTATTTATAATACGAGGCTGAATACAAAGATCGTTAAACATAAAGAAGGTTTAATACGGGACTCAATGCGAAGATCGTTAAATACAAATATTTTTTTACTAATAAAATGAGAAGTGAATTCGGTGGGTTTTTTCGTGGAATATTAGCAGATTGTTTTATTTTTGCTGTATATAAGCTATCAAAAATAAACTGCAAAATTGTACTGAATTAAGAGCTTATCGCTAGTTGAAAGCTCACACGAAAGCTTTCACTTAATGTGCTGAGCTGAAAGCTTATTATTAGATGAAAGTTCTCACGACAGCATATCACTAAATTAAATCTCCGACGAAGGCTTTAACTGATCTGAAATCACTAGAAGTAAGCTCTTACGAAAGCATATTACTAGTTCAAAGTTCTCACGAAAGTATATCACTAGTTGTAATACACATCTTTCGTAAGCTTTCAAAATCAAGCTTATGACTAGGTGAGAACTCTGTCGTAAGTTTTTAACTCCAGCATAAAGCTTTCACTAAAGTTTGGGTTAATTACAAACCTTTCAATACCAAAGCCATATAAATATTTTAAACTGAATATATTTTTACCACCATCATAAATTCGCAAACAACCCGCAACTAATCAGTAGTTTCGACTTTTTGGTCTCTAGCTTCAAAAACCTTCGAAAAGAACATTTCGACTTTGGACATAATTGGCGACTTATGCCGTCTTTGCCCAGTTATTAACGAGCAAACAAGTGTTTTTGGCCGCAAGCACGTCGCCACTGTTTAGACAATAATCGCTTGAGAGATCAACAACAACAACAACAAACGCAACATAAGGTTGTTGTTAGTTGACAATGCACAACTTTTAGCACTTCGGTGTTAACTGCCGAGCAATTAAAGAGTCGCATGCGCTAAGCACTTGACGGCGGACGGCGGACGTCGGCTGCCGGTTGATGTGGAATAAATGAATATGGACGGCGGCGTGTCGGCGCTGACCGGCTAAGTGGCTGCGGCTGCACAGTGATTTGTTTAATAATTTCTTTTGCAGTTTGATCTTGTTAACTCGTTTAATTAGCCACCAACTTTGGTTATGTTTCATTTCAATTTAAAAGGTTTATACATTTTTCCTTATTTTTGTTTTCGCTTTTTCRATTACGAAACACTTGACCTGTTTTTCATTTCATTGGTGGCATGCAACCTAATACTGTCATATGTAATTKTTGTTATTGCCTGTATAATTGCTTTATTTGTGTATATTGTGTTTTAATGACTACGCRTTGGCTTCGTCAGCAAAAGCTGCGGAAATGTAATGGACTCCGAAATTTTCAGTAGCGATTTTCCGCTGCGCTGTGGTTTCATCATGCCACTGTGGTGYATTGGTGSGGTAASAGTTGTTTGGCGGTAAACATCGATTTTACTTGTAATTCAATTGAAAACATGTCTGTCGTGTTTRTTGTTGCTGTTATTGCAATTGGAAATGCTGTTCAAAGCTGGTAGTGGTATCTGTTTGCTAAGCGTTRCCACTGCTGTCTTGCTGACAGTTGTTCATTGTCACATTTACTGCTTTGTTGCTGCTGTTACGCTAGTTGTTGTTTCTTCTTTGTTTTTGCTTGTCTCTTATTTGATTTTACTACATATGCTCATTTCAAATTCAGGTTTGCCAGCCTATTGAAATTGCAGCTTGTTCGGAAGTGTAATAGGCGGAAACTATTGTACTTGATTTTTGCACAATTTTTCTCTCTTCATTGCATAAAAAATTTCGCGAGTTTTTTCTTGTTAATTTCATCACTAGTTACTCTTATCAATAACCTATGAAATATTGCGCAATAAAAATGCCTAAGCTATTAGTGCTACCCATAGTTAATTGCCTCGTCCTGGCTAATCGTGCTTACATAACATACTTCACAGCTAATTCGCTTAGCTTGTGAAACCATTAATTGCCACCTTCCTTTTTAATTCTATTAAAGTTTYTCTCAACGCTGAAATGTGCGCTAAAATTGCAATTGACATCGATTAAGAAATGCAAACTGCGATAAACAGCTGCAATAACAACGAAAACATCACACTTTGCGTAAATCATGTCAAGCGGCGCGCAGCTAACGAGGAATAGACAGCAGTGAAAAGTGTCGTACAAGCAACTGGCATGTATAAATTTAAAAATGTAAATATGTGTGTGTTAATAAAAGTGTCAGCAATGGTTTCTGACAGCGATGCATGCAGTGACGAACAGGCAGTCAGTTGCTGCAGCAGTGACAGTTGTCAGCAACATTTTTGCGAAATTAATAAAAACGAACACACACTTGTTTAATGTGTTGTATATATGTATATATATATGTATGTGTGCGTGAGTGTGTGCTCATTGTAGATGTGTGAGTGCATAGAAAAAAAGAGTAAAATCAGTTTAAGCGTTGGGTATTCACGCACATCTTCCGCCTTCGTACGCCACTTCAACCCACTTGTCACATTCACACACAAATATACACKTACACACTCACACATTATAAATTGTAACTATTTGGAATTTCACATTTGCAAATGTGCCATGTGACAAATTGGATGTTGTTGTTGTTGTTGCTGCTGCCAATGACGTGGAATTTATGTATTTAGTGACTGTAATGTGTTGGAATTTGTGATGGGTATTCCGTGTATTTGAAAATGGGTCGAATAAATGCGCTAGACTGACTGACAATATTTGTCTAAGCATTAGTAAGCACAACACACATGCTCGCACGTTCTGCAGCATTTAATGCTAAACGCTCTTCATTGCTCATGAATACAGAGTTGCTTCGCATATTTGGTTAACCATTGGATTTGGTTGCGATGGGAAAGAATAGGTCTTAATTTTGGTATGCAAAACGGGAAGCAGGCAGTCTACTTCCTGAATGCATACTAATTTGCGAAAAGAGTACATATGTATGTACATATATMAATATRTATTTAWATGAGTTTTYCATACAAKCTTTTGAYTTCGATCGTTMAGTTTGTTTGGCAGCTATATGCCATAGTAGTCCGTTATCGGCGATTCCGACAAATAAGAAGCCTCTTAGGGAGAAACCGACATGTACCGAATTTCAGTTCGATATCTCATAAACTGAACGACTATACAGATAATATTAATTAATAATGAGAAATATAATATTAAAATATTAATAATAATATTAAATTAAAATAAAATTTTAACGAAAACCTTACAAATAACTCCAATAGCAACTCAAACACCTTTACGTTACAATATTGTCACATTTTTTTCGCAAAAACTAACAATTATTTGAATCCTATACAAACGCACGAACCATTAAMAAGACGAAAATTAATAATTATGTAAAAAATTATTGCAAAAATAAAAATATTTTTTTATGAAAAAATATAATTAGTGTCGCTAGCAAATTAAACTTTTATTGRAGCATAAAACTGAAAAATTTAAACACATTGGTATGTATTCATATGTCAAACAAAAGAGTTTCCGCAATCATTTCTTCCAACATTTCGGTCATTTGTYGTATTTTAACGAACTATTGCGGTTATTGATTATTATTAACATATTTCGGTGTTACCAAAACTCAAATGTCATAACAGAGGCAGTTTTAAGGCCATTTCATKATTAGCTTTACAGCATTTGACGAGCAGCGCACGTGGAGACAGCTTGAAAGAAGCTGAACTGCAATAATAGCACATTTCAACACTTTGGTTTTTTGTTTTGGTTTTTGGTAAAAGTTGCGGCAACACACCGCGCACTATTATTAAAACCATTATTATGAATAAGAGCTCTGCGATATGTGTGTGTGATGATGGCAGCAAATGAAAGACGAAGCTTTGCTTGTGAGGGGCTGACCCGCTAAATCAATAATGCSGAAACGCGCCAAAGCAGTTGCTGTCGTCAAGCGTTTGATGCCGAAACGGCGGCGCACTCTTTTATGCATATGTAGGTATACATATATGTATGTATAGTATATATATATATATATAGGTAATTATATGCACCAGTTGTGCATGTGTTATAAGTAAATAGTTTGTGGCAACTAAAATGGCTTATTGAGTTATGTCGTTATGAAGCCCAACAATATTGACCAAGCGCATAATGCAATAACAGCGCGTTATATTTTTACAAGCAGGTTACGTTGTATGATCATATGCAAGACTGGACCATACTGCCATGTCACAATGCGCCGCAATTTTCGCATGACAAAAAGTTCAMGCAACAACAAAGTACTGCAGCCCAATGCATTGCGATTATTTTCGAGTATTAGTTAAAATTTTGGCTTTAGTTAGTTTGCCAGTTTTAAATTGCCGGAACTTTTACTTTTCCGCTGTCCAATAGCCAGATAAAATTGCTGTTATTACGAGCACTGCATTTTCACACATTAATGACGCCAATTTTTTTCAATTAAATTACACAGCAACACAACAACAAAACAACAACAAAGTAGTTTTATGTTGAGTGCGAGTGCAACACGGACCCAAACGGGTATTATTATGAGAAAAACAAAGGCAAAAAAATAAAAGATTAACTAAGCTGAGAAAACAGAGATGTGTGGTGTGATTTATGAAATTGTGTAGCGAATAATAATAATTACTTAATTACATGTTTGCGTTGAAATGTGATAATACTTTCGTGCACACGAATATACTTTTTAAGACCGTATTATTATGTGTTTTTTATTGTTGTTATGAGTTTGTTGGTTAACAATGTTTTTTTCGGAAAAATTCGAAGGTGGTTTGAGGCATTACACATTTTTTAATTTATTTTTTATTTTTTTTTTGTAAAAAAATTAATTAAGTAATATTAAGTTAAGGCATATGTACTTGTTAATATTAAGTTTCTCCAAACTTTTTCTTAAATGTTTGTGTCCACTTGCAAGTCAGAAAATACAGGTTCTCATCAAAAAGTCAAGTAGTCAAAATTGTATTTCTGGCAAAATAACGATTTCTCAAAAAGGTCATTTTTTGTAAAAAGAATATTTACGCTTCAAATTGGCTTAAACACACACACAAATATGGTACGACACAATGTGATTCGTAGCACTAGAGATATACGAGTGCAATGAMATCTATTGACAAAGTACGAAAATACTTTTTCGACTAGCCAATATAATAGTGATATTTTTATTTGGCAGTTGTCTTCCCGAAATTTTTTATATCATAGATTATTATTCAAGGCAAGGCTACAATCTGAGAACAAWTTTCTGAGATCGGACCGTTATAGCAAATAGCTATCATACAAACCTTTCGATCAGAAACAATACAAAGACATTTGTATACCCTATGATACCAYAAGAAATGCAGATGTGACGATTATTATAGCTTCAGTGCAACCGAAGTTGTTTTTTTTTTGTTTTGTGTTATTTTAAATAAATTTTGARACTTAAAAGAATAGAAGGAACTTAAACAAATACTTTATGTTGAGCATTTAGCGCGTGCTTCAAAATCTAAAATTGTTGCTAGTAACCTTATTTACATAATTATTCTATTATTTTTCCGATAGCTGTGAAATTAATGCATTTTTAATTGTCTTTCGAGTTAGTTTACTGTCCGCTTAAACTCGCAACATTGCYTCTCAATGCAAAGGAAATTAATGCAGCCACCGAATGCCTTATCTGCATTATTCATACATATGTATATATTTAAGAATTGCTCACTAATAGGTTATCGCCTTGTCACTTACAGAACGTTGAGTGCATTTTTTATTAAAAAAGAAATCTCAAACTAGTTTTTTATTATTTTATTATTATTTTTAATTAATTTTAATTAATTTAATTGTCAAATGACTTAATTATGCTAATTTTAAATAGATTAGATTAGATTAAAGAATATGCATTTATAATAAAAAACTTAATTTCGACTGATTGCATTCAAATTTCACCACGTGATGATTATATATTTATATATTTTTTCTTCATTAGTATATGTATAAACCGTTTTATAGCTGTATTTATTTAGCACTTTATATCAAATGTACTTCATTTTCTGTAATACCACTTAAATCCTTGACTGTTGGTTTAAGAAAAAAGTCCTTGATTTTTCTAGCAGTCGGGCGTTCAACCGCTCATAAATCAACGGCCATAAGTCGCCTCTATAATCTGCGAGTTTGCGACTATTTTTTTAGTCAACAATTTRTTGTTATTTTTGTAATTTTGCAAAACAAAAACACGGCTTTCTTATCTGCAACATCAACGCTTATCTAACGGCATTTAGCTGAGCACTAGTATTTACGTAGATAGCATTTATTTACGCCAATGACTTTTCTTTGTSGTGTTCGTTTCGCTGAGCGGCAGAGAAGGCAGCACGTGAGGTGGAGCAGAAAGCGGAGGGGATAGCTTTTAGATTGTTTAATGTTTATTGCTGACAACGGTCACTATCTATCGAGCGCTTTATCAAAATCTATATGCAAACGTTGGCGCAACTGTAAAAATAGCAGAATTCTTTAGTTTTGTTTTGGAAATATTTTGCTTTGTGATTTATCAAGTTTGTTACGTAAATATATGCAAAAAACCATATATAGAAACCACTCACATTGAACTTTGAAATTTGAGTTTTGGTTATAAAGTGGTTATGATAAATAGTTATRTATTGGTTATATCTGACAGCGGAAGCCAAAAATCTAATGCTACATACATATAAGTAATATGATGTAGTGAATCGTAAGCCATAAAAAAACTAATTTTGTATCATTGTTTTGCATTTTAGATGACGATGTATACATATTTTACAAAGTTCCTTTCTAAAAGTAGTGTTTCAGCTCATGAACCCTTAGAAAGAAATGTCTTTTTTGCGAACCATTATCTATTGCGAAATATTTGTTAATTAATTTTATTGCGTTTCCCATATATTTTTACTCATTGTTTGCACATTCCATTTGTCTCATTGGCTTTAGATAACTCATTGTTGTCTCAGCACCGCTTATGTACTCGCGCATTTGTGTAMACAAAGCCTTTATTCATAAAATACGAAATTATTTATTAATACCTGTTTCGTCGCTTATTTGCAGAATTCCGTTAAATTTCAACCGCTCGCTCAAATGCTTTTTAAAAATGTAAAATTTTCGCCAAATGACATCATTGCCGCATTTATATGCCAAAATAATTAGCGGAATTGAGTGTCAAGTTTAGAAAAAGGCTTTTGTCTGTGCGATTCTAAACTATGCCTCGATAATTTGCAGCAAACGTTGAGTGACACAAGTGAGACAAACTGCGAATCAAGTGTAGCAAATGACATACTGAATAATTAAAAATTATTATAAATTTATTTCATTTTATGATTGTTTTTGTAGTTCAGTGGGTCGTATGGATGAGTTTTTACAGTAGATTTTGTTGTAAAAAAAGTGTTCTTACTTTTGATATTGTTATAGTGAGGGTACATGGGTTTTACCGTTTCCAAAAATCGAGTTTTTATTAGCTTATAACATTTCTAGAATATTKTTTTTAATTCTCAAGGTGATCCGAGTAATAGTTTTGGGGATACAGACTGAGTTTTGAATATTTTCCTTTTAAATTTTCACAAAATATTTTTTTAATTATCTTTGGAATATTAAAAATTTTAATAAAATATTTAATTTTGCATATGAAATTATTGAAAATATACCGTTCTTGCTCGAGGTAACCTACATATGTAATAACCTTTAGGAGGTATGGCCACTTCAGAGTCCAAAAAAAATCTCGTTTTTCGTAATTTGATTTTAAGAAACATTTTACTGGGTAAATACATCAAAATAACGTAGATTTTAAGGAATTTAATGTAGTTTAACAATCTGATTTATTTTGATAATTTTTGGATTCCGTTGATACCATAGCCTATCTACAAGAGCACTTCGGAAGTGTTTTTCTGCTCAAAATTACCAAAAATCCAGAAACTAAACAAATCTATTATTACAATAATGAATAGTACTAACGATGGAAGCCAGACTAGAATTTTCGATGTTTGTCAAAAAAAACTGGCGTCCGCAAAAAAAAACTTCACTTCAGAGAGGCTTAAGGGGCTGTTCTAGTATAGAAATGAAAAAAWTCGAAATTTTTTGTTCATWTGTCGATAGCTTAGATATTCAAAAATGTATCCATAACTGGATTTTTCATAGTTCAAATCATTTGCGAAGTTATTGGCGTTTTAKTATCGTGTCAACTGGACCAGGCAACGTTAACCAAAACTTTGAAAGCGTTTTCTCGAAACTACATTTTTTGAGGTGGTTGATATGATACTAAAGTGCTACTTAACTAATTTCTTTGAAATTTGATAAATGGTCTTGTACATCTCTCCAAATTTTGTTTTTAAAAATTCGAAAATATTTTAAAATGATTTTTGTCATTTTATGAACTTTTTTTACTTTGGCAAGGGTCAATGTGATAGCGACATCTTTCTCTTCTCTACTGAGGTAGACACCGTTTATGCGGTTATAGCCRAACGTATAAGTATATAGTATATTTAATTTTTCCTTTTAACGAGTGTAATTTTTCAAAAYACAAAAATATGTTTTGCTCATTAGAAGAAGAAAACTCGAATGTCTATTTACTTAACACTTGTTGCCACACACGAGCGTGTTAGATAACACGAGCACGATTTGCGTCGCGGCAATAATTGCCAGCAAATGTTCAAAATCAATTTAAACGTTTTTACACAAATTTCAACAGACTTGTTGATTATTTCAGATGTTCTCACTGCTTGTTGTTGCAATTTGTCATTTTTGAATTTTTATCTGAACTTTTGCTTGAGCGAAAGTAATTACAATTTCCTACCCATRTGTCTGAGACAAAAAAAAAAGCAAATGAACAGACATTCACAGCGCAGTATCAGAGATGATGAGATCACTCCATTTCGTACACTTGGGAGATTTATAAAAACTTTTAGCAAAATAGCTGCGTCGAATGCCAACGGCAAACGCGCATTTTGTGCATCTGAAACAGCAAGCAGATACAAACGATGATCAGATATTTGCCCACACACACCCACAAATAACATACGAATAAATGGGTGTGCGTCATAAGGCTTTATGGTTTGTTAAGATTATTAATTTTTGGTATAAATGCTAAATAAACGCAAAATATTAACCTATTTTGTGGAAATGCGCAGCGCTAGTTCCAGCTGGTCACRCTTCTAAGTACATGCTATACATACATATCGTCAACTAAAATGCAAAACAACATATCATCAAAAAAGTCGAAATTGAGTTTATTAGTGCTTACGATTCAATTCATCGTATTARCATACAATTTTCGACTTCCTCTGATAGACATAACCAACATATAACTAATACATAACCAATTTATAAACAAAACTCATTTTATTTAATATTAATGGTTTCTATGATATCGATTTTCCTTCGTATGTAAACTTATGAAAAATGATGTTATGTTTTTTTGCATTTTGGGTGACTATATRTAGCTAGAATCGTATAATTTACGACACGATCATATTTTCTTGATATGCTTGTAGAGATTCTATCTTGCACTGTTGGCACACACGATAGTTTTGTAAGCAACTGCTTACCTTCCTCATTGCTTCATTTGAAACTTTGTTTCACTTTTAACTCACTTCGTTATTAGCTTGCGCSACGCTGCCGAAAACGCCAGTCATTCTACAAGAAATTAATGAACTCATCYAAAAACTAGCTGCAAAAATAATGTCCATATTTTTTTTTTTATAAAATACATGTCATCATTTTTTCTATTTATATTATTTATTTCTTCTACAACARCCGTTATATTATATTGTCTAAAGGTGCAAGAAACCAGGGAGACTGACATGCTGTTTTTTCGTCATCCTTGAGTATCACTTTAGTTAGTACCCTTTTTCGTCGCTTTTAACAACTTCATTTTCACACTGTCATCAATTTGATTTTTTGCTTTGTTGCTTATACAAAAAAAAAATCGCCATGTCATCCACTGAAATATCAATAATAAGTGAAATGTTGACCCTGATCGCCACTCAAGTTTCGAGGATCATCAAATATGAAAGCGCGAGTTTCCCTTTCTTATGAGTGAAATCGACATAKTGTGAATACGAGTATTGTAAGTGTGTGCTGTTGATCAAAACAAATAGATAATGGTTGTAACTTCCTAACCTTCTTGACTTTTCTGTGATTAATTGTTTTTATTAGAGGGYATAC
This sequence comes from Bactrocera latifrons, assembly GCF_001853355.1. Classification (NCBI taxonomy): domain Eukaryota; kingdom Metazoa; phylum Arthropoda; class Insecta; order Diptera; family Tephritidae; genus Bactrocera; species Bactrocera latifrons. The sequence continues at coordinate 99,513 of NW_017535553.1, read as the reverse complement.
CTTGTGTACTTTTATTGGGCGATAGCTGTATATCGAACTGTAGGTGGAGATGCGAGTRTACAGTGATAAATGTTTATAAAGATGAAGTATTTATAACCAAATATAATGTTAGCATTTTCTTAAGTMATTTCTGTGAAGTCTCTTTATTCTCAATCTCAAAAATTTTGCTGAAAAAAGTTGAATAAATTACACTGAGCCAACCTTATTTGGCGAACTTTTACCTACATTTTTGATTGGATGTTGAATTTACGAGCAATTTGTTGACTCTATATAAGGMAAGACTCCAAAAAATTTACATAATTGACAAAACCGTGAATCAATTTGAGTTAATACCTTTTTTATTTAACTCAAACTCATAAAAGTAAGCAAATAAAGGTAAATCCATAAATTTTCACGGTCACATTTCATAATGCGGGCGTTCTTTATTTGATAACCAATGTGTTTATAATAATTTAAAGTGGTGTTCTAGTCTAGAGGCCAGAATTTCAAGCGCTTTTGTGACAATTGATAAAGCAAAGCATTTAATATTTTTTCTATTGAATTTTTTCATCATTTGTGTATTTATATTTGAAGAGTACACAATATTTATTTAAAAAAAAAAAATAAATTGAATTATATGTTCTTCAAGTAGATTTGGAAAAGGCCGTGTCCTCCTCGCCATGATTTCATCCCTGCGATCATCTGAAAAATAAAACAATGGCTTCTTGGTTAGTAGCAGCAGTTTCAGGTAGCGTAAGTGAACACTGATTTAACCACTTGGCAAGATACTAAAGCAACTATAACTTCGAAAAAAATATGAATTTTGGAAAATCCTTTTAGGAAGATATTTTTAAATATCTAAACTAAAGAATTATGAGAAAACATATTTTTTKGATTTTTTTCAAATTTTTAGCCAAGAACATCCGCTTAAGTAAATTACCACAAGTCGCGCTGACACATTAAACAAAAATGCTTAACAAAACTTATTTCTATGCGCATACCAAATGATGCAGATTTTTATCAGCTAAGCATATTTGACACAATATTTTCTTGACATCGTTGACCTTTTTCTTATTTCTTTTCCACTAAACCCATTTTGTTTAACTTTTGAGTGCTCCCCTTAAAAATAACTGGCATTTATGCAACAATTACGGTAAACTCGTGCGACGCTGAACGCGCAAAAAGTGTAATTTAAAACCGCCACGCCCACTCTATCACGTCTAACTCACAGCGCCAGCCTACACTAGGCCAGTTGAGTGGCGTAACCAGCAATAAGGAACCGCCACTAAACGGTAGCGAAGCAGATTGGCGCCGCTAAAAGTCCAACAGGTTAACACCAGCCGCTTGTTTGGCGCACTCTCGATCATGTACAGCAAGCCAATTGCCAAGCCAGAACTGAATGTGTGTCTTGAAAACGGTGGTGCAGCAGATTCATAGAAGCTACGACTGCGTCTGCGTTTTGGAAAAGCCAACTCTGCCAGTTTGTCAGCCGTAAAACATGAATGTGACTGTTGTAGATTAGACGATCTACATCTAACAGGCAGTCGGACCGCCGCGCGGCTTCATGCGGCCACTGACCGGTGATTTATTTTGCGCGTGCCGTAACGCCTTGCCCAAATGTTGCGCGYATTCGTTGTGAAAAGTCACAATAGAGTTAATTTCTTTACGCGCCGTCTGCGCATTTCAAGTCAAGTAGCAGCGACTGGCGTGCTGCAAACAGTGATTAACTGATYACTGAACTRAAGGAAATTGTGCGCCGTCTGCACACACGTCACAGCCGGTTCAATTAGCTAAAGAGGCGTACAAATTACAAGGAGCACCAAGCAGAGTTGATAGAAACGGCCTTCCAAGGCAGCGACAGGTAGTGGCTTAGYAGCGTCCGGCGCGCGTCGCGTCGCTCAAATGGCGGACGACAGTGAAAGATGCGCGTCGCGATCTGTATAGATCGCTGTCGATCACCGCTAATCGTTCGAGCGTCGGACGTGCGCAACACAAGCAGGTTARCTGTATAGCTCGAACCCCTTAACAATACGTCSCCTTGCAGCGCCTTTCTTCTGCGACAAATGTGCACTCATTATACATTTGCTTGTGCGCTGGCACGTCTCGCGCCTGCTTTGTTGTTGGCGGCGATTTAAAAATAGTCAATTGCTGTAGAAATTGAAAATTGCCAATATGTTTGACTWGTGCTGCAGCATTCTTTTGCTTGCCTTATTGGTGGAGCGTCTGTTTCCTTCGCTGTTGGTTGTGTAGTATTTTTTGTAGAGARAAAGTTATTCTTAGACAAGAATGCGGATTCTTTTGGCATGTGGAAAGTGATCGATGTGAGGATGGTAAGACATTATGTTGCCCATACAGGTGTAGATGCCTGTGAAATCTAAGCGCTGAGGCATTTGCGAAAGAATTCGAATTGTGCACCAACAGGTGGACCAAAGCGCTGAAATATGGACTTGGATGGTATATTTAGATTTCTTTGAATTAATTAGCTTGCTTTGTTTTTAGAAATTCTTTAAAGTTTTATTTCCTTTTTTTTAACAAAAAATTGTTTGAAAGACTAATGTGCGGAATTTGTTGTATTAAGTTGAAAGATTAAATTGYTTCACAAAAATATCTTCGAAGATAACAAAAAAATGCAGAACATTTGAATTCGACAATCAGTTACGCTATATATTATTTAGGGGTTTGGGTCTATAAGCTCAAAAATGAGATATTCACCTCCATATGTCACCTAAACTGCAAAACAACGTATCGTAAAAAAAAAATCGAAAATCGCTGTAAAATATAATAACAAAAATATAACAATTTAATAACCAAAACTCAAATTTGTTTCAATATTTATGGTTTTTTTTATAACGTTCGCCTATAAACTTATGAAAATTTTGTGCATTAGGTGACGATATGTATTTCTAAAGCACCCTAGGTCAGTAAAACTGTGAATTTCAGCTTCTGCATTCCGTTCGATGAATATTAGAGTTAGAAAAAATCGATTTTCCTTCTCGCACACCCTTTTCACCTGTTTTCTTGTCAAAAGTAAACGCTGAATACATTTGTATTCTCCATAAAAGGTCACCCGCAGCCATATAAATGCTTCCGCTGTCAAAAGGGACATTGGAAGGAGCAACAATGGAGAATTACGTACGCTCTTTCATAAACCTTTAGTCATTGACCGTACGCACACACACACAGAAGCCTAGCTATACACATTCATACAAATATACAGTAAGCACCCATATACATATGTACAWACACTTGYCACAATTTACGTAAATTTTAATTTTTATGCTACATTTGCGCCGTCAGCCATACAAACGATTGACTGCAAACAAAAGCGCTTGGCGAAGGGCGATAAATAGAAGCAACTTACGCGGTATAATCATACAATTCGTGATGAGTATAAGCCTTTTAGGGTAATCAACTGGTTCTCCATAACTGGTTTGTGATTGAGTTCAGGCAGGCTTATAGAGCTCATCAAATAATATTTTATTTGGCGTGMATGCCGATTGTATCTGATGTTACCGAATTTCGGGTTGTCGTCATAAAATTACGATTGTAGATGCACTACAGCAGCGGAGCATTTCTAATTATTTTATTTCTGATTCAATGTGAGGTCGGAGAGACTAATCCAAACCCTGTTTTTACAATTTTTAAGTTAGATCTCTTTGGAAAAGCTTTCCACACATGCGTACTCGTACTAATAATAGGAAGGGAATTATTTGTTTTATTTTTTCCCTGCAGCGGAAGTCGTTCATTCATGCTCACTCTACTATACAACTTTTTACACTGTGACTCCCATGCACACGCACACGCTTAAAGCCACCTTTCTGCGCGCTCATTTGTTTGTATTTATTAATCGTAAGCCATATTGACTTCAATTGTCCCTTTCGTTTTTTTTTTTTTT
>NW_017535553.1:63005-95524 GCF_001853355.1 Bactrocera latifrons | reverse complement strand
ATGAGGCGCAGATAGTAGTAGGCAGATTCTATGAATGACTGATTTCCATGGAACCGCTACCACTCAAACTCACTGTCAAGCATATATGTATACGTGCATATACWATATTTACACAACACAGGTGAGCGCAGGCGAGGAGTTGAAGTTCCACAATTTTTCAACTCCAAAAAGTTGCCAATTTGCGTCACAATCGCTTATCGGTGTGCTGCTTAATCTTATATGTACGTATATATGGATTTATTATATTATATATGTATAGAAATATACGTATGTATGTATATTCGATTCCAAATATTTATTTGTGCCAAACAATTTTGATGCTAACACATGCATTTATTTTTAAGAGCGCATTTTTGTGGGTTCTTTGTTTATTATGCTTTATGGCCATAATTAATTTCTACGTTGACTGTAGGCTCTGCATATTAATTACACATTAAGGCCTTAGTAAGTCACATTTTTCATAATTTCTGACTATTGAAGATATACTTTGACAATTAAAGAAGTATACTTTTTCATAAGAAATATTTTCATTAGAAACTTAAAAGGCCATTGAATAATTTGAAGACCATACTATACTGTCTATAGACAATAAAAATCTATTAAAACTAGTTTTGAGTTATTTAACTGTTACGCCCATTATTTAGTCCAAAGAAATTTTAGAACTGTTAACTCAATGTGAGGTCATACGTGTACATTATGCCTATATGAGAAATATTATTATGGTTAAAAATTTTTATTTATTTTGCGCCYAAAAATGGTTTGCCAGGTGTTAATGTTAACACTGACCAACTTAAGGGGCACAGTCAGTATGAACATTAACAGCTGGAAAACCATTATTGCATGCAAACGAAATAAAAATTTGTAATCATAATATTATTTCCCATATAGGGTAATGTAAAATTAATACATAATTTCTATCAAATTCAAATAATAAACGATTTTAAAAATTTAAATCGATAAACGATTTTTCATACTTCTGTGAAAATAAAAAAATAAGCGATTTTTCTATGTTTCGATAATTTATACACTTAAAATAACATATAACAATTTTAATTCCATTATCGATTTTTTTTTTTGCATATTCTATCAATTTAAAAACATGCCGTTCGAAATAATATACTATAATTTTAAATTGATATCTTAAATAGCGACAGCCTTCTAAAGTGTAGCCGCTCAGATCAATCAGCCCCATAGTTTATCCTTAAACTAGTCYTTCTCAAAACTACATTTTTSAAATTTTTATAAACCAGTTGAGAATTACAACTAATAATATTTTTTTTCWTTCTTTCAGGTATGTTCGATATATTTTTATCCATAGAATTCATAGCACAACTATTGAGCGTAAGTTTTATTAGTACTTTTTTGAGCTGTCCGATATCTGATTCATATTACGTCAGGTTTTGAAGCAGTGTCGCCGTTCAATCCTCATTTATTACATGCAAAAGCAGCAACAAAGTTATCGAGTTAAATTCGTGCAAGAGAGTATGTGGACATCTCATTCAAATGGTATAAACCATATCTTCGGAGCTACCAAGTTTTGTTTGAATGTTTTAGATAAGTTTTACTATTGTGAATGGCTCAAATGGCAATCAAAAACATTTYTTTTAATCTTTTATTTTAAAAAYTTAAGACTTAAAATCAWTTATAATAACTTATTGAAAACATAATTGCAGGGTTACTACAAAGTTTTTCTATACGCAAAAAATAATATCACCACCAATAGAGATTTGTTGTACAATTGCTCATGCGTCCGATAATATGCTAACCCAGAGTTGCATCACAAATGCTGCCTATGTGTTTGAACATCTCGTATRGCTTGTTCGATTGACTACTCGCCAACGCTTGGCGAATCGAAAACTGCTTTTATATAGTACATCACTTTTTGTTGCACACTTTTTTCAATTGTGTAAGATTAATACCCAAAACCTTAGTACAGGCTCCCACAGATCATAAATTAAATTTACCTTTTACTTTGGGAGCTTAATTAACCAAGTTTTGAAGTTTTAGCTTGCTTATCAAGTCACTCTCTACATAAACTCGTTTATAGCTTAAATGTGGGAAAACGAAATATTATTGCTAAACCGTTCAACTCATTAATTGTCTCATTGTCAACARCTTTAACTAACTAACGACAGCTTCGTGTATGAGCGTATGAGAAGAAATAGCCAGCGTTAAACAAGTGGGCGTTTTTTAAGATAACCGCGGAGGAAGGCGTAGGATGTTTTTGATACAGTCAATTTGTAAGTGAAGCACAGAGAAGCGTATCAAAATTCAGCGTTCACTAACTCATCGTCAGACCACGTGTGAGTCAGCGCACGCTTGGCGGCGAAGATGCCGCACTCAATTGCTAATTAATAGGCGCAGCAATACAAGCATGGGTGGCATACAAATAAACCGAAATTCATATGTGCGTATAAATTTTGCCTTTTAAGGCGCAAACTCGTTTCGGGGAGTGCCAAAAGTCAACCGAAAACTCGAAATGAAGAGCAAAAGGCAAAAACAGCAAGCACGCCTAAATGAGGAAGTGCAAATAATTATTTTAATTGACTGCGTCGCTGCTGCTGCTGCTGCGCCGAGTTCTATCGCCGGCACAGCAGTTACAGTTGTAATTTGATAACTTCGCCACTTCAACTCGTTACTTGAATTTCTCATTAAAATAATGTTATATAGAGGTGTAGGTAGTGTGCCTCCGCGCCAGTTTATGCCAAGGTCAACGAAAGCACACCCATTGCTGCGCACAGRKCACACCCTTTGTTTACACTCAAGGCCAGCTGAGCGCCAGCTTTTGTTACTACYAACTTTATACACTATTTAAACTTACTTTAATACATACACATTGAGTTTATGTAAATAACTGCACTGGAAAATCCTTGGCCTTTCGACCTTCCAGCAATTTGGCAGCAATCCGAACAGTTTTCATTTGGCATGCGCGAGCATGAACAATCGCGCTTAACCCACTCTAGGAGCTCATACACACCAAACCATATTTTAGCACGCCAAGCCACAACTTTAGTTATTCTATTGATACTACTTAAAAGTACTTACCTACATACTAACAACTGTGCTGTAATTGTATTCCTTCAAATGCACTTGCGAATAACTTGAAGTAGCAAACAGTAAAAACTTTATATAGCAAAAGTTAGCTGTAGTTGTTGCTTCATTTAATTTATCCTGTCGCGCAAATTTCACCATAAATATATAAATTTAATTTCTTACAAATAATAACAACCATAAACAACCGGTAACCGTTGGCAGCGTTGACTGTTGAGGGATTGCCCGCTGTAAGCACGTAAATACATATGAAATGTGATATATATGCATATACATTTATTTTTTATGCCATGTATTTAGTAGACTGATGGCTTACAGGTTGTTGTTGTCTTGCATGTTGACAAGGCGTAAAAGTGTTTTGCATGCAGAAGTCAGTCAATATTTGGCATGCATTTCACAAACGGCGACAGGGACGTCATCGCTTACAAGCGACAAAAAATCACGCACACTACTCTGTACATATGTACATACATGTGCRTGTATCAGTAGCGGATTCAGAATTTCTTGCTGAGGGTTCATACATAAAAACAGGTTAAAATGTGGAAGCAGCAAACTACAGGCAAGCAATTCCGAAACGCTTTCAACTCGTTGAACATTRTAAAGAAAACATGTCTCCTTTTTCACTTTCTTGCACTGATATAAATTTTCCGTCAATCTTTTACTATTATTACCGAACTATCATTATCCGATTTTGCGGCGAATTTTGCCACCCAAAATCTCCCTCAAGGGTCCGCCTCTGATATGTGCATACTGACGCAGGGCTAGCATACATGTTGTATGCCTGGCAATCAGCTGTGTCAGTTAGTCGATGTGGCAGGTTTTAGCAACTTTATTAATAACCAGGTAGGTGTTAAAACCTCAAAGCCAGTGAGTTATGGTCAGAAGTTGACTAGCAAATATTTAATTTTCAAGAGTGTGAGTTGAGAGCGGATTACGGACGACATTTTTACCTATTGTAGACTATACTTACAGACTAGCAATTTAGAAGAAATTACGCTTTTCGTGAGTTTTGTTTTTGAAGATGCATTTTATTTAATACACAAAGGAAGGTGTGCATTTAGACAATTTAATGTATTTTAATAATCGGTTATTCGTTTTAAAAACTTTTCGATTCCCTTAATCTCTTAGACGATCTCCTCCAGGACGACCTCTGGTGAGCAGCACAGGAGAGTTTGTTTTGCTTAAAATTACCGCAAATTCAAAGACAAAAAAAATTTTAGTTAATAAAGATGAATAGATCCTTCTTTCGATCTCTCAAAATTTTGATTTTTGGCCAAATAACAATTTCCAAAATTTTTTATGAGATAATTTACACTTCAGTGATGCTAAAAAAATCGRAGTTATTATCAAAACATTTAATCCTACGATCATTACTGGACAAATACATATATTTTAGAAAGTCAGGAAAAATTTCAAACCCATTAGTACAGTCATTTCGTACAAATTTTCTCCACTTTCGAATCGGTGTTTCGATAACAGTCTTGGGGACCACTAAGAGAATGTTTGAATCTCATGATCATATCTCCGAAACTATTTGCCGAAACAACTTCAAAATTTCGAATACTTGTCCAATACTTATATGTATTTTTTTTAGTTCATATGAGGACATAACACTTTTATACAAGAAATGTTTTGCTAAGTAAACCGATTTTTAAAGAAACTTCTTATTTTGCGCTAGTTAATTCTAAAAAAAAGCTTAGTTATCGTCTCATAAGGCTTACGACATCAATAATAAATCATTATATATCTTATACCTCTAGCTCTACAAATTAATCGTGAGAATGTTTCAAAATATTTTTTAAATAAACTAAGGTCAATTTTGAGCGCAAAATTTACATAAACGTTTCTGTAAAATATGYTGATGTTTCTTAGATAGTCCTTCAGCTAATTACTCAAACAACTCAGCTATGTGTGAATCCGCTGGTTGAAGACTTAGCATTTCCAAACTACCTTCTATATCAACAAAGACAAATAGCCTTCTTGATACCATTAGACAAGTGAATAAATTAGTGAAAGGAGAATGTTGCTCTCAAGGGTTCACTGAACGCGACAAGTGTGATAGCAACACCACAAGAACTAAAAAAAATGTTARGAATTGTTGAAGACGAAATTGGGAAAAAGATAAATTAGACAATAATTTGAAATAACAAATGCGCCATAAGTATTATTTRCTGAGCGAAAATATAGCGGCGTTTGGAACATTTAGAGGAACACCTGATGAAACACTTGCTTAAGACAAAACGTTTCAGAAACATTGAGGCATGAAAGTGAGAGGAAATACTTCAACTTTTAGTCGGGAAAATACTAAGAGCGTGAGTGTGTTTATACGTGAGAAATTATCTATCTAGTCACACTGTGCTAAGTCCTTATATGTATGTATGTATTTTGGGAATTGTGTGTTGGAATAAATGTTCTAAGTGTAGAGTGTGACTTTTCACGCTCATTTGCATATAAATAGGTCATMAATTTTCAGTTAGCACTTAGTAGCGAGCGTTTAAAGTTTTGGGGCATTTGCTAAAACAAAAAAATAGCACAAATGGCCAGTTCAAMGTATGCGCTTGACATCATAAATATATAAGCTGGTAAATTTAGGTGTAAGTTTGTTRAAAGTAATGTAGGAACGACCTTGCCAAACCAAATAAAATGGAACATATGTTGGAGGTTTAGGCCAGCTCTTGACCAATATTGGTTGAGTCGAAAATGTTGTGAGAAACATCAGCACATATGTAAATCCAYATCTTATTGCAATGAAATTTGGAATACAACGAGTTACATGCTTTGGTAGATCTTTCTGTAGATCACTTTGAGTTAGCGCGGGCAGCTTCCTTACCAGTTTACACCTTCTACGATTAATAGCTCACAAAGCCGGCATTTTGAAGTCATACGTTTACATGTATTTGTTTATTATGGAACTAGTTCTCTAAATCTTCAGCATTTTATTACCACGTTCGATTACACAACATCGATATGCTTTGTTGTGCTCAGATTAACGATGTGTTTTAACGCTTTTGACTTCTTCGGTGATGGCCTCGTTCAATGTTAGATAAACGAACTAATTTAAATTTTCTAAACATTACAGCACATATCGGCCTACGTGCCGTTCAGCATACTCAAATGTTTCCCGCTAGCACATTTGAATTCTTTCGAGCATTYGGCCATAATATAAATCTGTTGAATCTTCGCGCTATAGCTGATAGATTTAAGCATTAATGGGCAGCACACTGTGCCAGAACCTTCACATTGATGCCGATACCATTGGGTTTGAGGCTTTTTCTTGAGTTTTTAGTTTAGTTTATTTATTGTCTTCTTTTTCTTTGACCGTTGTTTTGTCTATCAAAGCAGCGTTGCATGTCTAGTTTTCGGTTGGGAAACGTTAGCCAGCCAATCGCGCGCGCTGAGGAATTTCATCGCTGAMTACATTTAATTAATGCAAACGACCATTTAGCACATCACTCGTTCACTTACTTACGCTCGTTTACAAACTAACTAATTCAATAATTTAAATAAATGAGAAAAATTTGTAGCCAGTGCTTGCTACGGATGTTTGCTTCTGTGTGCATAAGTGCATACCTTACTCTGTAGTGCCGTTTGGTATGTATACTCGTATATGCTTAACCATCTATACTGTTCGCCTCATCTCGACACGAGCGCTTGTTTTGCCGGATGTTATTATTGTTATTGTYTGCRATGWGATTTTTGCACTTTCTACACCTGCWTTGTTCTTGCYCCCGCTTCATTGGTTTGTCGAAATAATTCTGAAATTATTTTAATTCGCCTAAAATTTTTGTTTTGCTGTTAATAATAATAAATAACCAGCGCAATTGCTTTGAGCAGTAGTGTATTTGTATGTATGTACGTAAATATGTGCGCTGTAATATATTACATATAATACCCGTTTCTTGTATATCATTACTTGTTGTATTCTCACCCAATGCCAGATTCACGTTTTCGGTGTTTATATATTAGGTTGTTTTGGTTATCAGCAATTGTTTAAATATTTGGAATTTTATTTTGAGAATTTGTTTTTTATTTTTAGCAATTTATTTTTAATGAGACACTTGAGCGTTCTCGATAAGGAATAATGACTTAACACGATTTTAGAATATCTGATAAAAAGTACACAAGTTTAATATTTTTCTGTATATATACACAAAAAATCAGCTCTGAAATACTTCTTAATTATCAGCCTGTTGAAAATACACCTTCGAATCTTTATTGAAATTAAGATTAAATTAAATGATCCTACCTGCTCTGTTTTTTAAGCCCAATTGTTTGATCATATCGTAATTTACAAGTCATGCATATTTCATTTTAGTTGCCTAAGTTTCTGTAATTCACTTTGTTTTTTATAACCTGAACAAGGTAAGTTAAGTTTTTCGCGAAGCTTGAAACACCCACGAAACGTCGGTGACCCTATAAAGTATATGTGTATATGTATACACTAGTAGACCCGACACGCGTTCTTCTGTACACACGTCGTTAATAGTATTGAATATTTGATACTGAGACGGTAGCGCAGTCTACCGGATCCAATGTAAATCATTCAAAAATTAACAACTACTTACAAATGAAAAATTAATTAAAAAACATTTTCCAGTGGATCAAATTGTGAATCTAAACAACCTCGAAATCCCTCAAAMACTCATAAAAATATCCATCAAAATCGGTCCAGCCGTTTAGGAGAAGTTCATTGACATACACACGCACACAAGAAATATATACATAAGTATGTATGTTTGTATAAAGAGTAGTTTTTGAGGTATCGATCTGAAATCTAGTAATAGTCGATGTTTCTTCTCGTAATTTCTCGAAATTACCGATATTTGTCCACTATAGCACATAGTTGTCATACAAACTTACTGATCCAATTCAATATAAATATCTCATTTTACCATTTTATCTTATAGCATAAAAGCACCTGTGAAAGGTGTTGTGACTTTCGAGCAGCCGAGTTTAATTTTTATGGTTTCATACTTCTTTTATACTGTAAAGAATTTTTTTTTACTCAAGTATGTTTTTTTTACATTTTTTAGCAAACTTATCACATTTTATCTACATAAATACGTATGTATATATGGTATGTGTTTACAGTCTTAGATCTTTTCATTTGTTTATASATACCTACACATGTATGGTATATACATATRTATTWGACAGCTATTTTTATATCAGCTTACTGCTTTTAAATTGGCATAACGCTGCCTAAAGCTCTTATAAAATTTATTGTTCCGCTGATTTCTCAAGTGTTGCTTCAGAAGTTTCAGTATTTAAGCGGCTCGCTATTATATCATGAAAAGTTTGTTTGGCAAATACGCAGTTAAATTATTCTGCGCAGTTTCGCTTAGCTTGCGCGTAGTTCATTGACTGCGCATGCGCGTGGATTTACACGCATAACCTGCGCCGGATGCCCTGCTGGCGCTACATTTATAACTATGTGAGTGTGTTTATGTGMTTTATTAACATTGTGCTTATAAATTTCGATTGGATACGACTACTTATATACATACAAACAAATCGAACGGTAGTCAAAATTCAATAAATCATTTTTTTATAAATCACCTTCTAAAAAAACTCGCTCATGTAAGCAGATAAAACTGCAATTAGCGTTCACTGCTTTAATCATTTTACTTCATTACCGAAAATATGATATTTAGGTTTTAATCTCGTTTTGCCCGAAACGCTTACCTTCTAAGCCACTTACCGAAATTTCAAGCAACAAGCGTGAACAGCCTTCTTCCTACATATGATTATCCATAAGGCATGTAAGTAAGATAATATATTGCTGCAAATGCTGTATGGCCAAAAACTCAATATTCTTGCTGCAACTGTAGACAGGTAAATCCAAAGCATGCCACATGGCGGCTGACCGCTATACGCCGACTGCTGGTTGTTTATGTGACATTGCCCCATGCTCGTGGTACACCCATAAATAAGAAAGTAATAGCCTATTGCATAGTCCATTCTTCCCGCATTGTGTGCTGGCTCTTTTTCACCGGCTGCCCAACAACAATAATCCTAGGTTTTCATTCTTTGTGCGCCTTCACATTTCAATGSCTCGCTAACGCGTGAAATATGTACCACACATACATATACACATTGCAGTAGACGCAAAAATAAATACGTCTTTGATATTGTGCACTCAGTGGTCCGGAGAAAAATGGTCGTCATAACTTTATTGTTTGTAATTTATCGGGCAAACGTGCTGCTGCTGCTACAAGAAAGGTTGCAAGAATAATATAGAGCGGAAAGAAAGCGCCAAGTAGCTAGAAACAGCAATTGGCATTGTATGAAGAAAATACAATATTTTACAATTTTTTTTTTCGAATAATTGAAATAAGAATGCATCAAATTTATTTTGTTTGGCGTCGCAGTACTTCGAGAGCTTCAACATTTGTTCCAGCTTTGCTTAAGCATATTCTTATTCTTAGTTTGTATGTTTTGCCTACGATTTATTTCAGAAGACTGCAACCTCTTAAATTCGAATCGAAAATCAAAGGTTGCCATTTCTTTTCCTACTGYTTGAAGGAACGCGGTTGGGTCGTAAGGCAATACCGGTTTATACTAAGCTTGTATGTTTGTTAGTATAGGGGCAGGTACGAAGCTAGCCACTTAAGTTAAAGAGAATAAATTTCAGCTACTCCTTGAGTGATACGCCCTACAACCAAACCCGTGCACCCGCATTTCTAGCCGCTGCATTGCAGCATTGCGCCTTTTCCACTATCTATTTCCCTCGGCACACCACTGCTTCATTGCAATGCTGCTTCCTGCTTCTCGAGGCTGTTGCTGACAGTGCAAAATGCGGAGAATTCCCTACAGGAAATGGTTAATATTTAATTCAAATGCCAAACTGCTAGAAATGTGCGTCGTATGTATATTTGCCGCCTGCCAAATGCAAGATAAAGTGGCTGCCTCCAAAGGCGCAACTAACTAAAGTGGTCGAAAACAAAGATTGCATAAGAAATGTGGCCAAGAAGCATCTGCAAACGCTGGCAGTTTGTACGTAGTACTGTGTGGGCTTGCATATTTAAGTGCCTGAGTACACATTTCACCTTTACAGCTGCGTGCACAGCTGGTGCTATTTTCTTCGCTCACACTTTAGTTGGCGAACATTGAAGATGCGGCTGCCGGTAGTGGCCAAGTTAGCACAAATTTCAATTTTTTTTTCCACTTTTACATTTTACTTACATTCGCTTTGGTGTCTCACTTTGATGCGAATGCGTACGATTTATTACCTTTGATTGCGAATATGGAAATAAATTGATATTGTTRAAGCTACTTATAAATTTAACCMTTTTTAATGCTTTTTTAWTAATATTTTCCAAAAACATAAYTTTTAAACTCTTYTTAAGCAAATTGTTSCAATTTCAWATATTGTTGCAATATGAGTRTATGATAACCAATGTATAATCGTTTTATTACTGAAACTCATATACAGTTTCAGTGTATGAAAACCAATATATAACCATTTTATAACCAAAACWCAAATTTTRTTTAATTTTGAGTGGTGTTTTTTATTCGTTGGCTTCGATTGTAAACTTATGAGAAGTGAGGTTACGTTATTTTGCATTTTAAGCGAAGATATGTCAATATTTAATCCTATATGTAAAAAACTAAATAAAACAGCATCCAGACATCTTTTAAAGCACAMTTTCTGTACGTACGTTTACTCTCCTAAAAATAAGAGGCTCTGTTTGTGTTTCAAAGAGTCAATGACTTATCACAATGGCAAAAAATCCAAATGTCGAAAATTAATCACAGCGTTAAAACGGCCAAAACAAACAAAACAAAATAAAGAAAACAGAAAAAAATATTGTTSGGCTGTCAGCCTCTAAAACAGCCAACTAACCAATCCAGCAGCTGAATTAACCAGCAGCGCCGACCAAGCGCAAAGGCGGCAACCGCATRAGGTCAGCRGCGGCTCAAACCAACTCGTGATTGTTATACGTTGTTGTTGCTTTTTACAGTTGACAGATTTTTTTCCACCCATGCTTAATGTTTATTTGTGCTCACTTTTCATTTTGCTTAATATTTTTTGTTTTTTTCGTCTGCACTTTTGCTGTTCATTGTTGCAGCAGCATGTTGCAGCTCCAAAAGCGAGACACCTGTGGGATTTTTTTTCTGCATTTATTATTGTTTCGCGTTTTGTTTATGTTTTCTTGTTATGTTGCTGCTGGCGTTGCAGGCAACATATGCATTTCGTCTATATGTTTATGTAAATTATGTATCTATGTATGTTTGTGCATACAATGTTAAAGCGATTTTTGTTGTTGTATGTTGCAGGTTGCGCATGTTGATTGTGATAACGGAAATGCGCCTTTGTGCAAAGGGCCCTAATTAACGTTCACAGTTGTGCGAGTAATGAAATAATAAATGCATATCTAAATCGCCGTTCAACTCAGAGCTCGGCGTAGTTGCTATATTTATATGATATAAAAAACGCTTGTAAACGTGTACAGGAAGTGCGCCACATTTATAATTTGCATTGAAAGGTCGCAGACGTTGGTTGTATAGCAAGGCTATCGATTTTTTTTTTGGTTTAGCGATTTATTTGAGCAGAATTTAGCGGATTTTTATATGACACTATGGTGAATAAATCAATTTTCAATTAAAATTTTTTGGAAGTTGTTCAATCAGAACAATTTCTTTGAAAAATGTAGCAATTCCTATGATATTAAACTGTACCAAGTTTCGTATAGTCAGCTTGTCAATTAAAAAAAAGTTGTTTATACAAGAATTTGATTTCAATCGATCGGTTGTATGTATAGCAGCTGTATACAGTATTGCTTCAATTGCAGTGATTCCAAGAAATGAGCAGCTCCTTGAGGAGAAAACGAGATTTACAAGTTTTCAGAGCAATATCTCAAAAACTGAGAGCCTAGTTCGCCCTTATACATATACACAGACCAACTCTTTTCCGCGTAAAAAAATGTCAGTATACCTATGTATATGCTGTTACTTCCTTTCTTTCCTTAGTCTTTTTAATTGTTATGTATATCATGAAAAAATTCATATCTCCCATGCTTACCCTCACTTACCAACTTATATGTATGTATGTATTTAAAAAAAATCAAAAATATAAAAGTATATACTATATACTATATATATATTTCATAAACGTATAAAAATTTTAAATGTCATAAAATTTTATCGAATTAAAAGTAGAAGAAAAACCAAAAACATTGCAATTTTCGCAGCTTACATTGAGGGAAAACTATCTCAAATGACAAAAAAAATTAATGCACACATACAAACACACACTTACATTTCAAGCCTGTGTGTGCCATAGATGTCAAAGCGAGCATTAAAGAAAAGGTGCAGCAGTCAAAGACACCAGCAAAGTAAACTCTGATTCCAATGCGCCTTTCACTGGCAATCACACTCACATACATACATACACATCTAATGAGGAAAATGAAAAGAAAAACAGCCGCTTGCGTAGGGTGTGGTACGTAGAGTGAAGGAAATCGCACGTCACTATTGTTGCACACTTCATAAATATGTCAAAATTAATAGAGTCTACCAGCGCCTGTGACTTCTTAAATGCTTTTGTATGCTCAACTGTATTTTACTTTCATATATGTATATACATATTTATGTGTTTGTGTRTGTAAAGTATGGTTCGGGGTATACCTTTTCAAACCTCGGCATTGCGTCGTCAATATTTGATTGACTGGGCATTTTGCCACGTCACATATTTATTGATGAACGCATGTATTTGTGTAGGTATACGATTCAACTCGATCAATGGCATATGAAGTAAMGGTAAAGAATAAGGAACTTTATGAACTTTCTTCTTTCGTAAATATTTTTTTTTAAATGAAAATATTGAGTAGTCGAAGAAGTTTTTTCGTATTTTGTCATTGAATACCGTTGCAGTCGTATGTCTTCTTTTCGAGCGGAATTCTTCTCGCTTTGCTTGGAGTTTGAGAAGCTAACGATATTGTTGGACACTGTGAAATTTTTCGTGCCGCATTGAAAATATACAAATTTTTCTTAGTTCGATTTTCGTATATTGTACAAAGAGACTTTCTAAAGGACTTACGTATGTATAGTTYCCATTCAAAAGTTTGCTTAGAATTAGCTCACCATTTCTGCTGCGCATCAAGCAATTAATGAATAAACCTTCTTCTACAATTAGCAGTCTAATTGCACTACAACCGACTCAATTATCGCTTARTGAGCATCAGTCACAGCAATTAGAATAGCTCAAATGCCACTACTCTGCATACCTAAAAGCCTTAATTCAGTTTAGAAAAAGAGACAGTGAAGAAAAATACGATCAGCGCGCTAATGGAGGCATTTGGAAATGTAGACTCTCATTACACCTTGACAGAACTCAATTTAAATGCCAATTAAATCGCCAGTGAATTTGTCAACTTATCAAATTTATTCTCTCCTTCAATTCTATCTTTCATTTTGGCCATTTCAGCGAATTCAGAGAGAAATGAATATATGTACATATATTAGGCTAATGTAGATTGCCCATTGAAGGTGTGCCAAAATAAAATGTTAATGCAAAGTGACAGCAAGTGACTTTTTCTGGCAAAATGTACAAAAAAAGTAATAGAAATATAGAAAAAAAAATATAAAAAAACTAGGTGAAAATGCGAAATGCGCTTCTCTTTTGCGTTCTATTTTCAAGCACCAAACTGAGTTGGGAACGGACAACAACCTTCTAGGGCAACAACCACATACAACTGAAAACATAGCTTTACTGCCAAAAAAAAAAAAACTTAAATTTCATGCGGCAAAAGCAACACAAACAAAAACTATTTGTTTGTGGTTTTGGTTTGCACATACTCAGCTCGCGCCCGCCACACAATGGCCGCCCACACTTACGTTTATTTAATAAATGTGGAAATTACCTTCATTCCTTCGCTGTATTCACACATAAAAATGTTTGAAATATTTCACTTGCGTGCTTGGGAAAATGCCGCGTGCGTGCCGCTGAGGTTCAAGGTTGCCATTTGCATTTTTCGCACCAATTTCATACACCCCTGCACAACAACAAGTAGAGTTAGATGTTTATGTCATGGTAGAAAAACCGCAAACAAACAAATTTGCACGTCAACATGTCAAAACTAGATGTGTGTGCGTGCTGTCTCTTATACACATCTAGATGTGTATAAGAGACAGCTGCACAACAACAAGTAGAGTTAGATGTTTATGTCATGGTAGAAAAACCGCAAACAAACAAATTTGCACGTCAACATGTCAAAACTAGATGTGTGTGCGTGTGTGGAAAGAGCAAAAGTCTTTTTGAGTCCAATAACCGTGACGACGAACCCTTCCTAGCTTGTGTTCATCTCAGCGCTTTCGGCGCCTGATGACGGSTGGCGGCAGCTGCGTGAAGGTCATCGCACACCAGATTTTCATGCACTCGTGCTGCTCATATCTCACAGACGTGACAAGGAGACGACTAGGTTCGCTGCCACGTATGTTTGTTTATGAATATAAATAATTATAGTATGTACTGTGCAAATTTACTCATCAGATGTGTGAGCACTTCCGCTGATTCATTTTCCGTATTTCGTTTATTTTTGCAATCAATGGCAAATATTCTTCCGCATCTAGCGGCGAATGGCCTTAGAAATGCGTACCTGAAGGCACCTTCGTCAAGTTTAAAATTAAACGCTTTGTCTAAGAGGACATGTATTCTTGGTCTTTAAAACATATAAAACTCTTAAGAAATTTTGATAAAAGTACAGTACACAGCCTCTAAAAGCAGTAATGATATTTCTTAAAGATCGGCTGAGTAGTTCTCGAGATATCTTGTCAATCGACTTCAAAAGCACAGTTTCGAAAAAAAACGCGTTTAAAGGCGGCGCTCTTATCTTCGCTAGCCCCGAGCACACAAGTTATCAAGGCTTTATCTCTGAAACAATTACTCGGAACAACTTTAACATTTAGRACAATATTCTAGAGATGTTATAGAATAGAATAAGACAATAAAAAATCGTTTTTTTCGTTGGTCGAAATCGGTCAGATCAAACAACTTTAACAAGANGAAGTTTTTATAATTCCTAAAAGATAAACTTCATCTTAAAACACGCCGGCTCGAAATCGGTCTAAGACCTGTAGAGTGTTTCCCGCATACGCGTTTTTAGAGAAAAAAATTKACCTTATTATATATTTCGTTCTTGAAAATACCTCTGCAAGTAAAACTACTAGTCAAGAAAAAGTTTACAACAAGACTTCAGCTTAAGTATAATTAAATGTATGTATACGTGCTGGTATTTATTCGCTTAAGTATTTATTTGCGTCTACATTGTAAAAGTATTTTTTGTTTACAAAATGTTTACACGTTCTTTTTGTGGAATTTTATTGATAAGCGGCGTCAGACTCGATACAGCGCTTCATAGCAATTTAGTTCCACCGTAAAATCTACGCATTGCACTCGACAGCATATATGATAAGTACATACATATGTACCGGAGCATATCAATTGGCATAAGCTGTCATATTGGCCCGTTTTCACAATCACCTGTGTTTATTTTGTTTTAGATAACTACATATTTTTGTTTTTGCTTTAGGTAATTTTATTATTTTTATACCCTGAACGGGCTATATTAAGACCTGAGCCGATTTGGACACGCCCGCCTGTATGTACACACATATGCAGTATGGAAAACTTTTTTATTTGATGAGATATCTTCAAAAAATTTGCCATGAGTTATTTTCCAAGGCAACGCTACCAACACTGAACATACATACATATCGTTTAGATCGAAYCRCTATAGTACATACTTACAATACAAGCGGACTGTTCAAAATCAAGTCTTGTAGGGGAACTTTTGTATTTGTGAAGGGTATTTTAGCATCGGTGTAACCGAAATKATGTTTTTTGTATTTTTATTATATTGTAATACCTTTTTCCACTCAGTCAGTRTTGCGCAAATTAATTTTTTTTATGTTTAATTTATTTATATGCAAGTGTAAATGTATAGATAAATAACAAAAAGACCTGCTTTTATCGCTATTTTGTTAAGTAAATATGCCAAGCGAGTTAACAAGTGTAAAAATTTAGGCACATACAYACTTGCGCAACCATATTGGAAATGTTTAATTTTCTGCTGACTTCCATGAAACTTATGTGCGCGGGTTAACTATATTGTTAATGGAATATAATATGRAAATATTTTTTAATTAAAATTGAAAGTTTGTATACATGTAAATAATATATCAAAAAATAACTTGCTTTCAAATCTCAAAGCTTCAAAATTTGTCTACTGGTCTATATGAGGCGATGAATCTCACATGGACAGATATTTGTCCTTTGTTTTATCCATAAACTCCTAAAAGTAGATCACCAGATCCACTTAGATCGATGAAGCGCGCTTACTACAAATATATTTTTACTACAATTACAGTTATATTGGGTAGTCGAAAAAGTTTTTTCGTATTTTGTCAATAGATTTCGTTACAGTCATATATCTCTAGTACTACCAATCACATTATATTATACCATACAGGGTTGGAAAGGTGATATTTTGGGCTTCATTTAACCAAAAAAAAATTTCATTATAAGTATTAAAACATAAGTTGAAGTTTGATTAGAAATACGAAAAGACTTTTTCGATTACCCAATATATAGTTTTATATTTCTAGAAAATAAGCTCGTCATATTAAACAAATTTCTAAATTATTTTTCAAAAATATTCAATAACTTATCAACATCTTTCTATTCATTTCAGGTATGTGTCGCATCATTCAACATTTCTATTATATATGRGAAACAAAAACAACTCTTTCTTTGTATACATACTCGAGAGATGTGTTGTATGGTAAGTATTCATGTGCATGAGCCGGTCAAGAACATTAACCAATAAGAAAGAAGTGCAAGAGCTTCGAACTACAAAGAATGCAAGGAGTGCAACGAAACTGTTTCCAAAAGGGTGTGGCTTCTAAAAGGAAGGCAGCCTGACTGCTATGGTCTCTAATCTGAAATGCATAGCCTTACTATATACTTCCCTGAGTATACTAAATATAAAAAAAAGTATATATATATATGTATATACACATATGTACATATGAAATGTTATTTGACTTTTTTACCGGCCTTGTACTCTTTAAAGAGGCTGTGCAAACACACGGAAAAAAATCAGTTTCTTACAAATTTTGTTTTTTTGACTGCTACCTTGATTAAACAGATAAGTTTAAGCAATGAAATCAAAAGCCAACCCTTGTGCTTTGTGTATGTATAATTGTAAACAAATATAGGAATTCTCATGCGAAAGATCATTCGGTTGCATTAACCACCCTTCAAAAATGTATGCGTTGCAACAGCGCTCTTACAGCACACATACATACATACATATATATGTTCACATCAAACTACTTCTATATACTGCTATTTGCACTTTGATCAAATAAGGGTGTGTAGCTGTTTGCTGAAAGGCTTCTTACCCGTCTTGCCATAGGTAATGCGTGTAGTGAGATCAATCTCTTCCCAGTTATAGTCGCCAGCTCTGCTTGTTTAAGAAGTATGTTTCAAGTATGTACATATATGCTATATGCATATATCTGCCGAGAAGAGAACGCCCTATGGGGGTTATGTGCACAGTCTGTAATTTTTTATACATATATCAGCTAAAACTGAGCCAGCTTTTCACTTTTCCTTGCTTATTTCAGTTTTCTCGTATTTGCATTTTTCGATCATCATACCTTTGGCTGCTATCCCATTTCCTTGTGAATTATATAAAATTTATGCAAATTGCGCCTTCGGTCGCTGCTCCTAGCTTGTGTGTCTCCGTGTTGTATGTATGTACGCTCGTAATTTAAATGAAAAAGACTTCGATGAAGCCTCCTTTTAACTCATTTCTGTCCTTCCTAGTTTTTTTGGTGCCTTCGTGTAGCTTTGTTTGGTTTAATTAATGGGTTAGCGATGCGTTAATGTATTTATTGGCGAGAGCACTGACAAAGTCGTTAATGGCGGGATGGTTTTGTTTATGTAAATATAAGCAATATTTGAAGTTTATTTGATTTATTTTATTATTCGTCTTAAACTCATTTAAATGAGGTATTTTTGGAGATGTTGTTTGTTTTTTTTAAGGGGTTATGTGATGATATTATTCGTTTATGAAATGATAGTGTTCTCAAGTGAGCTTTATGGAAGCAATCCCAGTAATTAGAGTTTTATAGAAAAGAAGGAGGTAGTCAATAGGGCCTTGTTTTTGCTATAAATCGCGTATATGTCTGGCGTTTATACTCTGAACAGGTTAGATTAAGTTTTCCACGAAGTTTGTAACACCCCGAAAGAACTTCGGAGACTCTTAACAACATATATATGTATGTACATAAATGATCAAAGTAGATGTAACCATGTCCGTCTRTATAAATACCACGAGTTTTTGAGATATCGCTGTGAATTTTTTGGAATCGGATCACTAGATATATGTACACATATATGGCCTTCATACAAACTTATCGATCATAATGAAGTCCTTATACGTAAAAATTTTTTATTTCAAAAGATATCTTCATGAAATTTGGCATAGATTATTGTTTGAGATAATGGTGCAATCTGCGGAGAAATTATTCAGACCGGATCACTATAGCATATAGCTGCCATACAAACTGATTGATCGAACTCAAGTTCTTGTATGAAAAAGTTTTTTTTTTTTTGAAAAGATATCGTCATGAAATTTRATATGAGTTATTTCTGAGAGCAACGAAAGTATTTCCGAACATATTGTTTAGACCTGGTAACTATAGCATATATGTAGCTGCCGTACAAACTGACTCCTACCTACACCTGTGAAAGGTATTATAACTTCACTATTGCTTATTTGCTTGTTGTGGGTACTAAGAATTTGCAGTAAATCTTTCAATTAATTACTTATAAAAAAACTTCAAAATTTTTATAAATAATTCACTTTATTAGTTTTATGATTTTTCGTCAAAATAAAACTATTATTTGCACTCTCTACTTTCATTCATGCACACCCTCGCATTCTTGCCGAAACCACCACCTGTCCAAAAAGTATGCCATGTTTGTCAATAAATTGTTCATTGCAATAAATATATTTGCTTGAATTTCTATCGTAAACCAGGCGTGACAACTGCTTATTCCAATGCAATAACGAATAACAWTAATAATATAACAACAATAATAGGAAATTATCTAGTTTCCGCCCGCAAACATATTTTACTGTTTCCTTTTTTTACTTACCACTTGCCCGAATGTTGCAATTAGCTTAAGAGGGTTGCAATATTTACGTTGAAAGTTAATGAGCTTTGTCGAAATATCGATTAAAAGGCGATTGCTTTGCTTACACTCACGCAATCAATAAATTGCATTGCAATAGGAAATCAATTTATTACAACAACAACTCATTAGCTCACAGACAACTAATTAATAAATGAATGGAGCTAGAGGCAAGTGCATTTTTGTAAGCACTTTTGTTGTACCCTTGCTTGTTGATAAAAACATTGTGTTGGAAAACCTAAAGGGCAACCCTTATTTGAAAATATATATTTTTATTCGTGAAGGATTTGTGTGAGAGAGTTGTTTTTTTTCTAATTTTAAATTGATATCAAAAAATTTTCAAAATTTCACTTGGATCCATTAAAATTTTTTTTGATTTTCTCGAAATTAATTACTAAAATTGTTCGGTTCGCTCCTTYTAAAAGTTGCCACCTTTTAAGAAATATGCTCTTTGCTGTTGTTAATTCATTTGTGCCACTAACCTCATTTCTTCTAATTTATAAACAATTCTTCTGAGTAATTTTTATTATGTGTAAATATGTTTATGTCTGCACATTTGTACTTTCCACTTGCAAATACACACTTACGCACATATGCATTTTAAAATCCCTCATTTGTCACATTCCCATAAGTCGTCRGCAACGTCGTTGGCGCATAGTCGGCCCATAATTCCCATAAAGCACCCAATTCACATGCGGCCAACATATGTGTCTCGGTGAACACATATTTTTTTTTTGCTTTTGACTCATGACTTTGGGCCCCTTTGAGTGTGGGATAGCTGTTTAATTATCGGTGCACTTGCCATGGCGTAGTTTCGYTGCCTTTTCATTCATGGACCCATTCATCTGTTTGCTCTAATTATACATGTGAAGGTCCCCTTTAATCATCTTAAATGTTTATCTCAACAACATGCCACCCATAAGCACACAAACATACATAGATACAATCATATATGTACATACATATATACACTATTTTGCTTCATTAATCCACATGCGAGTGGAAGAGTTCAATCCATTTTCTGTTCCATATTCTGTTTGCATACTTGGTCCATTCTTTTTGCTTTGATCCATAAATGTATGTTGACTTGTAGCATATCTTTGTTTTTGTTAAAGAACTAAAACAATTATTTCCCCTCTTGAGGTTTTTGCATTAACCGTCTATTAATACACGCACTGTGAAATTAATCTTCTTCCTTACCTCTCATTTTCGCCAACTGTAAAACACATGTGATTTTGATATTTTTCACCATTTCTGTGTTTCGAAACATATCTACCTACCCAAAGAATTATTTTATTGTTTTCAAAATTCTAAAATTTACCTAATGATTGTTAATACTTAAAAGGTATATGTAAATTCCAGTAAAAAAATATTGAACCAAGCGAAGGCTAAGTTATACTGGCTCCTTGGTAATACCAGATGGAGATGCAGTTTAATTTAAGTCGAAGTACACTCGTACGCGTTGTCGCGCTACGCTTTTTGCGAACTTTAAGAGCGACTTGATATCTAATTTTTATACTTCATTTAGTTTCTTGAACTAAATAATTTCTAGATATCTAAGCCGAGCTCTACATAATACTGGACAGAAGATTAGAAGTTGTTCCAGTGTCTCCCACACCTACTTTCCTACCTTTYTGGCATATGTATGTATATCGTTGTTACGTATGCCCATCCGGCTCATATGTGATGCCATTAGATTTTGACCTGTTAGTAGACCAACAACCATCCTGTAATCCATTCGAGAACGTTTCCGTAAAAATTATGCGTGTTTCCCTTCGCGGCTCTGGTACATGATCTTGACGATCCTGGATGTTTTTAAGGATCCCATCTCGCAGCGATGCGTCTGACAGATGCTCTTTTTAGCAATCTCATCAGCTATTTCGCCTGAAATTCCCGGCAGCCACTACATCTACACTGCCTCCCTGCTTCTAAGGACTTTCTCTGAAGCGGTGCGATGTAAGATGGGCCAATTCAAAACGGCTACATAAAACGTAACACCAATATCTTTGAAAATATTTTTGCTAACCCTAAATTTTTGATTTATTCGAAGCACTGGAAGGTGTACATGAGTTGCAGCGTTCTGAAGACACCCGCCTCGAAAAAATAGGCTCGTACTTACTTCACAATACCGGCAGATTGGCTTTTCTGAAGCAAAAATAATTAGCGACGTTTTA
This sequence comes from Bactrocera latifrons, assembly GCF_001853355.1. Classification (NCBI taxonomy): domain Eukaryota; kingdom Metazoa; phylum Arthropoda; class Insecta; order Diptera; family Tephritidae; genus Bactrocera; species Bactrocera latifrons. Next base: position 74,092 of record NW_017535553.1, on the reverse strand, counting down.
ACTATAATGTAAACTGAATATACCAAAAATTGGACTTGGAGAAAAATCGATTTTTTAAAATCAAATACCATTTCTAGTATGGCTTTGAAAACTCATTATACAAGCGGATGACAGTTTAAGACTATTTTCGACCACTAATATCCGAATGTAATTACRACTTAATTATTCATTAATTGAAAGTCGGCAAATATTACAATTAAAAAGTCTGSTTTTTAGTTTYCCTCCTCCACTCGCTAATGAAGCCATCAATTAATCATCAGCAAACCGGTAAACCAGCAATTATGCTTTGATAAATTAGATAATTACAGTGCAACCAGCGTCATTAACAGCAGTAAATGGGAAAAAATAGTTWGGCAATTTTCCAAATGAATTAAAAAAAGTGGGCACATTCACCTTCACCTTTATATTTGTAATTTTTGTGTATGCTCAAATAGTACGAGTATATTTCACTTAGTAGTTTCATTCCACCTTTACTGTCCTAGAAATGTTTAGGCCATCTCCCTATTCTATTAGTATATGTAATTCCTTTTCATTTACGCATCCTCTCGGCTTTGTGCAATTTTCTAAATATTTTCTCTTTGGCCTGCCAAATATTACCTTCGTAATGCACAAATCCTATTTACGCAACGCGATTATTTGTTGTCCTTCTTAAATCCAATATAGCTCAGGAGTATATGTTATTATTACCTTTACGCCCATTCGCTTTGTCATTTCCTTATTATTTTTCCAACAAAAAACTTCTAAACAAAAGCAGTTAATMCACATTTCCAAAGCTGCAAACATGCCGCTCTTTGTATTTGCTTACATTCGGTAGTCGATTTCTTCCTGTTCTGTAGGTGCTTCCTTGCAACTGGTTGTTTGGGTTTTACGCCAACGCACGATTTGGCCACTGCTAGCAATTCTAATGGCAAAACAAGCGTGGAAGGTGCTTATCAGACTTTTTTTTGAATCGGTCAAACTACCTGGAGAAAATGGGGAAGAGGAAGTTATTGACTGGCACGCTGCCACACAGATTTAACTGAATATTTGTGTGTGTGTGTATGTCGCTAATGGATTATGCAGTATGATGTGCGCAGGCAAAGTGAAGACAGTAATATTTTTAGTACTAGACTGAAACGAACTAAAGAACTTAAAAAAGTATATTTTAAAGGTTTTTCTAATTTTTACTTATGTGTTTTCCATATTTTAAATAATTTTCTTTTTTTTTACCATTAATTATTGGTCAAAATGTAACATTCATAAATGCTTTTCTAGTAATSTCATAAAATGCTTTCATAAGCACCTCTCTAGTTCTTATGCCATATGTTCTAATGTTTTTCTAATATTGTGTATAAAAAACAATTAGCCGCACGCAAAAGCCGATAACAAATGTTCAGGGCTTGGAGTCGCACATCTATGTTTTACGTATGTACATATGCATATAATTACTATACTATATATGTTAGATTGAAAGCATGTTCCTACTCACTCATGTGCTACTATACTCATATGCAATATCAAGGGCCAAACTATTTTTCTAATAAATTTCAAGCGTGCTGATATAGTTAGCGTAAATAATTGCAATTTAATTAWGCTGAACAATTGAGTAACTCAAGCGGAAATTATGGTTACACACTCTACAGGAAATGGGTAAAATAAAACTGCTCGATATTGTGTTTACAAATTTAAATTTTCATATTGTAATATAAAAATTGATTTTTTTTACATATCGTCACCTAAAATGCAAAGCAACGTATTATCAAAAAAAAATAAAAAATAATTAAAATCGTTGTCAGATATAATATAATAACCAATGCAGAACCATTTTATAACGAAAACTCTCAATTTTGTTTAAATACGAGTGTAATATAACCTTTTTGTAACCAACACTCAAAATCTGGTAACCAATATAAACACATTTTATAACTAAAACTCCAATTTTGTTTCAATATAAGTGGTTCCTATTACATCGTTTTTTCTTCGACTGTAACCTCATGAAAAGTCATGTTGCCTTATTTTGCATTTTAGGTCACGATATACTGATAACCTTCAGCCTATGATAAAAATAAAAATATTATATGTAAATACAATAATAATAAAAAATAATAAATTGTGTCATTATGCATGGAAATGATAGAATTTAGCACAGGATATACATACTAATAGTATAAAATGTTTTGAAATTACAGTAAACACATTTAATAACAATTCTCGTTAAATTCATATATATGTAAATATGAAATACGCTTATATATGAAAGCAGGCATATTTTCGAGCTCGCAATCATCAAATAAAATCAYCTATAGTTTCGAGTGTAGGAAAGGCCTTAAATGGGCTCAAGTGTCACTTTTGACCAAATACAGCAAAAGTAAATGAATATTGCAAAGATAATCGTAAAAGTCGAATACCTGCACTGACCAGCATGACCGGTACAACTCGGGAAAACAACAAAAAATCGTAAAATAAAATTAAACGACATGAAACAAATCAGCAAGGCAAACGAATAAGTGAAGGGCATTATGGAAAACATTAGCTGATAAGGACAAGAGTATACCTACGGTCATGCATATGTCCATCATATAGCAAGCTGTTATATGAAAGTGACAGCACTTCACGTGCCATATAWGACTGAGGCAAAGTGGAGCATTATTGTATTAACCAAACGGAAGAATGTCCAGCACTTTGATAGGAAGTTATAACGTTTATAAAGTCAAATATATCAGGAAGTACGATAGGTGGCCATAGTKGTAGTATCGCACTAAATACATGATAATGCTAGTAAGGGATATTATATCTAATATAACGCACTTTTGTTTTATATGAATTTGGCTACGGCCAGCATACAACACCAACAATAAAAAGTTATATCTAACCACGAAARGGTGCAAACTTATCGCTGGTTTGTTCAGTGAACTCTACCTGTACCCCGTAAACCCAAATACATATCGGCATGTAGTACTGGCGCGTGCGCGTTTGTGCGGCATATTTTTTGGTCAAATTGTCGTAAAAACTAAGTGGACATGGTCATTAAAATTTTACGACACTTTGCAGCCAAACACAATGTGGTTAGTTAGGAGATAAACGTATGAAGAAATGCTCCTGCAAAGCAGTAATCCCCAATCGTCCCAACTTCTATATGCTCAACTGGTTTTTGCTTCTTCTTTTCTGTTAGTAAAACTGTTGTAGAACTGACAGCTGGCATATAGTATATGATACCGCAAATGCTTTCACGGTAGTTTTCCGGTAGCAAAATTGACACTTCTCCTGCGGCTCAATCATCATAAAACTCGATTTTATTGCCTTAGAGAATATTAGTAATAAATAGAAAACATAAAATGATATACCTAAAATTGTCATTAATCATTTGGTTCTTACTTACGTACTTCTGGTGTTGCTGTTGTGTTCAAACTGTCGGACATTAAAACTTTTCATACCCTGCAAAGAGTCAACATGACAAGCTGAGTGGACTTAGTCTTCAATGCGTCATGCGTGAACTAGKCAATCAGATTTTGAGATATCGGTTTGAAATTTTACGCAGAGCTTTTTCTCTCCACGAAACTGTTAGAATTTTGTCAGAAACGCTGATATCAGACCTTTATAGCATACAGCTGTCCTACAAACTGAGCGTTTTAAATCAGTTCTTTGCAAAACTGGAAACTTTTGAATTTGATGGGTTATCTTCACGAAATGTCTTATATATTATTGTCTAARGCAGCGCTATAATCTYTGAACACATTGCTCTGTTCGAATYACTGTAGCGTATGTAGCTGCCGTACAAACTGATCGAACAGAATAAAGTTTTTGTAAAGAAAACTTTTTAGTTAACGAGATATTTTTGTGAAATYTGGCATGCATTATTTTCAAAGCAAACGATACAATCTCCGAGAAAATTATTCAGATCAGATCACAATTAAATATAGCTGCCATACAAACTGAGCGTTTCAAATCAAGTCTTTRCACGAAAAACTTTTATACTTGAYGAGAAATCTTCATGAAATTTGGCAGGGTTTATTATTCAAGACAACGATACAATCGGCGAAAAAAAATTTGGATCGAACGACTATACCATGTAGCTGTCTTACAAACTGACCGATTAAAATCAAATTCTTGTATGAAATTTTTGTATTTATGAAGATTATTATAGTTTCGCCGCAACCTAAGTTTTTCTAATTCTTTTTTTCAACAAACTTCGTACTCATATTTGCGACTTTCTCAAAAATCAGCGTTATAAATAAATATATGACAACACACACCAACTGTCATCGCTGTCAGCGAGTAAGTAACCAATCAATCAAAGTTAATGTCTACTCCTTAAATCACTTGCGTTTGCTGTCGAGGAGCACAAAGATATCGTTTATTATCATTAGATAATTTAACAGCTGGTTTTCGGGGTCGTATAACGAATGCCCAAAGAATTTAAAAAAGTTGGCGTATACGAATATTTATATACATATATTTATATCGTTACACATCAGTCCAAATAAATATAATTACCTTGTATTTTGTTTACTGTGAGTACATACTTTAGCCTTTGTATTTGTTTATTCAAGTCACTTTTGTTTGCATTTGTAGCATCCTTGACCCTTCCATTCACACTTGGGCCGGCCTAGAAAAACATACACACTTAACCGGTTTGCTTTGTTTACAAAAGTAAAATGGAAAACAGAGCATTTCGAAAGCGTACTTCCTCGTTCCGCTTTTGTGAGGTTTTCTTTTGATTTTATTTCGTCTTTTCTATTTCCACATTTTGTAACCTCCTTACGTAACCCTTAGCTGCAACCTCTTTCACTTTCTTTCACAGCGAGCTCCGCACAATTTCATGCTTTTGTTCTCTAATTAGAAATTCCACAACAAGCTTGTCAGTCGCTGCTTTTCTTTTGCGTGTTTTTCACCTTTCACTCTGAGCTAGTTAGCAGACTAGCAGACTACCTTGATATAAATATACAGCTACATATGTAAATTTCACCGCAATGTTCGTTTGCATAATCATAGCTTAACGCCGTGTCAGCGCTGTCCATTTCGGGGTTTGTCACTAGGAGTATTTGTTTTTTTTTTTTTTACTTTATATGCATCATTAATGTACTTTGAACTAGTATGTATACACCCTTTTGGAACGCCAGTTTTCCTACCATTTGACATGTATTGTGCTCATCTGTCAATTTGACATTTAAGCGCAAAAACATTGCGACCCTTYTAAGCCACCATTCTTGCTGCAAAGTGCGTTTTCGTGCATTTTCCTTAAGTAAGTAATTATGCATGAAAGTAGCTTAAGTTTGCAGCGCGCTAATGATAACCTTCGATTTGACATTTCATTTGTCATCTGTCAGCGCTTACACTGCTTACGACGCTTGTGTCAAAAGTTAATCCTGTCTGCATGTTTTTTCCTTCGTTTATTTACAGAAAAATTGAGCATAGAAAGCGCAATTAATAAAAATTAACATACTCAGAGGATTAGAAAACAAATGGCATATTTAATCGGTTATCTCCTTGGTAAAACGARGTGAGTGACTTGACTTCGTTGAATCTTGTCTACTATGCTATCTAGGCGCTATTCTCTCACTAATATGACATTTGTTAAATGAGCTATTTGACTTTCGATTTGTTGCGCTGAGCAATCATTTTTTAGACTCATAGATTCATAAAGGCTGTAATAAAATGTTAAGTAAATCACTAATGACGCAAAGTAATGAAAGAGTCAGGAATGAAATTTGCGTTTGGAGCTTCAAAATTTACTTTCGAAATCACGGAAAGAGGGAAACGTCAAAGATCCTATAACTGTATGTGTGTATATATGTATTCTATTCCGATCTGTCTATGCATGAGCATACTAGCCAACAGTTTTTTAAATGTCGATATGAAATTTTGCACACGTTACTTTTCCTATAAGAATCTGGTAATTTTTCTGAACCGCCGATATCGGACCACTATAGAAACCATACAAACTGATCTATCGAACTCAAGTCTTTGTATAAACAGTTTTTTTATTTGACGAGATATCTTCACAAAATTTAGCTTGGTTTATTATCCAAGGCAAAAGTACAAGCTTCGAAAATTTTTTTTAGATCAGACGACTATAGCGTATAGCTGCTATGCAAAATGTACGATCAGAGTCAAATGCTTGTATGGATGATTGCTTTATTTGAAAATATATCAACACGAAATTTGGCATAGATTATTTTCAAAGACAGATCTGCAATCTGCGAACAAATTGTTCACTTCGGRCCACTATAGCATATAGCTGCCAAACAAATTGAACGTTTGGAATGAAATGCTTGTATGGAAAACTTTCTTATTTTACGAGATATCTCCACGAAAATTGGTATGCGTTATTACCTAAAGCAATGGTACAATCTCCGAAGAAATTATCCGGTTCCAACCACTATAACATATAGCTGCCATACAAATTGGCCCCTAAAAATCAAGTTTGGTGCGACCGAAGTTAACATGTTTTCTTGTTATTAATTAAAATTAGCATTTGTGTATGATTGCATTCACTAGAATGACAATCTGGTACACTATTGTCGCGCTTAAGCAAATTTCGCAAAGCTTTTCGCCCAAACAAGGTACGAATTCCAATACATACATATTTTGTTTTCAACATTCATTTACATTTAATTTCATGCCATTTGGTGAACTGGTTAAACGTGTTACCGGCAAGCGCATGCGATCGCCAATGTTGTACTAGCAAAATCGAAATCAAGTGAGCTCTTCAAATACACATTAACAACACATTCACAAGCCTGCGCGACAAGCGCATCTCAAGGCTGCCAACCCAGGCAGAGAAAGACAATATAACATTAAATCAACGTACATATATTCATACATACATATGTAGTATGCGCGGGTTTTAGCATATCACTGCTTTGACCCGTAGTCTTCTGCCTACAAACCGCCTTTTGCACATGCACACACACGCTTACAAACAATGCGATATACATACATATATCATGCACTGATAATTGTACTTTCAATTTTACTGTAATACCCTGCATGCATTGCCGCATGTCTTTGTTTACACGAACAACGCCTTGTGGTCTCTACTACTGACCACCTCCTGTTTTCTGAGTGTTTCTCGAGTAGCGTTCTTACATAAATTACCTTTTCTTGTTGCTGTTGTGTCATTGCCAAGGCACAGATTTATGAATTTATTTTTTAAGATATTTTAACAACTCATAATACAGCAATTTTCACGTGTAGCTGTCGGTATCCAGTTACCCGAAAACTCGTCTGGTAGCGCCTTGCGCGCACTGCAAGATTAACCCCCTCTCACTAGCGATTATCACGGCTTTATGAAGACCAACCTTAACTGCCACAATACACTCATACTATATCCTATACGTACATACATATGTAGTAACAAATTTGCCCTTCCATCTGGTCAGCCATTGTCCAAGCGCGCTTCCTATGATCATCCTGTGTTATTTTAAGAGGAAGCCTTTTTTACATGCTTAACCATATCACTCCCCTAAATAATTTACATAACAATCGCACGAACCGTTTCTTGTAGACTTTGGCAATGCTTCCTGCCATTGTAGCTTCTTTTGACTGCCGCTGTTATTTCTAATATTTTCTTAAGTGGCAGGCTTATGAAATTGATCGCTCGTTATTAACCCCGAAGTGTGTAGTAGAACTTGAAATTCACGGTTTATTTATTTTTTCCTTTATTCAAAGCAGTTTTTATTTCTGTTTGATGCATGGAGCGCTGGCTAATTTGTTTTGGTGGTGAACCTGAAAGCTTTTTGTACGCAAAGAGATATGTATGCTCCAACCAGAGCAGCATTGCACACATCTGTTATTGTAAGGTTTGAAATAACATATACCAATATTTTCTAAAATATATTAAAATCAAGAATTAGATGAGGTTTCTGAAAGCTTCTAATCGATCTCTCAAAGCTCTTTAGAGCTTTTATATTATTAGAGCTTTTTTTAAACCAAATATTTGCAATATAATAGAGAAATCGAATAAAAGTATCCACTTCGTTTATGAAAAAATCAACGAAACTCGATGCTTCAGAACTTTGGAGCTTTTATATTATTAGAGCTTTTCTAAATCCAAATACTTACAATATAATAGAAAAACAACTAAAAAAAACCTGCTTTGTAATATGAAAATAAAAATCAACGAAACTCATTGCTTCAGAATTAGCTTATTCACACAGCAGTTGACTTTTTCTGCTGCCAACTGACACCATCACTGCGTTTGTTGCATGTCAATAAAGCCATATTGTGCATCGCCTGCTCGTGTTGACATTGACAACTCCACGAAATCGGTGCGCCGAAGGCTATACTTTGCAACACCCGCCGTTTATAGGCACACTTGCATGTCAGGCAATTTGACTAGGCTTTGGGCATGTGTCACCATTGCCACAACCTGATTTACAAGCTGCTCTTTTATGGGCAAACCAGCTATTGTACGCCTGCATACGCCGCTAATGCTTTTGACAAACTGCGCACGCTTAATTTTTTATAATTTGCTTATAAGTTTATATTATTTGTTTATATCAAAAGCATGTGCCACTCGCGACATTTCTTAGCGCCCGCCCACAATAAGCAGTCAAGAACTTTGACATTGACAAGTAAACAGCTTAGCTTATATTAAAGTGTTTTTGTGAGATTTTCGCCTTTATTTATGTAAATTAAATATTGATTTTTTGGTATCTAAAAATATATTAGATAATATATCGTCACTAATATCAGGTCACTATTAAATATAGCTGCCATACAGAAGAACCGATCAAAATCAAATTCTTATATGGAAAACTTGTTCGTTTGAAGATATATCTTCCCCAAATTTGAATGAATTATTRTCCAAATCACTGCTATATTTTTCGAACATATAATTCAGATCAGACTACTATTTCATATAGCTGTCACACAAACTGATCGAACGATAGCATGTGCTTGTATGAAAAAATTTTGTTTCGCAARRTCTCTACACAAGTTCAGTTTATTGTCAAGAGCAGTGCCACAACCTACGAATATATTTTTCAGATCGGACTACTATGGCATATAGCTACTATATCGTTCAAATCAAGATAACAATCTTTTTATACCCTTTTGTGCTATAAGAAATGCATTTGCTAAGTATATTATAGCTTTGGTGCAGCCTGAAACTTATATATCCTCTGAAAATATTGGTAAAACAAAGAATACTCTTAAATACAGTAATAATTTTCTGTTACTTTGTRCCATATAATTTGCATACTTGAGTTTAGAAGCATCAACCAATGCCCCACACGTATGACCACAGCATGTGAAGAAGTACGAGTATGAATTCCGCCTGATGCAACTCGCTCGCTAAACATGCATACCGCTGACGACATACGATGACATCTGACGTTTGCTTGACAGCATCAAGCAGCTGACACACTTGCGAATTCRCAACGCTACTTGAAACGTCACACAATGAAAAACAGAGATTATAAAAAAAATGTGTGCAAAAAATCAGCAAAAGCAACACAAAAGACTGGAAATGGGAGTTGTTGCAAAATTGCGCTTTTCCAAATCGAACAATGCGAAATTTATTATTTTTCAAACAACTCAAAACGAGATCGAGTTGTGCAAATAAAGGGCGAAACAAAAGTTACAAATTTGCCGAAAAATTGAAACTGTAGCAACGCATTTAAATCGCGAGAGTGTCCAGCCAGAAAGTAAGCAATTGTTAACTGTAAAGACRCGCAGAAACGCTCGTTGCCCTTCTGGCAGTCTACATAAGTGGCTTTGTGTGCGGACAAACGTGTGAGCATAATATGTTGTGTGATGATTGCCTGCCTGTCAGGGCGTCTAGCTGTCAATCAAAGCCATGATGGACGCATAAGGGCAAGACGTCTGTTGCTAACACAGCATAAGTGTGTATTTCACAGAATGAGCAGCAAACTAAGGCAAAGAAATGCAGGAACAAGCGCACGAGCAATTGCAATGAAAGCGGCAGTTTCACTCTTAGCTTGTACTACGTTGAGGAGTAACGGTAGGAGCGGCACACAAAGGATAACTCAAAGGCAATGCAGCATTTRCCTGCCATAGATCTGCAGTATGTCATTCATGAGTTTTGTGCTCTATTGTCGGAACACGGCTACGCCTTGCAAAACAAAGACACTGCTAATTGTGCGTGTAGGTAAAAACTACTGGCTGCTGGTTGAAAAACGACAGCAAACATGAGGAAGTCGAAAACAAGTTCCTTCTCAACCACATACGCGTCTCATAGTAACGAGCTTGAACCACTGGACGCTGAAACACTCTAGCCAGAGTTGCATAAAATAGAGCTTTGGAATGAGACGCGCTTGTCGGTTGCTCATGGGGCATTAACTGCTTGCTGAAACGCGCGTAGACGAACAAAAGTGCCCTACGTACGCTGCTTGCTGTCAATAGGCTGCTGGCAATTGTCAGTTCTGCTGCTTTTTCGGCCCGTTCACTGAACTTACGACGCCAGTTACCTAAGCTTTGAGTAGGAAGTAATAATTCACTATTATTACACACATACACTCAAATATAAATATATGTGTGTTTAAATGTATTATGTTCCTAGAAAACAACTGGCAATTAAAAAGCAATGATTTTTATTTTATTTAAATTATTCTCAYACTTGGCAAAATTAGAGTTAGCTATTCTGGCATTTTCATCCACAGCACATTTTCAGCTATTGCTGTCTGAAATAGTGTCAAAATGTCAGCCATTGCTGTCATAAAATGTGCGAATTACTAACTTTTAGGTTGTTACCAAAATATAAACTTTTGTAGTTTTTGTTTTTCAACATTTCCTAACAGCCGTTAACATGGCAAATTAAATGCTTAAAAGGCATWTGGCTGTACTCGCTGAAATTTTTATAATTGACGTGTACGATTGTCAGCACTGGATTACAGCAGGCATAAATATTTTTTTTTAAACAAGCTTCCTACATACTTATGTGCTTATTAAATATATGCTCTTTCAAGTTTCGCTGTGCATTGCATACTAATTGGCAGAGTATTTTGGTAATTTGAATAAATTCTTAATAACAGTTAGATTTACCAATAATAAGCTAAACAAAATACCATAAACTGTCAATAAAAAGGGGTTTGGTCGCGATTCACCGAAAACGTTTTGGTATGCACGGCAGTTTGGAAATTACT
>NW_017535553.1:38475-62896 GCF_001853355.1 Bactrocera latifrons | reverse complement strand
GTTCTATATTTTTAATTTTAATTCTTTGTTTTGCAAAATCAGTAGTGTATATAAAATTTTTGTTTTTTCTTTGCATTTTACAGACTCTTTCGTCAACAGTCAAGAATGGACGATCTCACGTTCAGTGCCCGACTTGCGCCTAGGCATAGTTGGTTCATTGAACTCCGGCAAATCAGCTTTAGTGCATCGTTATTTAACTGGTTCCTATATGCAAGAGGAGTCGCCTGAAGGCGGTCGCTTTAAGAAGGAAGTATTCATAGATGGCCAAAGTTATTTATTACTGATAAGAGATGAAGGCGGACCACCAGAAATGCAGGTAAGCATGCATATAAAAGGTTTATTAATAAAAAAAATTAAATTGCAACTTGTGTAAAATGCCTCGAAATATTAGTATTTTGAATGTCCATAATTTCTTTTTACTCAAGAGCCTAATTAAACGAATTGTTTTTCTTCTTTTTCACTGGCGTAGACACAGCTGTGTTTTAGGAAATAATTAAAATTTCGTGAGTCGTCAATTGTTTCTTATTATGTTGACTTACGTGCTTCTGAATTAAAATTTTCAGTTGTATTCAGTGCTTACTTTGTCTGTCTTGACGATTTTCGTTTATTAAAAGCTCACACTTCGTTGCTTACTCGTGAATTCAAAAATAATACCGTAACTACGCACCACCCTCCATATTCACCAGAAATGATTCCTTACGATTTCTTTCTTTTTGTATTTCCAAAAATAAGGATCTTTAAAGGACTGTCGCTTTGTTTACCAATTTACGTCAGCTATTAAATGATTTTACTTATCATCAATTAATAGCTTAGGTGCCTCAATGCGTGCTTTGTTTTCGCATTGATTTTATTCACTTATAACCTAGCATACATTTAGGCTTGGCCTTCCAAGTAATTTTGCGTTGATTGTCGTGCAAATTGTAGTTAAATCGATAATAAAACTTTTACGTCATAAACTACGTAATTGTTGACGTATTTCTGCTTTATACAGGCATATACGGTATATATTTTTATCAATTACGACTATTAACATGATGTACTCTACAAAATTGTGTAAGCAACGCAACTAATGGGTGTGTTTTTGGCAGCAAAATTAGTTATGACTTAATTTTTTTGAGAAATCTGTTGAAATGGCATTCTGCAGCAAATCAGTGTCTTCATCAGGTGTCTACTTAGTAATAATTTTTAAAAACTTTTTAGCGCGATATTTTTTAATGTGTAAACTATCGAATCATGAAAACAATTTTAAATTTTTTAATTTTCATAATTTTTTTTTTCAATTTCAAAAAGTGTTTTTTGTTTTTAATCAAAAGCTTGAAGTCAAGTCGAATTAACCATCACCAAAAGCTTCCACCTGGTTTGTGCTTTTGTTCAACTATTTCTATTGCTGTTCCCAGACCAGCTCATGGTGTTGAGCGTAATGTCTAGAAATTAATTGTCATATGGGACATTTTCTCCTGATAAAACTGTTGCTTAAACTATTTATTTAGAAAAATATTATTTATTTAAACTTAGTGCTTCATTACTTCCTCAAACTGCTAACAATAGCATATATATTTGTTTTAAAACTTTCTCAGTTGCACTCATTTTTATTCACAATCCATATACCTCATTAAGTTTGGCTGCTCTGCTGCGCACATTCGCATACGGAAACCCTTACACCCACCCACACACTCACGCAACAACAGTTTCCCCTCCAACAAGCACAGCTTTTTTCTYCATTTACTTTGTAGTGCCGTTACACAATGCTACTACTTCTGCCACCACGTTTTGCTTGGCTGAGTGCGACTCGGTGAGGTAAAAGTGCCAAAGGGTTTGCTCGTGCCTTCGTTATTTTCTACACAAGACTCCTGCTTATTGTTAACTTTAAAAACCCATTGACTATTATATTTTTGTGGAGTCAAAGGGAAGTTATTACGACAATAGTCTGCAAAAGTACTACAAACTTTGTAAGGAATATGTGTTAAAGCACAGTTATTTACAACATTTTAAATAAAGTTTTAATCTGGAACAAAATGATTTAAAGTCACAGTTTTCTTAGCAATACAAAGCATTGCAACAATAAAGGATACATGCCTTTCTATATGCATTATCTGTCTCATAGCATTTCTGCACCCACTGTTTTGCACTTTTAATCATTTATCATCCCAAGTCATTGCGAGATTGCTTTCGCGGAAGTGAAAACACGTAGAGTGTGGGCACTTTGGGGGTGTAAAGTCAAACTTACAAAGTGTTTTCAATTGCAAATGATCCGTATTTAGGTCAATTGTTGTCCTTTTTGTTATTTACGATACATAGATTCCACTCAAACTTGCAGACTTACAGCCTCACAATCTCAAAAGGCAGAGGGTGCGCTTTTGTCTTTGGAATTCAAGCGGATTTTTTTCGCATTGTTCGTATGAGTATGAGAAAAACAATAAAACTGTTTGTCATCACAATAATGCGAGTGTAAAGCAGAAGCCTTATTTCGTAGWGTCTTCATTGTCAGTAAGATTCCTAAACGAAGAATGAGAGTAGAATATGTGCTTATGGCTATATTTCAGATTTCACAGCGAAGGCTTACATCGGGTTCGTTTCTCGCTTATTGCTTTTATTTTCTATGACTACTATTGGGTTATACTTAGAGAGATTTCTATAGCAAGCATAAAAAGTTTATTGACTTTTTGCATTATTTTGCTTGACTGGATTTAGGTTAGTGTGCGTCGGGAAATTTGAATAGTTTTAATGAATGTTTATTGGAAAATGTATAAGAAATKCTAAATGTATAAATATTGTATATAAGCGATTCTAGGAAGACAATATATTAATCTCTTTAATTATTTTACTCTTGCCATGAGCAAAGCACTCTCACTTGCCTGGCCATCAACTTATTACGAAAAATGTGAAATTATCTCAATCCATTCAGATAAATTTTCTACATTTTTTTGAGGGGACGAGTTTCAATTACAATAATATGGTCAATGAAGAATAAGTATTCCTTTTATAACTATAAAAGCTTCCATGCGTTGCGTAAATATTTTTTTAGCAATAGGGCAGCTTTTTACTTTAATGAAGTTAAAACCAARCAACGCTTTTTTTATGTTTYACCGAAATTGTACCAGGTGTAATTAAAAGATATAGATTTGACATAMATTTTAAGGAAAATAGTTTTATATTATACATATATTTAAGAGTTTTTCATATAGAGAATTTATGATCTTCCAAATATTTTTTGCTAGTATAGCTTTATGCTTGACATTTTCATCGAAATGTGAGATTTTCAATAAATAACATACAACGTTTCATTCTATCAATATGTCTTCGTTTACATACACACATATATTTACTTCAAAGCTGCAAACTGTAATAACAAAGCTATATCCACTTGACTCGTCAGGAAATAGAAAAAAGCGCAACTTCTTTTACTTTCATTTGTATAAATGTCTCACTATACTACAGTAAATACAAATCCGATTAAAGTTCTTGAAGTAAACACAAATAGATATAAATACAMACCAACGCACTACCTAAGGGTGCCTACAAAATAAGCTTTCATCAGTTACATGCCTGTAAATAACCACAACCGGAGTTTGCACGCATTGTGTACACCTCCCTCACCATTTCTCTCATTGTCTCTTGACGCGGCGCACATGACAGGTCGGTGCTAGCTGTCTGTCTTTATTTTACCGTATGTGTAGTGGTATTTAGAATTCTTAGGTATGCACATAAGCGGAGAACTTAGAAAGAGCTTTAATGTAAGCCGCTAGAATAAGGTTACCACAAAAAAAGAATACATGACAGTGACAAGCGGTGTCATRACCCAAGAATTTGTTAATATATATTATATATAGTATAAATATGTAAAGCAAAATGTAAACTGGACTAATAAATACCAGGACACTTAGTAAATACCGAAGCAGCTTTGAGACACGAACATACAAATCGATTTCGAACTTAAAGCGCAAATATTAGGAAATTTAAACAGCACTTTGACGCATTTAGCCGAACCCTTTTGGTCGTTTTGTCACTAAATTCCAAGCAGAAAAGAGTGAAACCCATGAATTCCCACATATTGACGCTTGTGTGCCTCGTTCGGCTGCTTATTTGCAAAGTGTCAAAGTGTGAACTGTGCACTACAAAGGGCCAACTGTCACAGCACCACTAAACRCAGCCAAACACGACAAACAATCGGCTTAAAGCTGACAAACCGCAGCAAATRAGACGGTCTGGGTTAAGTATTCATTAAAAAGTRCCGTTGGCCGAGTGYGATTGCTGGGGTGGGCGCGTTTTTTTGCTAGTCTGCAAATGCCTRGCATGCACAATGGTCGGCCAACSGTTATGCTGTGGCTGTGGCTGGCCATATRACACGCTTCACATGACAAGTGAGTACCTGCATATGTATGTGCGTGTGACAAGTAAATGCATTTACATGGCGACCGCATGCCGGCGGGTCCGCCGCACAACCGGATCGATGGTAAATCAATTGCGGCATTTTAGGCGCTCGGGCAGTGGCTTGACTGTTGGCTCATGAACGATATGAGTACCTCATTCAGACATATGTATGTAAAGCAATTGTGCTGCCATGAAATACTTACATATGTTGCAAGGAGTGCGGTTTTAAAGTTGGGCACCAGCGTTTTCAACCCTTAATGCTTTAGAAGAATGCACTGTTTTGTTATTTGTTATCTGTTATTTAAATAAATGCTAAAGCCTCTTGCATTCTGCGAAAAAAATTGCCCAATCAGTGACTGTGCTKCCAGCAGGAGATTTGCGAATTTCTCCTCTAATTCCGCGCTGGAGGCGCGAATATTTGGCAATCGAAAGTGACGTGCGAGTGGGGATCGGCACGCAGGCAGCATGTCGCTTCCACATTCGCTCTTGGTGACCCTATTCTATACTATTCTATAGACTATAAGCCTTTCGAAAAATACTACAAACGCAGTTGTGCTTGCATTTTTTCGGCGCAGCGTTTTTTTTTTTTCTGTGTTCGTAGTCAACAACTCTTTTGTTTGTGCAATTTTTCAATATGTCAATATTTGCAAACCTCGTAGCGATAAATGGTAAAAGGCGAATTAAACAMAAGTAAAAATTGCGCGCGCGATTTTTCCGTTCAACCCCCCGGCTTAAAGCTGCATACATGTATGTACATACCGTTATGATATTTTTGTAATTTTCGCTTGTATACCGCGCTAGTTGTTGGGATTATAGTTTTAATCCCGCTTTTCACAATTTTCAATTTCTAATATGTTTACCGTAGAACTTTCATATTCCTCATACTTTTTGGTCTGAGCYAGCCACGCGCCGTTATTTTTCCTACTCTGGCCTCGTTTGCTRTTTGCTCTACACTCGCATTCGTTTTTTTGCTTTTTTGTTTGCTTTGCTCTGGGTAGTGAAACTTTTTTCATGCTGTTTTTTTCTCCAACCACGTGTTATCGACTGCTGTTATCGTTAAGCCTTTAATGCCGCTGGCTTGTGCATATTTTTATAATTTCATTTCATTTGAAATATCAATTCACGCGTTAAATTCCCTTTTTTATATGCAAAGTGAATATGAAATGGAATATTCATGACAGGCTGCATTAAGTGTTGGGTGCATATTGAGTATTTACTTTGTAAAAACATTCTATTAACGAATGTTTATGAATGCAATAAAAATATATTGCATTGCCAATGCTTTTTATTAATGTAAAGATAATGAAAAATTAATCAGTTGGGAAAAGCAATTATTTTTTTAATTAATACGCTTAATGATGGATATATTGGGTAGTCGAAAAGTCTTTTCGTATTTTGTCAATAGATGTCGTTGCAGTCGTATATATCCAGTGCTACCAATCACATTGTGTAATACCATATAGTGCTAGAAAGGTGAGATTTTTGAGCAACATTTCAATAACAAAACAACAAAAATAAATTCGGGGAAGTTGAAAAAAAGTTACAGCTGTTCTAATTTTTTGTAAAAATAATGAAGAAATTTGATATATTTTGAAATTTTTGTATAAGAAAGGGAAGAATGACCACGCAAGCCACCAATGAAATTTGTGAAGTTTACGGAGACAATGCTGTATAACCWCGTGTAGCACAACAATGGTTCGCTCGCTTCCGCTCTGGAACTTCCGATGTGAAAGATGCACCTCGCTTTGGTTGATCTATCGTTGAAAAATTGGATGAAATTATGGAAAAGATTGACCAGGAACRTCGCATGAGCAGCCATTACATCGCTAAGGAACTTGACATTCATCATCAAATGATTTTAAACCATTTAAAAACGGCAGGCTACGAAAASAAGCTCGCTGTTTGGGTACCACATGAATTGTCTGTGAAAAATTCAATTTAGTGAATTAACATCTGCAATTCTTTGCTGAAAGAACAGGAAATCGAACCATTTTTAAAGCGGAGATGAAAAGTGAGTCAAATACGACAATAATGTGCGAAATGATCATGGTCCAAGTGTGGTGAAGCTCAACAAATAGTCGCAAAGTCRGGATTGACGCTTCGAAAGGGAGTGCTGAGTATTTGGTGGGATTAGAAAGGAATCATTCACTATGCGCTACTCCAGCCTACTAGAACGACTGATTCTACATTTTACTATCAACAAACAACTGATTAGATTGAAGCAAACAGCAAAAAAAAAAAGATTAATAAAAAACGGCCAGAACTGATCAACAGAAAGGTCTTCGTCTTCGTCTTTTTGATGWCTTAGCAAAAACTGGGGGAGCTTGGCTGGAAGTTTTGATGCATCCGCCATATAGCTCTGACCATGCAYCACCGGACTACTATTTGTTTCGGTCAATACAGAATTTCATTAATTGAGTAAAGTTGGCTTCGTGAGAAGCGTGTGAAAGTACTTGGTGCAGTTTTTCGCCGAAAAACCAGAAAAGTTTTACACTGATGGAATAATGTAGCTAGCGGAAGAATGGCAAACAATGTTCGACCAAATTAGTACATATTTGGTTCATTAAAGTTCATTATAAATAAAAAAAAAATTTAAGTTTGATTAGATGTCCTCTTAAACTTTTTCGACTACCCAATAGTTTATGAGAAAAGAGCGCTCAAAGTCAAAAACAGCTGCTTTGGTACACTGTATGTTTGTGTCTGTAAGCGTGTGTAAAAATTAATTAATTTTATATGCCTTTGTACTTTGCTTCCTACTGTTCGTCTTAGAGTACATAATTCGCATATAAATCACAWTTTGGTTTGCATTAAAAATGCATGAATACGTAACTCCATCAAAAGCATAAATAAATGTGTGAAAATGCTGCATGCAACCACTTYRGCACGCAACAAWAAGCTTTGCATGCGAGGAAAAATMAACCACAAAGGCTCCGAACCAAATGMAGCGGAAGGCAAACGCGCTAGTTCAATGCTTCGAAGACAAGCCACCACCCACCCATGGACCCTRTCTATGCKTGCAAGTGCTGCACAGAGCAAYAGCGCTGCTTGTGGCCATTTAATTTCATRGCAATTGCTACACCTTCAACAATGCAGCGGGCAATGAAAATTCAACGCGCACCCCACAAGTAAAGTGTTAGTTTTGTGTGATCGACAGGAAGGATGCAGGAAACGGCGGGTGAAATCGCCATACGACAATTGTATTGTCGCAGAGTGTTTATGCTCATGATTGAATACAAGAAACTCACATGACACATACATRTAGAYATAGATACGAAAGCAATGCACACAAGGCTGAGTTGTGCTTAAAATTCATACTTGCTGCAATAATGACGGCATAACGATCATTAGAGCACCGAGCTGACGACTCCGATTGAAGTGATATGCGTCTCAAGTGCACGTGCCAATGCCGCCGTTCAACGTCGCTAACAAATCTGTACCTAACAAGGAAGCGCTTTCACGCCGACACACGTCTTCGCGGCACCCGTAAGCTTGCATACAAAGGGAAACATAATGAATCCGTAGCATGCACACCCCGCAGCCAGCAGCTGAAGTAAAGATATGGCTGCCTTCATGTCAGTTGCACTTCTCGTCTGCCGCTGATAACAGCAAACRCCTGCAAGACAGTCACACCGCTCTTTATTGTTATTGTTTTGCTTTTTGTGTTGCCATACTCTGGCAAATGTCACTAACGCCTCGCGTCTACTATTTATATCGCAYGCGTTASYAAGAAAAACTGCAGTGTCGCAGTGATTTGTGAAAGCTCTAGCACCGGCGTTGTGAAACCGTCATAAGCGCCTGCAGCTCGGCACGCGCAGTTCGACAAATTGGAAAAGAATGTCTCATATCAACAACAACAGCAGCCGCGGTGGCAGTGGCARGCAAATAATGGTACCAGCAGCGTGCAATACAAGTCTGCTGCTCCCAACTACGTTCATGAAAGGTGGGGTTCTGACGCCAATGCAGTCTCACTCACTTAAAAAGTCTCCTCAAGCGCCATTCAAGGCTGCATTCAAGGTTGTCGCTGGCAAGTAAAAGACTGGCAGTGGCAACCATTTGACATTTTCTGCATTGCGCCTTTCAAATGGACACTCCATCAAATCGCATGCATGAAATCTACGCCAAAGAAAGCAACAACTATGTACAGCAATAGAAAATTGCTAGCGCCATCTTTGATATATGAGTATACAGTGCAGAAGTGACTGTTTTGAGCTGGTAGTGCCACAAAGGATGCAAACAGGCTATGGAATAATCTAATTTATCTTTTTTTGTAGTGTTGCCAACCTGTTTATTTTTTAGTTTTATCTGTGAATCTTTAGTGCATATACATTCGTTAAAAGTGCACGTGCTTTCTCACATTTACTTAGTCAAGTCAATCAGTGATAAGTCCAACGTCTTGCATAATCCAAWAGCCAGGTTTATAATTAGTAATTTAGCCGTGCAGTTAAGGAACTAATTAGTACATATTGTATAATTTGCTACCGCTGCACTATTCCTATTATATTTATTACAGTTCAAACCACGTGCGCTTAGATCCTTGATAGGCACGTAAGGKTTGGTAAACTGTGTTTCCTTTAAGTTCTGTTATTTTTGCAATAGCGCACCAGTCGTTTCTCCTTTTTAGTGTGTGGCGCCAATTGGTGATTCCAAGCGAAGCCAGGTCCTTCTCCACCTTTTAAATAACACTGGTTGCAAAAAAGAGCTGGGCACATGAGTGTCACACGAGTTAAGGCAAAAATACTCATGCACTGAATTTTCATTTGTAAGTCGCTGCGGAGTCGCAACCAAACCGAACCATTTCTGAAGCGGATACTGATGAAAATTGAGTCACTTGSGACAACGTCAGCAGCAAAAGGTAGTGCTGGAATCGGGATGAGCCGGCTTAAACTGTGGCCAGGCCAAGAAAGACTTCTTGGTTTGGCTATATTTTTCGTAAAATTGGCAGGGAATCATGAAATATAAGCTGTATGACCATACTCTTAATTCGGACCTTTACTGTCATCAATTGAACCATCTAAAATTGGCTAGTAGGAGAACATCGTTATTAGTCGCCTGGAGCCAAGATAGATCAGTTTGAGATTGCAGGGGAATATTATAATAATATACTTTATGGCTAAACTCTTAATTGGAACATGTACTGTCAGCAATTGGATCGTCTGAAGAGAGCAATATGACAGAAGTGGCCAGATTTGGTCAATAGGAGAGAAATGGTGTTCTATCAGGACAATGTTAGATCACACATCTCAACGGCGGCTCGCTGAAAGCTGCTGGAGCTTTGCTGGGAGGTGTTTATGCATACACTGTATATTCCGGACCTCTTACCAAGTTATTACTACCTCTCCCAGTCTAAGGCGAATGATTTTGCTGGTAAAAAGTGCGCCTCAAGAGAAACTTGTGAGAATCGAATGTTCCAGTTTTTTACCAATAGATACAAGGGTTACTATGACAKTGGCATTATGAACTTGCCTTCGAAATGACAGTAAGTTATCGAATAAAACGCTGCATATTCGACTWAAGTCGGAACTTTCTAACTATGTTAAAAACAAACTTCAAACCTTTATATAACAGATCTTTTGAGTCTTTACACGAAGTTTTCACCGTGTATTGGCAAATTGAAACAAAAATTCATGAATATATTTGCCATATTTCACCCATTGCATGGGTTGGAATTGAATTGAGAGAGTTCAAAAATCACAACACCGTGCGCTTACACTGACGTACGGCGTTTATCAAGCGCCGAGGGCAAAAAAAGTTACGCTTTAAAACACTGTGCTGTAAGCAGCTCAACAAATTCACTTTTCCTATTACTGCTTCATATGCTGTTGTTGCATGAACACAAACACAGCCACCACCTAAGCCACCCACCCGCTGTAGCTGCAGCACGTTGTGGGCCTTCCGCCGACAGAATTTGTGTCGTGCACGCTTCCGCTTCGGCGATGTAACCATTTGAACAGCGAAAATAAAAGCAATACAATTAAATATTTCGTGCCAACAATTTATGCATGACATATAGAATACCGTATACCGAATCAAAACTACACACAGATACATATGCGTGCATGTATATGTGTGTATAAGCGAGGTATGTAGTCATCAGTCATTTGCTGTGTCGCCAGCGCGTCGCTCGAGGACATCATTACCATCCACAGAGGCCCATGATCAACAGCACCACCACCACCCCAACAAAATGTGCGAGTTTGTGCCACCACCACCAACAACAACACCCCCACCCCACTTGCCATACTTGTGCGTTTTGCCGCCGTCGCCAACATAACCATTCATATTTGTTGCCGTCAGCGTCGCCGACGTCTGGTGTTTTGGCACAAACAAAAAATGGATTTTCCCCGACCATAACGGCAGAGCAGCGCACACCCTCTCTCTCCTCCTCGTCACCCGGTTAGTCGATACTTTGCCGTGACAGCGCTTTTTCCTATTTTATTTGCCTACAAATGCACACAATAACAATAAAAACAACAGCAATGGAAACATCAACAGCAACTGAGACAGAGACCGAAGCTCAAGCTTTGACACTGTATGTGTGAGCGTTCGKGTGTGTGTGTTGGTGTGTTGGTGTGCTTCAAATATGAATCCTGGAGTATATACTGTTGCCGGCTGACTGTTTGCCTGCCTTCCTGGTTCACTGGCTGCTCGGCGAGTTAGTGTTGTGTTAGCTGGCAAGAAAGACGGTTGCGAAAGCGAGCTTTGCCTAGAAAATTGTGTTAGAAGTTGGTTTSTGTTGTTTGTGTATTATAAACGCTGCTACGTGAAAGGCATACTTTAAGGCGCCAAATGGTTTAAATTGTAAAAAGAAGTGTTAAAAAACGATTTTTTGAYAATTTCAACACCTTAACTGAAAAAAGGGTAAGATACTTTTATTATTTAAGCCGTTTGCAGCGTATTTGTTGAGAAGCAGCCGCTGTGTCTGTTGACCAAATACGCTCTCCAACCCACACCAGCCCGCATACGCACACAGCTATGCATATATTTTCTATATATATATGTATGTAATTTGTTGCAGTAGCTTGTTCTCTGAGCGCGTGCCGTGTGTATTACTCCGCTTGTGGCATAAAACTCTACAAAAAACACCCTCTCAACAAGCGGAAGTACACAGGTTGCAGGCTGATTGCCACCTTCACGCACACCTTCGACGAGAGTTGCACTTTGGGGCTGCTAATGTTTTGTAATCCTGCGCACTGTGCAGTAGCATTCACCCAACTGCCACAAACAGCTTCTGCAACAGCAATTATTATACATACATATATATATATATATATTCATATTTGCAGTAGCAACAGCATAACACTGTAGCCTTCATCTACGACAACAGCGGCAGCAATAGGCACATATGTATATGCACGGCCTCTGCTTGACGTGCAACAAAGCTGTTGCAGCCAGTTATTTGCCACTTGAATGCGCTGCATGCAGCGTAGCATAGTCAGACAAATGCAAATATGCAGAGCAACACACTCTAGTCCAAATATACACATAACTCCAAGTTGAATTTTTCTTTACTTGATGTTAGTATACATATGTATATCGTCACTTAAAATGCAAAACAACGTAACATCGAGAATGGTAATTGAGTTTTTTAGTGGTTATGGTTCACTACATCATATTACATATAAGAAATAAAAATTCAGTTGCCGCTCTCAGATATAACCAATATTATAACCAGTTTATAACCAATATTATAACTAATTTATAACCGATATATAACCACTTTATAACCAAAACTCAATTTATTTTCAATATTACTGGTTTCTATTATACCTTCGCCTGTAAATCTTGTAAAAAGTGACCTTACGTTATTTTACATTTTAGCTGACGATATACATATAGATATGTATACGCTGACTTCACTTTATATATGTATGTATATGTAGGTATTTGTAGCAGCAAATGCGATATTTTAGCGAACATTTGAAAGTTCATTATCCTATGTTCCAGCTTGCTTGCGGACAGTCTTCAAACTACATCACACTTTGGTACATTTATTCATTTATTAAAGTAAAGTAAAAAAAAATCAAAAAGTAAAATTATGATTTATTTTAAGTAAACTTTAAACCAAAAAATTCTAATTTAAAAAGTGCTGCGTTCTCAATTTCTCTCATATGAATACAGTTTTCTGCAATACATACACACGTGCAGGTGCTACTTGCCCTCCCCCAAAACTATGCTACACCTCGTTGACTCCCACTTCATTAAGCATGCATGTAAAGCGCGCCAAGTGCTTTATGAGCTTTGTTCGTTGGGCTCCAAGCATCTGTGTATGTGTGCCCACAAGTACATACAATTAAAACTACAACAAATTCTACTGCGCTGTCCAGTCGCACACGTAAGAAATATGCCTTTCTTCTTTTCGAACTTCAACTTCTATAGCGCTTATGCGCCTACTCCACTCGAAGCTTTTGTGTTTTCAAGCACCGCAATGCCRCCGTCAACACTTCTATGCTTTTCTACATACATATAACGTTACATAAATATTATTTATTTGTATTGTTTGTGCTTACATTTAGCTTGTAAGTGAGTTTTTTGTTTGCCAACAAATGTCGCTGGCTGGTACCTTGGTTACTTAACCTTTACTTAGGCATAGCAAAGTCAAGGGCTTACAGTTGTTGTGATTTGGCAACGCATGCTTTAGCAAATTCTGGCGCTAAGTGTGCACTAAGATGTATGATTTTCCCCTGCATTTTGTTGGATTTTGGATTTAAATATTCCTCTATTCTTCTATACTTTAGCAGTTATTTATTGCCTCATACAAATTACCAGACGTTTTTATGCTTCATATACATATTTATTTTACATTATATTTATTCATAAGTTAACTTATTATATAGTGCTGCATTGTGATGCAATTTCTTTTAACTGCTCATTGCCCAATTTACTACATTCAACCCTTTTTCTGTGTTCTTGCAGTTTGCCGCTTGGGTTGACGCTGTGATTTTCGTCTTTAGTCTCGAGAACGAGAGCAGTTTCAACACAATTTACAATTACTACAATAAAATGGCGCATTTTCGCAATGGTCAGGATTTGCCAATGATTTTAGTTGGCACACAAGGTGAGTGTTTTGATCGGCTTTGTATGCACAAGTGCACTCACACATACTTGACTCGACCGCCGCGTTTTGTTAAATTGTATTTGAAGAGTTTTATTTTTTAAATTTCATTTTTATTGCTTTTCGTATATTCCATAGATGCAATTAGTGAGCGCAACCCACGTGTGATTGATGACTCTCGCGCGAGAAAACTGGCAAACGACCTAAAGCGTTGCTCGTACTACGAAACGTGCGCCACATATGGTCTCAATGTTGAAAGAGTGTTTCAGGACGGTATGTTGCTTTAYAAATTTCTTGTATTTTAAGTATTGTATGCTATYCACCAACKTTACCAAGTTGGCTWCAAATAATTAMRTTTTTTTCACTCATACTAACCCACATAATTTCTRATAAATTTCCCTTTCCTTCATAGCTTGTCAGAAGATCCTCCAGCAGCGCATTCCCCTACCCCCAACCGTCAACTCCCGACCCACAACGCCGCAAGGCACACGCCTCGGCATCGCCTCCTATCACCACAACTCCAACAATCATGGCGGCGCGAATGCAAATGGCTTCTCTGCATCCACTTCGTCGGTGCAGGGCGCCGTATCCACCAGTAATTTAACGCTGCCTCACCGCCATCACGCGCTGTCCACATCGTCACATCACATACCGATGCGCATGAGCGCCGAYTTCATGCACACCGAGCAGCAACAGAGCTTGCCGCCCAGTCAGAAGGCGTGGCAACAGCAAAAAGAGCAGCAGCAGCGTGATCGTGAACTAACCATGCTCACAAACGAAAACAATAACATCACCAAATTCACACCCACACATCACCAACAGCAGCAGCCGCAACAACAACAACAACAACAGCAGCAGCAATCGAGTCACCAAACAGCTGAAAGTTTGCCACCGTTGAGTTTGGTGCCRCTGCGCGAGAATAGGGATAATGGCAGTGGTGGCGGCGGCGGCAGCGGCGGTGGTAAGGATCTGCCGACACCCACATCTACGCCTACAACAAGTCGCAAAAGTCGACGGCGTTCAAATCTCTTCATTCCCTCCTCCTCGAAGAAGGGCGAGAAGGATTTGAAAAATGGCGAATTGGGTAGCGGACGATCCATACCAATCAAACAGGGTTACCTCTACAAACGCTCCAGCAAATCGTTGAACAAGGAATGGAAGAAGAAATATGTGACGCTCTGTAATGACGGGCGACTCACATATCATCCATCGTTGCACGATTACATGGACGATGTGCATGGTAAGGAAATACCGTTACAGTACGTAACTGTAAAGGTGCCGGGACAAAAACCGCGCGGTTCGAAATCAATCATCACCAACAGCGCGCTCACAACGTCAATGCACTCGAATGGACGCGGTCACAGTCAAAACGGTTTGAGCGAAGGCATCGGCTGTCTGTCGATTGTCAAGGATAACAAGGAAAAAAAGGTGACCGAAAAGGTGCTGCTCACTGCTTTCGACACGCTGCGCGAACCGGTGAAATCGAATTCTTCGCAACAAACCAGTGGTGATGAGGGCATAGCCATGTCCAACTCCAACTCACAGACGTTTATTGCCGGCAGTGATAGCCAACAACAGCTGCAGCAGCAGCAACGCGAATTGCTCGCTGTCAATGCGGCAAACAAATTAGAATCTCAAACACCAAATGTCAAGAAACGCCATCGCCGTATGAAGAGCAGCAGCGTCAAATCAAATGAAGTGGACGATTCGGACATTTATGAGTTTTTCATCGTWTCGCTCGACTCCAAGCAGTGGCACTTTGAAGCTGCGAGCTCTGAGGATCGTGACGAATGGGTGGCTGCTATTGAGCAGGAGATCTTCAAAAGCCTTCAGGGTATCGAGAGCACGAAAACCAAACCGGCAACCACAAGTGAGCTGGCCTCAATGGTGGCGATACGCACGCGTGTACCGGGCAATGGCTTTTGCGTGGACTGCGATGCGCCGAGTAAGTGAAATATACCAGAAATTGCTGGCATTTAAATTTTTTASAAATGAATAAYATTAATGCAAATTCAAAATTTCGCAGATCCGGAATGGGCTAGCCTAAATCTGGGTGTACTCATGTGTATCGAGTGTTCGGGCATTCATCGCAATTTGGGTTCACATATTTCCAAAGTGCGTTCGCTGGGCTTAGATGATTGGCCGTAAGTATAGACTTTTTAAAGATCTTGTCAATGGAATATAACTGTTTATTAAAACAAACATTTTAATTCTACAGAGCCGGTCATCTCAGTGTAATGCTGGCCATAGGCAATAGTTTGGCGAATTCGGTGTGGGAGRCGAATACGCGGCAACGCACCAAACCTAGGCCCAATTCCACACGTGAGGAGAAGGAAGCGTGGATAAGGAGCAAATATGAATCCAAAGAATTTTTAGCACAATTCAATGCTAATACAAATACAACGCCGGGACAGCAATTAATAGAAGCGGTGATCAGGTGAGTGAAAGAGACATTTTTATTAGTTGAACCAACAGTACGTAAACCATGTTCCGACCGACACTTGATCCCGAGATTTAGGCTGTTGAGTAGCTTATCACTAGATTCAGCAATATTTCGCCATACAGAAATTACAATTGTTAATATCGGCAACCACGAGATTTGAAGCTAAGCTATTCAAAGTCTCCTCATGCGGCTCTGATATAGCGGCATCAGATCATCACAACTGATTTAGACATTTCAAACATTTCAAATAGAAAAAATGTAAACAAACAGATGAATTAAAAGCAATGCATCAGAATTCAACTGGCAAAAGTCTTCCCAAATCAAAAAAAAAACAAAAAAAAAAAAACAATACCAACTGCATTATTTCCGTTAAAAATATTTAAACCAAATCCCTTTAATAACAAAATATGCTTTTACAAGTATTAAAAGATATAAATTATTTAATGTCAAAAACTGCTGTTTTTGAAATCTCCAACGGCAGCAAGGACAGTCMAAATAAGCGAATAAATTGGCTGTGATATAATCACTTTAAATTGTTGGTCGGAACATGGTATAACATAACATCACAATCAAATCACTTGAAACATTCACCAATATATGCATTTTGTGTAACATCTTCCGTTTACTCTCAAATTCAGATCGGACATTAAGTCTATTGTGTTGATACTCGCCACCGCTAACAGCGAAGTGACCAATGCTAACGTGAGTCCACGTGATGTGCGGACACCACTGCTGCTGGCTTGTGCCATCGGAAATTTGGCCATAGCGCAGCTGCTTATTTGGGTAAGTCAAATTTTGTGTACTTCACTAAAAATATATTTAAAAAAAAAACATTTCTAACCTTCTTATTGTATATAGAACGGAGCCAACATTAAGCATACTGATCATGAGGGACGCACCTGTTTGGCGTACGCGCGAGCAGCACAATCATTGGCAACAGCAAAATCGCTGAAGGCTGCCTCCGCCGCAGCTGCGGTCGCAAACGCGGCAAACGGTAGCAACACGAACACAAACTCGAGCACTGCAAGCAATACGAGTTCCTGTTCGTCGACCGCATCCACCACAGCCACCACCACAACAACAAGCAATGCGACGAACAGTGCCACAGCAAGTGGCGCAACATCAGCACCGGCAACAAATGGTGGCATACCAGCGCCACAGTACAGTGTCGAAGAGACAACAGCGCTGGTGGAGCTGCTAACGAGCTTGGGTTGCCCCGAGTCGGCGCCCTTGACGGCCAGTGGCACGCTACCGCGTCGTCGCGACACGCTAGGCACACCCTACGAGAAGACCGTATCGGGTGTCATTTAAAGAGCTGGCACTTGAAAGGGAAAGGCAACGCGCTTTGGCCGTTTGCAATAACAATAAGCTTATAGTCTAAATTAAAAGCTGTACAACAGTTGAAGTATTGACATTAGTAGAGGAAAAATGTATGGCAATCGTGCGTTGGACATATAGCCACAATTTGCTTATTTAGTTATAGTCATGTAGATATATGTGTGTATATGCGTCTGTCTGAAGTCGGTATAAGTTGAATTGGAAGGAAATAATAATTTATCATGCGTCGTAGAGAAAGTGCTATCGTAATGGAGAGCTGAATAGCCACTTTTTAATCTTTTAATTAGCCGAATTTAATTTATTACGCATTTTAACTATGTATTTTTAAATAAAGTAATTTAATAATTAAAGCAAGCATATTGGAAGTTAGTATGATAGTACGAAGTTTGTTTTCCAATTGAGCACAGCAAGCTTTCAGCTGTTTCAGTTTTAAATCACAAGAAAGTATGTAAATTAGCAAACAAACTCGTATAAGCTGTTAATGTAATTTTTATTTTTTTTTTTTTAAATCTTATTATGACAAAGTAAATGTATTGTATGTATGTTGGTATGCATGTTTACTTTATATACGTACATAAGTACATTATATATACATATATTTTTTTCTGTGTAAGCTCCGAGTTAAAAATGTAGATGTTAGTCCCTACACTCGCAAGGAGTACGCTTTAAAATGTAAAAAAATGAATAGAAATATCTGCACCTCAATCTACTTTTAAACAAGATTTCTGTTAGGCACTTTTAACTGACAATCTTAAAGTAAGTTTATTTTTATGTTGAAAAACAGCAAAAATCGCTTTTATTTAAGTTTATTTATGTTAAAATAATTACGTTTAACTTTTTGCTAACTAAACCAATCGTTACCGTTTAAATGATAAAAATTGCTAAATATTATTTTATTTCGAGTGCTCGAAAAAAAATTTAAAAAAAATATTAAAACAACGCTAAATAATTATTTAAAGTTATACCGAGAATACTATGCAGTTTTGAAAATGTAAGAAATAATAAAAAACTGTTTACGAATCGAAATATTACGCCTTGCCAAATACTTTTACAAAATGCTATACTCTCACCTGTCACTTAAAAATTATATATTCGCAATCTCTTTTAAACAGAATTTATTTTGAAAGAAAAGTTTAGTGGAATTTCAAAGAATGATTTTAAAAAGAAACCTGCAAATTGTCGCTTCATTACTTGTTTTTTTTTTTATGTTTTTGTGAATTTTTTTTTATGTAATTTTGCATAAATTTTCTGATAATTCGAAAAAATTGCTTATCAGAATAATCACTTTGCAAAAAGTCACTCAGAACAGTTTACAAAATATTTTCATACACAAAAAAACGAGATATTTATTTAGTGTTTTTTTTCGAGTAAAATATTTTTAAAACCTATTTTCATAAACATTTTATTTGTTGTTGTTCTGTTAAGCTTTGTTTATATCACTTTTAAACAGCTCTGCCTGCAATGTGAACCGATGCGAGTACATTAGGTATACATTTTTGTTTAATTGATGTTTGAATACGCTTCATGTTTTTGAAAACAATCACTTTTTGTTTTATTTTTTATTTTTATTAATTAAAAAATTTAGTTATTATTTAGTTGATTTGTATTGTGTGGAAAATATAATACAATAAAATATTATTTAATTTGCATAAATTGTTTTGTTTTATTTGTTGTTGCGGAAAGTTCGATTGATGCAATTTTTAAAAATATGTAAAATATTTTTTATAGTTTATGCTAACTGACAAGCACATTTTGTGCTCTCAATCAAGGTGAAATTATATTTGGGGACTCAAATCAGAGTAAATAGCACAGAAACAAGTGCCGTTCTTTCCTTGAAGCTGTACTATCTTTTCATGGAGACCGAAACAAGCTTAAAGATAATTGGTGTTCAAAATGAAAAAACGCAAAAATGCACACTGAGGAATGTCGTTCATTTTTTTGTAGTTAGGGGCATCTTCAAAGAGTTGTTCTACTTTTTTGTTATTGAAACACAAACATTTTCGATTTGTGTTATTTCCTATTAGTTTCTGGAAGTATAAAGATGAAAAGAGTCAGCACTTGAAATACAATTTCTGAAATGATAGTGACATGTAAACCACTAAAGGGAAATGAAATAGTCATAAATATAAAAGAAAAAGTTGAAAAGCAGAAAATACAGAAAAATAGGGATTATGGCATCAACTTATACAAATAAATATGTAGCAAGGTAGTAATTATGCACGAAAGAACAAAAATGACAGAAACCGTTCACATACATTTACAATGCATACCAACACACATAAAGAAAATATGATTTTCATTATTAAAGTAATGCTTTAAGCGTGTACCAATGTTGCACTTCAATAAATATACACACACACACTTTAACATTTAAATATAAATTAAATGTATTTAAATATTATATACTTGACAAGATGTTGGGATATAATATACTTACACAATAAAAGTAAAACTTTAAATACACACATGTATTGTATTTATTGATAATTCGCATATGGAAAGTAATATATTGTTGTGGGGTTTATTGCATAAAAATGTTGCATACCTTAAAAAGAATAAAAGAAATAAACACACCTGCGGCTAAATCGAATAAATTGAGCAAAGAATTAGTAAATTTTGTACTGAATTGGAAACTTTTGCAATTGTTTTCTCTAACTTTAAAAATACGCAAAACTACGCAACACTTATTTACCAAATGCTTATTACTTATTAAACTTAAGAAAATTTATGTAGTGACAATGATTTTCATTATTCATAAATTATTTMATAAAAATGAAGTTACGATGAAATATACACATTCGCTAAAAATGCAATAAACTGATGAAAATACCATAAATAACTAGTGACAGTCAATTTATATTATTAATTATCAAGGTAAGTGTACACTGAGGCACCCTGTGCTAATATGATTGCAAAACAATATTTGTAGCATACCTTTAGGCTGACCTTTAGTAAAGACTATTGGCAAAGATCGTATATTTATCAGCAGAGAACGTCTATCCAGAGAACTTAAAACATAGAGAAGGTGCAGGTTCGATGTCGAACATTTTATAAGATTGTGATAGGGAATTCACCTCACAACCATAGAATTCACGATGTGAAATGTTAACATTTTTAACAGTTCTCCACATACTCAAACAGAGAATATGAAGAKAAATAAATATATGTATTTTCGGCCTATAATGGCATGCCGTATATGCCCAAGCAGAGAATATTGAAGAAAAATAAGTTCTTTGATATTCCACTTTTAACAGCGAAAAATGTGTTCAAATACAGCTCTCTCACCAGAGAACTTAAAACATAGAGAAGGTGCAAATTGAATTCTGTATGATGTTCGATTGGACGGCTAACAGAACTTATAAGATTGTGATAGGGAATTCRCCATTCTCGCTGCTATTTAGCAGAATTGAGCACGTTCTCAGGCAGAAATGAATGTAAAACGACTGAAGTCATGCGAGAATGAATAAAGAGAAATGCTTTGAAGAAAAATACGCAAAGTAAAGAAGCATTCTATGCGTCGCATATGTGTGATAATCTTGTATCATATGAACCATTTTTTTCAGGAAAATGGTAAATATGTTAATTTTTTTACGAAATCGTGAAAAATTAAATAAAAAATATTTTAATTTAATTTTTTAATTTTTAAATTATTTCAAATAAATTATATTTATTTTGACTATTACAAAGTGAAGTTGTTCAAAATGAACATCATTTCTTCAAAGAAAATTGATGACCTTCACGAAATATGCATATTCGCATTATTTCGTTATCATTTCCATATTTGTAGCAATAGAATTTCTATGGCATACATATGTATACATATATTATTTCTTTGGCACATTTGTCTGTATGTTTACGAAAGCAAATGCGAGCCACATACATATGTACACACATTCATAATAACAAGTGCCGCACGCATYTTTCGCATCTCCGTTGTCATGGTCAACCAATGGCCGAAGCTCTCCCTTTGTCAAAGAGTCATCACAACGTTGTGTTGTTGGTAGAAATTCCGAGCTGTGCCGAAAGAAAATAACAAACGATCGCCGATTGTTACCGCTTCCCTTGCCGCTGTAACAGCTTCGCCCTCAAACCAGCGTAAATATGTATGCATATGTATGAGCTTGCATACATATCGACGCTGATTTTTGCGAGCCACGGAAAAATATTTTAGAATTGACAAATATTGTAAATTGACACCAGCTACGTTGCCACTTTTCTCAATTCTTTCTTATAACAAACACCAGAAAGATGTTCAATTTATGATTTGTTAGCTTTTGCCATCGTCGCGAAAAGACGCTTGTTGGCAAAGACCTGCTCGGGGTGATGTTTCGGTCTGTTTTTATGAATGAAGCGAGGTCGCCTKTAGAWTTTGCGCCTGCGTTTATGAATGAAATCGTTTTTGTTGTAAAATTTACTACATTTGRRCTTCGCCAATTCGGCTGCCAGTTGTTGTTCTTGTAGAACAATGTTTCAATTTTTTGTTGGTGACATATTCACATGTGTACGCATATGTATGTTTGTATGCTTGTGCACATTTGTTCGGAAGTGTATTCAAATATATCTACATATAAGTATATATGAATGTATGAACATGCGGATCAATGCGCGCACATGTAACATATTGATAAGCGATAAAATCATTATTCGAATTTCTGAATGCGCACATGCGTATACGTACATACATAAATTTATATGAGCAGATAATAAGATTATTATATGAGCATATTCAGAGACATAAGATTGATATGATAGAAGATGTGCATACATACATATGAAAAGGTATATTGTTGTGATAAATTTAATTAATATATTTTTCTTCAATATTCTCTGCTTGGGCATATATGGCATGCCATTATAGGCCGTACCCATATATATTTATTTCTCTTCATATTCTCTGTTTGAGTATGTGGAGAACTGTAAAAAATGTTAACATTTCACATCGTGAATTCTGTGGTTGTGAGGTGAATTCCCTATCACAATCTTATAAATTGTTCGACATCGAACCTGCACCTTCTCTATGTTTTAAGTTCTCTGGCTGACGAACTCGAGACAAATTTCGTCAACTATTCGCACTGCAGTCTCAAGAAAAACCTCTCCAACATGGGCATGGCTTGCCGGTTTTGCGACATGGAACCGGAAACTCCTAAGCACCATTTATATGGATAACGTAATAGACCGTAATAGCGTTCTGCAAGCTTCTGGAGTTCATCAGAGTGTTATACAAGCAGATTTCTCAAATTCGCTTACGACCAGATTCATCTGTTTTTAGGATTACACTAGATTTTCGAGGAAGCCCGAGCTCTTCAGCTGCTTCAAGTGTGCCATTCACTGGGAGGGAGTGAAGTTCTGAAGTTAGTTGTATTCGTAGTCCGGTCACTGTATTGAGCCGGCTCCGCTTCAGCTTGGAATGGATTGGGCTGTGTTCCTTAACCGGGAGACATCACGAGTCATTCTATTATGGTACGAATTGCAATGTTCCAATATGGCTGAAATTTTCACCACCTTGTATGTTGTCAAGAACGTTTCTTTGTCTTTTCTTCTGGAGCTGCAGGCTAGCGACTTGAGCATTTTGTCACAGCTCTGTACTTTGGCAATAATCGGGATCGGACGCGGAGTGAACATCTGCAAGTAATTTCGAGGAATGGCGCCGAGTTGACAGTCCTTGTTCGGATAAAACCGCGTCTATTCTAGTTACTTAGAACCGATTGTCGGGGGAACAGATATACTTATCTGTTGGAGAGACACTTCGTCAATCGTTGAGGCACTACAACCCCGATGGCTCGGCTTTGATCCATTTTTCCGAAACATCTTTGAATAAAACTAATTTTTTTTCTGCTGTCGAGCTTTATTGTAGTTAACTAATTCACAAAAATGAAATACTTGAAATTTTATAGATCGTGCAAATTACATAATATTGAAAAAATATGTCGTACACTGAATTTTATAAGATAAAACATATTTACATATGCAGGCAGTAAAATTCGAACTAAAGATGAAGTTTTTTAGAGTTTACAGCTGGTATTTGTATAGAAGCTTTGTGAAACCCGACGAGCAAGATTTTTTTTTTTTGTTTTATTATTAAAGTTAATAATGGACTGACGGAGAATTATTTATATATATTTTTTGTTTATAGTTTAGTAATAGGAAATTAAGGTTTAAAAGGCTGGGAACAATTTTAAACGTATTGTGGAATATTAAATTCAAATAATTGGCAAACTATTTTGCTATTATCAATACGTCACAAAGTTATAAATCATATTATTTTTTGTCCATCTTTATTAAATATTAATGCAAATATTAAGAACCTAACGGTACACAGTGATTTAGTAATATAAAAATGTATATAAAACCAAAAAACGTTGTGAAGTGAAGAGCTCTGTGCGAGTGCAAGTTATGCACACTAGAGGGATACGCCCTACGAGCGGCCGAATTTTGACGGTGAGCTTTAAAGCTTTTGTGAAAGCAGCTACACCAACTTGCAGAGCTTTCATGCGGTTTCTTTCAGTAAGTGTTTTATCAATATTTGTTTTTTTTTTTTTTTTTGTTTCTCATCTAATGCAAAACAACGACAACTAAGGCAGAGAGAATGGGGCTCTTTCAAACAGGGTTGCTGTTTACGACTATGATTAACATAAATTAAATAATTATTTATGGTTTGAAATTAAATCCTGATATGATTATATGTATTTTTGTTCTTTTTTGTAGTAAAAATAAACGTTATATTAAAAAAAGTATGTGCATGTGCAACGGATAAGTCGAAAGTAAGACGCAGAAATCAGCAAGGGTATTTCATAGAGCTAAGTGGGTAATTTACAGGACAATTAAAAAAAAAAACTAGTATATGTATTATATTTAATGAAAGGTATTTAAAATAAGATTTAAAAAGAAACTGGTTGATATTTCAAAAAAAAAATTTTAATATTTGAAAATGTGATAAAACCGGTTTTAAGTGCAATATACATATGAACTGGTAGACAATCTTTCAGATGTCGCATAAAAATACCCTAGCGGAACCCTGCGTAATACTGGTTTTTCGAACTCACACCGTTATAAATTACATAAAGAATATTTTCTATAATATTAGTATAGTTAGGCATAAACTGTTTAGTGTTGCGGTTCGTTTATTGATGGAATGTGGCTCAAACTTTGTGGCGAAATTTTTATAATTGAAAAAAAAAAATTAAAATTAAAATTGAAATAATATTAAAAAAAATTAA
>NW_017535553.1:27354-38137 GCF_001853355.1 Bactrocera latifrons | reverse complement strand
AAGTTTATTAACAACCAGATATTAAGGGTAAACAATGTTGAATTATGCAATTGAATTGAATGAAAATTTAATATTAAAAATCTAATTAATTTGCGATGCGACAGTTTAGTATACATTTCTTCACAATAATTTTCTAAACGCCACAAAATCTGAACGTCGCTTGTTTCCTACGCGATAAACAAGCGAATTTGAAGACGGCAACCCAAGAACAGTATGCTATACTTATGTATGTACATACGTGACTACAAATATGTTATGTATATGCATAACTGAATTTGAATTAATAAAATTTACTGAAATACGCAGCGAAACATAAAAGAAAAACCTAAATACACGACATATTTCAATTCCACGTCATCGCAGACTTAACGGGAAAAACAAACTATCATATGGAACATTTGTATTTCGATGGCAGTTCGAAATTTTAAATCAATGTAGTCTAAAATTTTCTTTTACATTTCGTTACGATATAGGCTTTGACACAAGTACACGCCTGGATGCAAAATTTTTCGGAATAAAGCAAAAAACGGAAATTAAAAATGCTCTCAAGCACAAATATACTCCTACACTTAGAGAAGATTTCGAAGACTGTCGTGCTTACATGAGATAGTACGTCGCGAAAGGCTGYGGCTACACAAATAAGCGGAATTCCCTAAGCTTTACAGCATTATACACATGTAATGGATTTAGTAGAAGCTATTAAAGAAGCTTATTGAGGCATTTTTGTGTACGCCAAAAACGTACTTTTGTTATTGCTTCTCGCGAATGGTAGAAAATACGCGCACACACAAACATATATGAATGTAAACAATGACAGCTGACTTTTGACAGCTGCTGATCGAAAGTTGTTAATAGCAATGAAATGTGATGCAAATGAGCTTTCCGCTGCAACAGCTCTTAAAATATATCGGTAAAGAAAATGATGGTTCAGCGATACCACGATTTATACGAGTCGAACTGGCAAACTGTGGCTGCTATTAGGCGACTGAGACACAATTTGGGCAAAGTTTAAGTGAAAGCAAAGAAAATAAAGTGATTGAAGAGAGTTGTGTTGTGAATTTAGAGCTGAATGAAAGGGCGTTTGTTTAGTAAAAGTTTGAAAGCGAAACGGAAATTTAGAAAAATATTTAATGAAAAAAAAAAAATTTTGGAAAAATATTGAATGTGAAACTGTGATTATTGCATATCGTGGTTGTAATTCCTTTTGTAGAATTGTTGTTTTTTGATTTCAAAAATTTGTCAAATGTGTGATGTGGTTTTCCTGCCGGGATTTGTTTTTAATTTCTCTTCTAATTATGTTCTAATGTA
Organism: Bactrocera latifrons; assembly: GCF_001853355.1. NCBI lineage: Eukaryota > Metazoa > Arthropoda > Insecta > Diptera > Tephritidae > Bactrocera > Bactrocera latifrons. The sequence goes on along the minus strand of NW_017535553.1, from coordinate 36,829 downwards.
ATTTTGTTTTCGAAATTTATATAGAATTATAATGCAGTTGTTAATGTTTCAACTCTAAACGCAATGTCAAACATACCGCCAATATAAACACAAAAATCGCCTAGTCGTCTCACCAAAGGCACGCTACCATCGCCATCACAAATAATATTTTGCCAACGTCGAGTTTAATACTCAAAGCCACTACATATATTACCGTGCTTTCTTTGCATGTTGCTTTTGCTACTGATGTCATATTTGCACACGATCTTCCTTAATTGCCATATCAACAACACCGACTTGTCATCACCGTCACTCATCGCCATAATCTTCACCTTCCTATCTATCCATCGTCGTAGTGGTTTTCAAATAAACTGGATAAAGTTGTAATTGTGGCTTTTAAAGTTTTCTAACTGCTCGTACGCACTTAAAGTTGCTTTTTTTTAATTTTTTTTTTTTGCTGCTGATGCTGCCGCACTGCTGCTACTACTGCTAACGCTGTTGTAGCCTCTATGGCTGCCGCCGCCCTTGTTGTTATTGCGTTGAATAAATTCACTCATCATTCACGTTTTGGAATTTATCTGTGTTGTTTTTGTTGGTTTGGTTTGAATTGATTTGATTTTGTTTTTCGTTTTCATAGATCCTTAATCCTTCGTAAGCTCTTCTTATTCTTTATCTTCCCTAATCATCATCATCATCTCTTCATTAGTTTTTATGATCTTGAGTTCACACAAAACGCTCCACGCAGGCGTTGCTCCTGCAGCGTGTATTTGTTCATTTTTTGTTCGCCTTGAATTTCGAATAGAAATTAGAGATCTGCTCGTAACGCACAGGTATGGTATCCAAGATGCCAGTAAAACTAAAGTTTGTTTGATTGCGTTGTTTCTCATGCAGTGAATCGCCAGACAAATATGTGATGACATTGCTTTGGAATTCGGCAGATTTGGGATCCGAATGATTGGCAACAAGATGATTGCAAAACTGTGCAATTTGCAAGAATACGCTAGCGTCGCGATCTGGAACGAGAAAAATTATGATGATAATGCGATAAGATGTTTTTGTCGTAAGTAAGCTGATGTTATGGCTCACCTAGTTTTCGTGGTATTTTCAACAAGGAAAGGGTCAAATTCTCATTATCACGCTGTGCGCGCAAATGTCTATTTCCATGCTTAAACTCCTGCTCCAGCCAACGTATGACATTACGTGCATTTTCACTTCGTTTCTTCAGATCGTCCAACTCGTTCAGAACTTAAATGAAAATTGCTTATTACAAGTCCGGAGTACAAAAGACAAAAATATATAATTTTACCTGCATTCGGTATGAGTACAATAAACTTCTTAGTTTTAACCAGATTTTTAACTATGCCGTTATATTCAGTCAAAGCTTTAGCATCAACAACTAGAAATGGGGTCATGATGATGTTTAATGGATTTTTTCTTAACTAAAATTAAATCGAAAATGTATGAATTATTATGCGAATGAAATTATTTCTCTGCTCTTAAACACTCACCTCCTCCTCAAGTGTTTCGACTTCATTCTTGAGCCAGAGCTTGCCCATCATCTCACATTTCTTCGACATAGCCTCCGAGCGTTCTTCGTCAGCGCCACTGCTGGATTGTAGCAAAACTTTGTCACACATCGCGCTATTGGTGGTCGTGGAAGCGGAAGTGCCCCCACCACCGCCACCACCAGCATCGCCGAAGTTATTGCTTGTCATCGACTTTTCAATATTCCGATTGCGCAAATAACCTTTGCGCGGCATTTTCTTGCATTCCTCAACAGTATCTTTTTCCTCATTGCTGGTGTAACTCTTGCGCACGATGCCATTCTTACGATCCGAATAGCGGCGTGTGCGTCCTTCGGCTCGCTTGCGTGTTGCATTCTTCACTGTGCGTCGCTCACGGCGACGTGAGGACGATTTCTTCTCCTCACGCTTTTTCTTAGCATTCTCAGTGAAGCGGCGACTCTTTACACAGAAGCGATAATTGAATTTCTTTTGCTTGCAAATAAAGAAACCGAAATCCACCATTTTGAAAATACGCAAAATACACTCCTCTTCGGGTGTGACATGTTCGCGTATGGTTGTCTCCCAATCCAGTGTCAGTTGGGTGCCTTGGAAGATGTCGAAATTTTTGAAAACGAAATCTTCTGCCAATGGCACATTGGCGCGCACATCAAATAAATCGCCGAGTGGAGTACGCACATTGGGTGTTGTGAGGAATTCACGTTCAAAGTATACTTTACGTGTGAATATGTCGATGTTGCAGTAATTTAGCAGCTTCATAATCTTGTGTATGAATTCCGGATTGGAGTGATAGCAGCCAAAGAGTATTTCATGATTGATGCGCAACCAATCGTATAGAATTTTCAAAGCACGCATGGTTGGCTCGTGGCGCGCAAACTCAATTATTATGTTTGGATTAATTTTTGTATACTTGTTGCGATAAACGAGTTTCTTTGGCGGTTCGCCCGGATTGAAGTTGACATCTTCGACAGTTGGATGCTTCTCATTATTTTCGAGTACTGCCGGTAGTGATTCCTCATTGTCGGTATTCTTGAAGTTGAGGGAGCCACCACCATTTATCTGCAATATCTCAAAACTGCGCAGTAATTCCTCGCTATCAACCTCCTGCGAATCAGTGCGTTGTTTTGCCAGCGTTGCCTGTTGTTCATCGGGATAAATAATTTTCTCCTCTTCAATAACGATATCTTCATTGTCGGAGAAAGTCGGACCAACGCCTTCATTGGAAGTCAAACTTTCCTTGGAAGCTGCCGAAGTTAAACACAGCGCATTTTGCTCCTGAGTTCCTGATTTTGTTGACTGCTTGCCAAAGTCTGACAAAAAATTCAAAATAGTTAATTATATTAGTATGCAGTTAATTTATTCATAGTATTAAACATTAACATACCTGCTTCATCAGCCTCTTCGCGTTCATCAGCCACCGGCTCGGCTTCGATGTCACTGAAATCGGTGTCAAAATTTGAGCTTAAATCGGTGTAGTCCTCATCGTCTGTGCTAAAGTCGGTATCCATATCACTCTCGGTGTCATAACACGAACTATCATCCGATTGCGCAATTTTGCGTCTACGACGACGTAGCTTCATACCTTTCTTCTTGCTCTTGCACGATAACGGTGTTTTAAGATCGCTCTCTTTCGCTTCATCGCTCGAACGCGTAGATATGGGGTCGGCATTCTTTTCGGCGCCACCATCAATTTTGGTGTGCTTATGGCTGTCCTGAGTTTTGATGGCATATTCGTCATTTGAGTTTTGACTGTCACGCGAATCAGATGAGCATTCTTTCAACGACAGTTTAGCATTAAGTTTCTTCTCTTTTTTGTCAGCTTCGCCGATAGTAACAAGCCAATTTTTATATTCGTTGCGTGACTTGCGCACCACCATATTGAACTCATCAAACTTATCTGAATACATTTCATGGAATTCTTCATTCTCGGCAGATTTGGTCAAAATTGTTTGCTCTAGATTTACGATGCATGCATCCATTAGATCGGAGCACACAGCTACTAAGAAAGCATTTAGCGAGTAAACTTTTTGAGAGTTTATCATCTTTAGCTTAGATAAGCAGAAAAATAGTATCGAGACAATTTTGAAGATGCAACTTTCTTCGATGGTAAACGCTTTAGAGCAGAGCACTTTGCGCAAGTCTACAAGTACACAGTGGCAAAGAGAGTTGAAATCGGGCACTTCTTTATCGAAGAAGAATATGTCCACAATCAAATAAAAGCGAGCGTAGAAATCTTGAAGACTAAATTCTATCTTCTCTGGATCCAATTTTTCCAGGTAATCGGCATGAGAGGCAAAAAGCTTACACACATTATTTTCACTTAACTCAAATGGTACAATGCTAACCAAGGAGTATAAGTAATGATAGATGGAATCCAAATCGTGATTTTGGCCATAGTAGAGTGTACCTAATTGATTCTGGGACATGCCAATTGCCGGATTCAATTTGAATGCTTCAAAATAATATTTGGCAGCTTGTTGTTTAGTAACCTTTAGGCGTGTGTCAATGCGAAAGTCCAAAAAGTAACGGTGCAAATCGCCTAAACTCAACAGTGATGAATGTATAGTATCGAGAGCAAATGAAACTGCTTCCAAACTTTTATCCACTGGATGTGCAGCACTAACCTCGTCAGTGCCATTGTTCTCCCCTGTTTGTTTATGATCGATTTCACTCAAATAGCCGTCACTAATAATACTAAAATCAATTAAGTATTTTAAGTCAAGATCATATATCTCTTCCATTTGAGCTGCCATTCGTTTGTAATTTGATATTCCAGCGCAGAGAAAACGTTCCACTTTTAATAGATTATCTTGCGTACTCATCTGGGTGGTGTCTTTTAATTCTTTGTGCCAGTTTTTCTTCACGTAAGCGATAAACTCATAATATCCCTTGCGCCACATGATTTCACGAGCTTTCTTACCTACTGATTGGTAGTCCTTGAAAACAATCTTTTTGCAAAGCTGAACCAGTTGAGAACGCTTCTCCTCCAAATCATGTTGAAACAATTGAGAAATAGTGCTAATGTGTTTCTTTTCATCGTCCAGTTGTTTGGCAACAATGTAAAGAGATCTATAAAAAAAAAAAATTATAAACTTAACAAAATACGAATTTTAATAACAAATTCCTGAAAATAAAATTATTTTTTTGTGCATAACCATCCCGCGAATTCTTTTATTGAGCAGTAGAGAACACCAAATCTTACAAATTAGTGCAAATAACAAAATTCATTATGCGAAACAACGTTGGGTCTGTTAAACCGGAAAACAAAGCAAACTGATAAGCATAATATGACACAAATTCACGTATATATAATTACACACATGCAAACATATACTTATGCAATAAAATGAAATTAGAATTTATACTTAAAATGCATTTTAAAGACATTTCAAGAAGATAATCAACGATGATATTAAAATTGTTCCTACATTTTAATTTAATGTAAAAAATATGTTATTCTGGTTTCTATTGTTTTAGCGTAATCCACACAATTCTAAGTGAATATCGCTTACCTATAGATCTCCTTCACTTCAGGTGTTAATCCGTTTCCGTTGCCACCACTATTTTGGGTGACGTTCTTATTGTAAATAATATCGCTGGCACTAGCATTAGTAATCGTAGTATTCTGGCCAAAGCCTCCGACACTATCTCCGGAAGCATTCGAGCCTCCAGAACTGAAACTTTGCGCCATATTTGAAGCTTCTTTCTGATGCCACAATTTTATATCTTTTAATTGTACTTTTCAATTTTTTTCTGTAATTTCGATCCAAACGCTACTATATTTCTGTCCTTTCTGTAAAATAAGAAAAACATTTATATAATTGACAAAATATATGAAATATTCTTGAATATTTAATAACATGCAATAAAATAGTTATGTTGAAGATCTGAAATTTTGACAAGTAAAAAATTTTGAAAGTACAATTTAAACACACGAAAAAGTATTGAGAAAGATATTTGCTCAACAACTATGATGTTTATAAAGGTTTGTATGCAAACTACGTGGAGTATACGCAACAAATCGCTACTGCGAACGTACTTTTTTGTATTTAAAGAGCAAACTGACGGCGTACGTGCATTTTGAGGATATAATTTATCCGCCTCTTATAATTTTTTTTCAAGATTACTTTTTTATTCACTTGACTGTGCGTCATTTGGCTTTTTTCCGCAATTTTTTCCTTTCCTGTAAAATTTTGGTTAACAAACAGATCCAATAATATTACGAAAATAAATTGCCTTCGTTTCTTATTGGTACTGCTTTCATACGATGTTCACTACGTACACTCGCCCAAGTACGTCAATATCCACTTCAGAGTATTCGTATTGAATAATCAATACTTAGGTTCTGCAATTTCTTTTCTTTTATAATTTAAGTCTTGTTTTTTCAACTGAGGCTTTGTGACTACTCATTTCATTTTTCACGGGCACGATTTTCATATTGCGAAATTGAAAAACGAATAACTCATTGTAAACAATTTTTACCTGTATCTTCAGTACGCCTTTCCGCGCAATAATTACCAATTTCAATTTTCAAACTCAATTACCTTTTTCTATATTATTTGGGTATTTATATTTTATTTTTGCTTTAAAGGCGTAAAATTATTCACTCACAGCTGCTGTTTTTACAAATTCCAAAAACTTTTGCTTTTCATCGTTTTTTGCCATCAGTTCTACGAAATTTCGTTGGGCTATAGGTTCTTCTCCTTCTGGCATCGTCCGAAAGTTGTAGAATTCACAGTGTTGTATTGATAAGGCAAATATCGAGGGGAAGAAACCTGGAGTTTATTTAAAATTTACTCAAATTAAATTTTAGAATATAAGCACTTTTAAAAATAAATTCCTATATTAATTATATTCTTTCCATGCCCACAATTGATTTTACTTATTCATATTATGTTTTAGTTTTCGGTAAAAGATTGGTTTTAAATCTTTTCCTGTGCTTATACTGTAGATTTGACTGTAACGTGTAGATAGCTGCCTTTTCTCTAAAGAATTCAATATATGCAAAATAAATCTACAACTATTTTAGGAGATTCACAAAAAATCCTCAGCTCCGGAAATTGACGCGTGCATAAATATTTTTACAATTTTCCGTATTCATAATATATCCTCGATAGTCCCTTGGTGAAATGTCACATACATATCTATACTCTTTTTAAAATTAAAGGTTATTAATATTATTATATTTCGGTGTTTTTCTCGATCTTTGTAAAATTGTACGGTACAATTATTATAAATTATAAGAATATAAACTCTATGTAATGTTTCGCTTTTGTTGCAGTGAAATGTCAAATTTCATTTGATACTCTACTACAATAAGCTGTCAAACGATGCATCTCTGAATTTTTGACACGAGTTGTTGAGTTTCTTCTTTGCTTCCTTTCCTTCTCTGTTTCTACTCAAAATGGGTGAGTTCGGCTTTAACGCGATCGACTAAGATTTTCAAGAAAATCCTTAAACATCATCGTATTAAAATGTGAAAACTTCAGCAAATTGTGTTTATTTCAACTATATGATAGTGAAGAATTATGTAGTACAATTATTTCCAAAATTGGAAACTGAATTATGTGAAAAAATGCTTGTGTCGAAATGTTGACCTGAGTAAAGCTAATGGCTGCAGCGTTAAAGTGATAGTAGGAGGATTTTCTTGAAAATAGTTTATGAATTTGTATAGTTTGATTGTGAAATCACTGACTGGATTTTTTGTTTTCCAGGTATTAGCCGCGATAGTGCTCACAAGCGCCGCGCCACTGGTGGCAAACGCAAGTCGCTTCGCAAGAAGCGCAAGTTCGAGTTGGGTCGTCCAGCTGCAAACACCAAGGTATGTAAATCTATATATGTATAGGGGTTAGGAGTTTTTGCTTTAAATTGGAAAGAATTGTGATTTCAACGAATTACAATGCCCAAAATTTTTAAATGATGATTTATATGTTAACTGTAAGCGCGTTTAGTTCCTATGGAGCTTTACAATTTTTGATGAACGCATTATTATGTTCGGACTACTGATTAGTATAGGATGAAGACTCATAATTCTCCTAATAAAATTAATAAACATTTATTAAAATACACCTCTATTTTATTTTAGCTTGGGGCACCCCGCATCCACAAAGTCCGCACACGCGGTGGTAACACCAAATTCCGGGCTTTGCGTTTGGAAACCGGTAATTTTGCGTGGGCTTCTGAGGGTATTGCCCGTCGCACTCGTATTGCCGATGTAGTCTACAATGCATCAAATAATGAGTTGGTACGTACCAAAACTTTGGTAAAGAACACCATTGTTGTTATTGACGCCACACCATTCCGTCAATGGTATGAATCGCACTATGTGTTGCCTTTGGGACGCAAACGTAATCCCAAACATCAAAAAACTGAAGATGAGAATGATGTGCTGAACAAGAAGCGCAGTGAAAAAGTAATGAAGAAATACTTGGAACGTCAAAAGTTCGCCAAAGTAGAAGCCGCTCTTGAAGATCAGTTCATCTCTGGACGTATCCTTGGTGAGTTTATTTGTTATATACACACTGCTTTAAGAACGGTGAATACCAGATGATGTTAAATTCTAAAGCGATCCAACAACATTATTGTATCAAACTTGTTTTAAGTGCGATGCAAGCCTGTTGGGCGTGATTTCGCTTGTCATAGTTACTCTGATTCTATTCTCCATTCAAAGCAATAATGATTTTTTTTGTTTATATGTAATAATATGTGTTCTTTTTATTTTGCAGCCTGCGTATCATCTCGTCCAGGTCAATGTGGTCGTTCTGATGGCTACATCCTAGAGGGCAAAGAGTTGGAATTCTATCTTAAGAAAATTAAGTCAAAGAAATAAACATCCGTAACAAATTCAAATACAAAGGGCTGAATTTTTACAAAAACAAAAAACAAATAAAAATAATGCTGCGTTATTTGTACCATTAGAAACACTTGCGCAAGTGCGGCTTATTTAATTTTAAATTAACACAACAACAACATAAACTCATCATTAAACAAATATGACATACATTCTAAGTTCTATCACCAATGTAATTGTTTTACAAATCTCCACTTTCAAAACAAAAACCGCGATTCTTCAATCATCATTCAATTTCTTGTTTTAAGTTCCCGCTGAAATTTCAAATTTGCTTATTTAGAGAAAGTGTTAAATCAAGCTAAGGTAAGTGGGAACGTTACAATATTCCTACTAACTAACGAAAGATCCTACTATCGAAGTTATGTATTTGATATATCCAGGAGACAAATTTCTATTTTTACATTTGTGGAATTCAGCGCGCCTAGTTTTGTAGTTGTTTTGATGAACCTAGGGTCTAATGCCTACTGTTTTGTAAAGACCAATATATTTTCATAAAATCATGAATGAGATGCAATTTCAACACTTCTAAACATGGGAGGTTGAGGCCCTTCAAAGTCAGCTTTGTTTACAAAAGTCACCTGTTTATCGAACTGACAGTAATAAACGAGCTAAGTTGTCAAACATTCTGCAATCCTAAACAAAGTTTTTCTCTCTTATACAAAGCTTGTATTTTTCTGTCAAATGCATTCCGAGATGAGTAAGGAAGGGTTAGGTTCGGTTACAGCCGAATATATTGTACTCTTGCATTTCGTAAAATTTATGGCGAGGAAATACTACCAGCAAAACTTTATTATAAACAAGAACAAAAAAAAAAAAAACTTTGGCTACTATTGTATAAAGTTTTCTTTACAAGAACTTGATTTGCGTCGGTCAGTCGGATTGTTCAGTATATACTGGCCGACAGATGAGCAGGTATTGATAAGGAATGTAACTAGAGAAAAATCTCAAAAACTTAGAGCAAGTCCTTCGCGTTTTGGCTACGCCAACTTTTCATTTTCAAGTTTCATCAAAATATTTATACTTTTACTCAAGTTATCGATTGCCCATAGACAAAGTGCGCTTTGAGTGGATACCGGGGCTTAGATTAATCCTTGTTTTGAATTTTTTTTTTTTTTTTTTTTTT
>NW_017535553.1:0-27299 GCF_001853355.1 Bactrocera latifrons | reverse complement strand
TTTTTTTTTTTTTTGAGATAAATTCTGTTTAGTTTCAAAAAGAGAATTAGTTGAGAAGGATTAAATTTTTGAGGGAGTTTGAAAAAGGAAATATGTGGAGCCGGACACAAAAATAAGGACGATCCAAATTATGTTTTCCTTACTTTTGAAACTTGCATTATTATTACAGGGATATTCCTGATTTTTTATCGGTCGATAAATTGTAAATTTTTTTCTGTTTTAAAGTGACAGAATTTGCATAGTTTGCCCTGGCGTTACACGTTAAAGGAATTGCTTTCAAGTTGATATACACTCTCACTTTTAGAACTTGAACGCCGTTGACGCAGGGTGCCTGGTTGAACTCACATCTCTCCTGGTTAGGTTAAATGGCTGTTCCCTCAGGCGGCGAGATCACATTTAGACTAAAGAAAGACGAAAAACTCCTATACTTAGATATCAGCTATCGACAAAACGCCCTAAACCTATCACAAATCTGCTAAGAATTTGTATTGCTGTTTCACCTGGGTGTCTAAATGTATGATATCCGAGATGTCTTTGGTTAGATCTGACGAAAGGGGAACATTCGGGGAAGAGGTGTTAAGTTGATTCCTTAGCATCGGCTAAGATGTTTAACTTACCGCTTGAAGTAAGACAGTGTTCTCTTGAAAAATGGACTTTGCTGAGAGCGAAGAGCTTCTTAGACTTTTTTCTCCAGAAGGACCTTACAACCGCATAGGTACTGTCGGCCAACGCTTGTCGAGCTGGGGGCCTATTCTGTAAGTTGATTCGAAGAAAAAACTTACTTTATATTCTATAACTCGATTTTCGGATTTCCAGGCCAATTTTCGAATAAAACATTCGTTAGCTTTTGGGTTGTAGGAAACGAAAAACGAAAATTATACGTATGTATTTATTCTGGCACAGGGTGGTACAACTTTCGCATAATTATAAAGTAGAATAGTAAAATATCGTACCGAGTAGTTAAAACCAGTGATTTAGCTTCTTTATAAAGATAAGTCTTAAACATTGAGTTTAAAAATGGTTTCGGATAAGTGACCGCCACTGCTAGATCTAGAGCCGAGAGGCCGAATATTTGACCACTTTTTGCGGTATTGTGGCCGTATGTCAGCAATAACGCACTTCTTTGAAGGCGTCCATCACCTCGGGCTTAAGTTCGTAGATAAGCGGCTCCATATAACGCAAAAAGATAAGCCAGCGATGTTAAATCGCAAGATCTTAGAGGCCAAGTCACTAACCCACGATTTGATATTATGCGCTCACTCGAAGTTTCCTTGCCTATATGGCAAGCTGTCTCGATTGCTACCTCGCCTTAGGCCCATTCATCTAACGAGCGCCGGGCTTGATAGTCGTTCAGCGGCAATTTTTGCACGTATTAAATTTTTATCCCTCTGCAAAATCTTTCAGAAAGCGCATGGGCATAACTCTAATTGTTGCAGGTGATGGCGGATGTACTCATTCTGGTCTTTTTCCATAGTAAGTAGCACAATATGGAAGTAGCACAAGCGTATGGTTCCTCTGGGTGCGCAGTATCCACTAGAGTAAATGTGGTGCGAAGCCGATCCATGATTGCTGTAATTACCGCATCTGCTGGCTTATTATGTCTACTAAATATTGGACGCACCGAACATTGTAAGCTGCTCGAACAGAACTATTATTTTTATAATATTTTTGACAATTAAGTCCAAGTTATGAAATGACAAACCAAACTGAGTATAAATCGTGTAACAGCTGTTAAAAAAACCAACTCCGAAAAGCATTGCCACATTAGAAACCACACGTCTAATAAACACACGTTAATAGGTACAGATGTAATACCGTTATGTTGATAATAAATGAGTATGAGTAAATGAACTCCGACCTCCCGTCTCGCTATATTTTACCGATTTATTATTGTCGATGGTAAACAATTAACGTTTGTTTTGACCAAAGCTACAGCCATAAATCACTTAACAATCTAGCTCAATGCATGTCGTCTCTTCTTGACGAGAAAATAACAAAAACTAAGTCCCATCTTGAATGAGCCATTTCTATAGTTACCCCTATATGGGCTAGGCATATGAAAGAAGCTTTGTCTCCTAGTTTTCAGGCGGTTACCACGACCACAACCGATTATTTCATGTTATGCAACACATTTTTTGGCCGAGCGTGCGTTTAACACTCATAGATAATTGGCCGACACATAATGTATTGTGGGAAATTTCCAAATACTTGTGCAGTTATGTGCGCCTGTGTGTATGCCATGCGTAAGCGGGCATTCCGCTGGTGGCAAGGGCTTCCATCCGTACATACAGACATACACACACTTGCAATGACCCCAAATTGACGCTGTTTTGAATTTCAGGAGGTAATGCTGCTGTGCGTTTTGCTACAGTGTGTGGGTGGTGTACCACACACACAGACAGACACACTAACATGTGTGTTCAGTGCTTGTTTTTGTTTTGTATTGAATTTGAAAATTTATGGCTTAAAATTTGCCATTTGACAATTACGAGCGTTTGTCAAACCCATTATTGTGCATGGAGCCAGTTTACGACCAAACTCGTAGCACGTTCATCCTCCATTCTTGCATGCCAATTTACATATTGTATATAAGGGCATCTACATTCCAAAACGGGTATGTGCGGATTCTCGAAATTCCATTTCTTATCTATGAAGCTTTTGAAAACTTTTCTCGCAAAAAGAAAAATATTGCAAATTTATTGAAGTAATGAGCAAATTGGAAAAACAATGTTCACTTTGTTACACCGACTATAATACCCTTCAAGAATTAAAAAGTGTTCCATACAAGGACAGCTGCATGTTATAGTGGTCCGATCTGAACACGTGGCACCTCCTACATTTCGCTGAAAACCCAATCAAAAAAAAAAAAAAAAAAAAATCTACCGATTTCAATAAAATTCGGTAGGTTCTAACGGGTGATCCAAGCAAAGGTACCTTTTCAAGTCTTTTTTTGACAGATCAAGTGTTAGACGTGTCATGTTCTATTTCAGCATGGAAAGACTTTTGTCTGAACAATATAACATAAACCGTTCATATTTATTATGAAAATTCATGTCCTGTAAAAGGGTGTTTTGCGCGCTTCGCTCAATTTATGGTCAACATAATCGGCATACTGAGCATACTATTCTCAACACCATCGCTTCGCTCTATGGGCTCTTGAAAAGTTCCAAGAATATCCGATGTTTTCGAGCCGAATTTTATACAGCCATGTTCCGGCTAATTGGGTATGTAAACAAGCAAAATTGCCGTATTTGGGACGAAGGGAAGTGGAACCACCATTCCATATTTCCTCAAAAATAATGCCGGCGAGAAAGTAACAGTCAATGGTGACCGTTCTCACGCCATGATACCCGACTATTTGATGCATGAAATTGAAGCTCATGATCTCGGCGACATTTGGTTTCAAAAAGACGGCACCACTTTCCACACATCGAATCAATCAATGGATTTATTGAGAGAATATTTCGGTGAGCAGATAATTTCACGTTTTGAACCGGTCGATTGGGAACCAAGCCCATTTAATATCACACCGTTAGACTTTTTCCTGTGGGGATATGTATGGTCCAGTCGAAATGCTTGGAGGAGTTATGGATAATTGAATTCAAAGGATGCACCAACTGAGACATATCCGCGTCAACAATTGAAAGAGATAATCTTCAAAAAATAAATTCTGACGAAAGTTCTTCGAATGATAGTAAAAATTTCACATTAAATTAAAAGTTTCTGTATTTATTCCTAAAAAAATAGGGAACCTCGAAATGGATCATTCTTAACTATTATCTTAAAAACTAGACCACATTCAATACTTTCACGAGTAAGGTCGTAATCTAGACACTTGAAAAAAATTGTTTGATTTTGCGGAACTACGATATATTTTTAATTTTTGTGTTTAACTAAGCAAGTGACAGTAATTTAACTTATGGATTATTGCCAAAATTCTAAGATAAAATTAATGAAATTATTTTCAATTCCACTTTTTAGTGCATTTCGTTTTGGGTATGCCTTGGAAAGTACTCTAATATTTTACACGTATCACACATACCAATACACATATTTGTGCACACATTTCTAACCGTTTTGTAATTGCTTTCCACTCCCATTTGAGGAGTGATTGACGTCGCTTCTCCGCTCACACGCGTCTCATAAGCGCATCTTGCTGCCTTTAATGGACAACACTTTTACAATTCACAAAAGAATTTGCACAATGCTCTGCTGCGCGGCTCCACTCTCGGATTTTTCCATTCACCACAATATCTTAATTCTGGACAGCCTATGAACCAATGAACCGTTTGACAATTAATCACTTCGTTCTATTGTTTTCGTACGCAATTTACGATTTTCCTGGGCGGGGTGATCGGTTTGGGCGGAACCGGCATGTGCGCGCAATTTGGAGAATTTCAGTTATCCAAAGCGCTTTGATAGTGTTGCAATTATGCTCACAAATATATCTACATATGTATATATGTATGCTTGTATTTTTGTATGCATTAATATATATATGTATGTGTGATTTTGTGAATAATTGTGCATTTTCGCCACGTTTCACATAGCAGGCATTCTCCTAACGGTTATCTAACAAAACACACGTCGGCATATTTACCGTAAGTAAATATTTAGCGCTGTTTGGTGGACGGGAAACGGCGGAAATTCAAAGCTGATTGCTAATTACGCTCAGTCGCCGCGTTCTTGATGAAGCGGAACTCATTTAGGTGGTACTTAGCGGGAAAGAAATCACTTTATTTAATTTGTTACGCAATATTTATGCACACACATAAATACATAATCAGTTAATAAACAAACGAAACGAAAGCTGAGTTTTCTGGGTTTCGTTACGGACTCGTTGTTTTCGAATCTAGCAGTTCATAACGAGGGGATGTTTACAAAGAGCATATTTGCTAAGGAAAGACCTTAAGGCAAATATACTATGTATATAATATGTACTTCCGGGTTTCTTTAAAAAATATGATACATACTTGTATATTTATTTAGTAGTATAAATATAAAAATTTTTTTCAAATACTTAAAAACTTTTTCGACCAGTTTATAAATTGATTACATTAGAGTCACCATTTTGAATCTTCTCAACTTTTTGAAATTTTGTTAATAAATTTTTAGTTAATGTGTTATTGTTATAGTTGTTAATGGGGGTTTCTGTGGCCTTATTTCCGTGGTCGGAGCCATATTAAAAAAGTTCTTCCTTTTTTTAATTTTATTGGGCTCATCTATTGCTTTCCCATATAGTATTCCTATGTTCCCCTATGTTGTTATTGATGGTTCGCTGTGGTGAACACATTATTTCTGTTAGCTTTTTGATTTCGTCTAGTTCCTTCATGCAGGCTAACATATGTTTGTTCTAACTTGGCCTGTGGTATGCTATCTTGCAAGGCTGGTGGTGACAATCTTTCTCGTGCCGGTTTTTCGACACAGTGCTTTTATGGACAACCTCTCTAGCCTTGATGCGCGTTTAAAGGGGTCTTTGTCTATACTTGGTATCCCCTGAGAGGAGCATATCCCTAGCTCTCTGTTGATTCGGTCATTTGCGACCTGTTCCGCTATTCATATATAATTGCGATATAGATGTTACTACTAGTGTGTTACTTTTAGTGTGTCCAATGTACACTCTTTGGCCAGACCCCGAAGAGGCTGGTTACTGGCAAACAGCGTGGCTGACACCTCGGTAGAGAAAGCCAGTCGTTAGCAGTCGTTGTAAAGGTTTCGAGGGACTCCCAGTGCGCTACGTTGTGTACCGTTCAAATTTCATTTTTGGTGAACAGACGCTGATCAGGAAGCCGCCTCCTATGAGTCCGATCACTACTATGCGTGTTGAGGGGGGTACATATTTCTTAGAGGAGTTCTTCAGGAGCTACAACGGATCTGCTAGCTTTTATAGCGCACTCCTGTCGCTCATATTCGGCGGTTGCTTAGTCGATATCTTGTTAACTAGAAAAGTTTTCTATACAGAGTCACAAAAACTTGAATGGGACAGGTCAGTTTGTTTCAAAGCTATATGCCATAGTGGTTCGATTTCGGCAGCATCGATTTAATACATTATGTTCAAAGTAGAATGACAAAAGCCCAATTTTCGATCTAACTTTTATACAGTTAAATTACCCTTTTTCGTAAGCCCAACCAACTTCAAAGTATATTTCTTGTATACTAACCTTATTTAAGTTACCTAGGCATGTGTCTGTAAAAATTTTCGCCTGCGCTCCGAATATTCCTTCATTCATTCATTTATCTCTTCAGATAATTATTTGTATGTACTAAATGTATGAGGTAGCATACAAGTCATACCACTCCAAACTAACACCAAAACTACCGGCAAAGGTCTGCAGCTTGTCATTAGCTTTATTATAAATGTTACCAGCGTCCAAGGGCAGGCGCCGACACAGCTGTTGCCACTTGTTTTTCTCGCCATAATTAAAATGTCACAAGTCTAAATCTAATTAAGACATTAATCATTTTAAATGTTCGGAGCAAAAAGTGTCTGCTGTTAAAATTGACGAGACTAACGGAGATATTATAACCCACTCATCTGCTCACACTGTTGTTGTTAAAAAATTTATCGTATGTTTTTACTGTTTTATATAGATAGAGTATAGATACTTTTTGAAAAAATTATTAACATATTTGTTGTTGTATTGACGCAGTGTACTTTGTATTTGTATTATCCACGGTTGTTTTTGCTGCCCGTAATCTGCTAGTGAATTGCCATTTTATGCGAAATGTTCGCGTATTCATGGCGTAGCAATCGCAACGCTTGTGGAAATAAGCGCAATAAAAAGAAATAAGTGAAAAGTGCAACGCTTTAGCCGAATGGGAATTGAATCGGCGTTGAGCATGAGTAATCTGGCAGTTGGCTTATTCGCAAAAGAATTACCGCCAAATAGAAAAAAAAAAAATAATAATAATAATAAATCATTGAGAAAATAAACAGTCCAATAATACTCCAATATTGCATTATTTCGGACTCTCACTGAATGCGACAGTTAGCCCTATTATTCTCTGTATTCTGGTGATGATGATTCTACTTTTGCATTTCATCTTCTTCCAAACAGCTGATGCAGCTGGCGTCCGGTAAGATATTCTATCTTAACGCATGAATCCCGATCGGACAGTGTCCAGTCAGAACTTCTACAGCCATTGAAAGGTGCGCCTAAGTGAGAACGAAGAGTTCCCTGGACTTCCTGCGATTTATTCTTGGCCAGAAAAATTTTGTGACTGCACAAGTGCTGATTGTTGACCAACGCTTGCTGATTTGACCTGAGGTCCAAGAGTTCAGTAGTGGATCCATTAACCTATCGGTTTCCTGCAAGACCGCTGTGGCCAGACACCTAATTTGGTCTAATCATGACTCATAACTCGATTAGAGAGATAAGAAGTCAAGATATCCTTTCTAGTTTTTAGCGATCAGACAGCGAGCTCAAGGCTAATATCGCTGGCATACTATCGGAGTGTATAGTCACCACCCTGAAGGAGGCTGCGCTCGGGAGCAGTATATCTATTGCTACCTTTATGGCTGCCACCTCCACTTAGAACACATTTTAGTAGACCGGAAGCCTAAAAATGAATGGTGGAAACTTCCAAGCAGTGTACTCCTCCACCAACCCTCCCCACAAGCTTTGAGCCACCGCCACTCTTGTCCAACGAGTCCTTCCTTTCCTCGAAGGTACATATGTGAGCAGAGAAGAGTGAACCAGGGTTATGTTCAACGACCTGGTATCCAAGTGCGTATTTGTGGTGTGGTGTGGTTCGTAATGCACCACAAATGCTAATAAGAGCAGTTGGTTGAACACTTGACAAATTCACGAGATTAGTTTTTTCAGCGCCTTCCACCAAATAAAAATTTCGTACAACATTATATGACTAACTACGGTTTCATAGAGCAACTACTGCTGAGGACCGCGAAGTCCACCTGAGTTAGCTGCTACACGCCATTCAGAAATTTGAAAACAACCATGAGAGTTACATCTTCCGCGTAGGAAATCAGCCGGTGACCGACTTCTTCCAGCTTTTCCAGCAGACCATTGACAAGCAAATTTATAGACACTTTGAATAATTTGTATATCTGAGCATATTTTGTATCCTCGGAATGCAACTGTGAAACAAATTAGCGTATATGAAAGTAGTGGCAACCCCATTTTTAGACTTCACTGAGCATACGCACAACGTAATTTTCGCTCATCATTTTTACGTTATTACGTACTGTAAGTATTTACAGTTAGTGGTTATATATACATATAATGTAAAACTATGTACAGTACGTATGTATGTAGCGAATGCCTGGCACTCAGCATTCTGCGCTTCGATGCATTTTTCGCATGTTGCCAACCTAAGTGGACAACATTTTTACGTTAATTTAAACTTAATTAAAGCGCATACTCGCAGAATTTTTAATCCCGGCATTCGTACGAGTCCATGGTACTTATATAAGGACATAACTGTCTACAGTTGTGAGCTGTTTACAGATGTTGATGAGTCTATAGTGCTTAAACCTATATATGTATATATAATATATAAATATATTGGGTGTAAATACAGTTATGCAAGTCTCCATAATTATCTGGCTGAGTATCAGTTAGTTATGGACTAGGATGCTGCAACTTATGGCTTGCGAATACTTAATAGCAATACACGCAGCCATATAGGAACTAGTAAAATCGTGCGGACGGTACCAAAACTCGTCGGATTTGGATAGACATTACTTTTTAATAAATATTAAGTTAATGTCCATTCTTCTGTTCAGGGTATACCAAGTTTGCCACAGAGTTTGTAACGTCCGGAAGGAAACGTCGGATATCTGAGTCATTTTGGCCATTTCCGTCTCATCGTCTGGCCGCTTGTCGTTCTATATATTAAATTGAAACTTTTTACACGCCTTTTCTTTGCAAGATTTTTCTTCATTTGTCGGAACTGCCGATTTCGGACCGCCATAACATATAACTGTTTTTATTTGTAAAGGGTACAAGCAAAGATAACTTTTTTCTTGTTTGAATATACTCTCGAAAATGTACACAGCGAAGGAAAGAAAGTTTCAGTTCAGTTTCAGTTGGTTTTCCGTTGTGTTCATTATTGCGTAATATTTATACGTTTATTAGATATGCTCCCGTCTTGGCATTTCCCATGTGCGGGCCATAATTATGTCCATAAGTTCGCCATCCTCCAGCCTTTTTAGTCATACTCCGTACTTTGGTTGTTACATTTGGTTTGGCTTGTTTGTTTTATCAGCGCCGCCTTTGTCGTAGCTCCCCACCTCTGCTATTACGGTGGCTGCTGAGATCGCGCTGAGTGCCGTAAATTTGTCTCAACTTTTTAATTAGAGTTGGGAATGTGTTTCATAGTTTAACTACTGTTTGTTTCTTCATTATTTGTGGCATGTAGCTAAATACATAATAACTTCGAGTATGCACGGAACAGCAAGGAACAGCGCGAAACATGTGAATGTGAACATATGCTCTCGTATCTTCTGCACCTATGCACTTTTCAAGTCAAAGTATCACATTTGGATAATCTCTTGAGATAACTTGTGGGAAAACTGTGCCCGCAGTTCAAGAGTCTCGCGTCACTTAAGGGGTTGATAACATGTTTCTATTGCAATTAGGGTTCGACTGCTTTGAAGGAGTGTATTTGTAATACTGATGCCAAATAGAACAACCACATTTAAATTGTGAAGGAATTCGAATTTCTGATATGCATTAAAAAAGGGAATTATTGGTTCTTTTCTAGTGCGTTTTTTTCACTATTTGAACCTAAGCTATGACATCAAGGTCCTCAATCTGTCGCTGACTACTCTTCAAATACCATAAGTGTGGAAAATCGGAAGATTGGTTATATTACAGAAAGCGGGGAAACTCGCCAACAAAGGGGAGTCCAATCGCCGCATATCTCTCCTCTCCCCAGTAGTGAAGATACTTGAGGCCTTGCTACGTCCGACTTTCACATACCAACTGAGCCTAGCAAACCACCAGCATGGCTTTCGAAAAGTGCGCAGTGCCATCACAGCACTTAGCGTCATAAACGGCCAAAATTTTAGGTGTGACTTTTGACAGTATGTGCTCTGTCACTCTGTCGACCGCGATTATCGCCAAAGTACAGAGCCAAAAAAAAAACCTCAACACCTGGATCCAGTGAAACGCATGCGAGGAGGCTCCAGACTAGTCAGAACACTGGCTGGAGTGCTGGATGGCTTTTGATGTATTCTATCGAACGTCTGCATAGTGATGTAAGCCGTTTCTGCTGGGGTACTTTCGCAGAAATTATCCCTGCAGTCACCTGCTTGGTGGGAGCATCAAGAGGTCATTCCTTAACTACGTCGACGACATCAAACAATCCGCCGACCAGACTTCGGACGCAACTAACTTTCTACAAGCACTGACCGCCATTCACAGTGGAGCCGTCGACACCTTTACCGACTCCCTCTTTAACCAGAACCTTCCACCGTCATGTATCGGTATTACGAAGAGAGGTTTTTTAAGCAATCGTCTGGCCGTACGTTGGCTTCTGAACCCATGTCCAATGTTTGGCGCCAAATCCTTCCCATATGCTCTATATATTTTGCTATGCATTTTTTTGGTTCAGGTTCTAGTAGTTCTTTTGTAGGGGGTTTAACTTCGTTTCTATTCTCGCTGTATTGGTTGTTTATGCTTTTGCGGGTATTTCGCACGTCGCAGTTCACATACTCTTGGATCCGACCATTTGGTCGAGTACGTTTTCAGTACGTTATTTTTTCCCCTTCAAAGTAATCCCCAGCTGATGTAATACACATATTATACCAACGAATTTTCTTGTCCTCGAAACACTTTTCATCAGCACTTTTTGGGCTGGTCTTCAGCTCCTTCACTGAATATTGTTTTACCTCTTCGATGGACTGAAAACAGGTTTCATTCCAATGATTGTTGACTTGTTGGCATGTCAAACTCATAATCCCACGTCTCATCTATGAATGTGGGATCGGAATTTGTTTACTGTACTTTTTGAAAAAAAAAAAAAATTAGCTTTATCGGGACGTGTGAAGCAAGTACGCGTTTTAAACCCAAAATATCCACTAAATTCAAATATGTCCTGAAACAGCCATGTGTTGTGAGAATTTGGGTTTAGCAAAAATCTACTTTGTAATGTGTTCCTTAAAGGACGTTCTTGCATCAAGAACAATTCCCAAATAGTTATTAAGGGCTGGTTGCGAAGTTATGCTAATACCTTGTATGCTGAATGTGTGCAAATTGAAATCTGTTGCAAAAAGATTAGATATTAAATTCAATTCGAGATCGTTTAATGAAACCGTACGAGCTTCCCTCCGCAATTGCATACGCTTGCGGTTTAATTGCTGTATCATTACACATTCAAATAACTGGTACATGAATTAACGCTTCAGTGCTGTGGCGCTCTGCTTGTTGCCACCACAATAAATTCCGCAGTTTCAATTAAGCAATTTTACCGCAACTAACGTACCATAGCGATAGCAAAGCACGACTCTAGCAACATTTGCATACAACAGATATGTTCAATGCACCTGTAAAAGCTGAAATGAAAATTCACACAACAGGATATGCACAGCCCAAAACAGGATATGCGTGTAAATGCAAAGTAGCTAAACTTGCGCAAATGCATGAGCCCAAAAATTGTACATAATATGCCGCAATAATAGCAATTGCCCACTAAAACGTGTACACCTTTCGTTAATTGCGCCCATAAACACGTTGCCACACGCATAGAAAATAATTTGGTATTGCGTTTGAACAGCGAACACGACTTAATTGCGGCATAAACGCGTTGCTCTATCGAAAATAAAGTATTTATGCAGGAAACTCCCGTTTGCGTTGCATCATTCTCTAATTCCGTAAATATAATATGTTTATGCCCATATAAACTAATTCCGCCTCCATTTAGCGCCGTTTAGTTCATTGCATATATGCATTTGCTGCTCGGCAAGTTCATCATAATTAAACATGTGACAATAATTCAAATCCACGTCCACAATGAATGATTACCATTACAGGCCGGGACACATATATGTAGTACAAATATATAATAAACGAGTTTAGTTAGTTGAGCGTTTTGTGGCAAATATTTGCATAGCCATAATGCGCTCTTTTATTGCTCACCTGTGGTGATAATGTCATAATTATTTTGTGTACGTGTGATGAACATAAATTGTTGTGCGGTTATGTGTATAGATTAGTGTATGCCCAAATTCTATGGTTCATATAGCAAGAACGAACAAGCTGGTTTTTAATGTGTGTATAGCTAAAAGGGTCGACCCTTCTCCGAAGAAAGAAGCCTTGTTTAATCGTAAATCGTTAATATATTTTGTCATCAGTCTTCTTGAGGTTTTAGCTGATAGGTGCATCTTTGAAGTTGTTGGTAATTTCGCCGAAAATCTGTCTGGGTTCAAAGTTTAAGCGAAAAAGTTTTAGTTTGGTTCTTTGTATAGATACATAGAAAATTACTCTGAGGGTCGCCTCTTTCTGACCTTTATTTCTGACATGGAAGAAATGTGCACAATCTGTAAGACTGATCTGTCGTTCTATACATACACTATTGCATCAATAGCGATTTGATCTCGTACGCAGAGATCGCTTTGAGTGCCGCTTGACCATCGCTTAGCATAACTATACGTTCATTGCGATAGTTGCGTTGGAACTTTATCTCTACGCACCGGCTTATAGTAAAGACCTTTGCTTGAAATATGCTTTCAAAACTGACCATAGGTATGGAGAGTTCGGTGTGTAGTCTTGCGACTACTGCGCCAATTCATTCCTCCTTTTCGAGGCGTCGGTATACCATTTGATTGTGATGTCCTTAATTAGTAGCCGAGAGCGGCATCCAGCCTTACTGCCATACTTACTATACTTTTGATAATGCTGCCCCTTGTGAAAAGAGCTAGTGGTATTTCGCCTTCAAGCGTTGGGATTACCTTACCTCTGCCAAACCCTTTGCAAATTTAAAATTTTCATACAAAACTAGTCCCTATAACTGGACAGGAGTTTGATTGACCGGACACGGACACTGTTTTGGTAATATTTCGTTCAAATAGCTGATCATATTTCAAAAAATTTGTCAAGAAAATTGTGGACAATTTATAGTTCCAGATTTTTTAAATTCTTATCAATTAAATCAGCTCATTGGATATAATACATGGTATTTGTGAAAGTACATTCGATGTCATTATGTGTGAAAGTTGATCTCTTTTGCATGGCCGCCATGGGCACGCTTGCCGAAGTCCAGTCCTTGAACCCAATTTTCGACGATTTTAAAGCATAAATCGACCGTTATTACTGCAATTTCTCATTCGATAATAGAGTGGATTGCTGCCTGAAGAATAACGCATATTTTGGTTATTGACGAAGCCATTTAGGCAGAAAGGAGCCTCATCGCTGAAGATGATTTTTCGGTGAAAATCCGGATCAGCTTCAAGTTGTTGCTCAGTCCAATTCACGAACATATGACGATTCTAGTGGTCAAGCTGCTTCAGTTCTTAAGTGAATGTGATTTTGTAAGGATGTAGGCAAAGTAAAATTTTTAGTAAAATTCGCGACAATGAGGTCACAGAGGTGACCAACGCTTGAGAACAACTGACTTGGGTCATCCTCAATTGATTCGCTAATGGCGAACACTACGGGCAGTTCTTTTTCTCACTGGCACCGAATCATTTTGTACTGTACCTGTGGATTAAAATTTTTCCACCACACTCAATTGTTGATCTGACGGAACGATTATGATGACATTAAATTGGACGTGGCGCCCTTAAAGTTGAGGCCACTGATTCTGAATTTCGGTAGTAAATTTGGATAATTTCGATTGAAGAGAAATGTAAAAAAGCGAGAAAAAAGATGGCGTCGTTTGCTGTCAATATCAGTCTACTTTTATAGCGTCTGTATTGAAAACCCCGTTATAATATACACAGAACTTTAAGCACCCGTTATATGCACGCCGACGCCCCCTGATTTAGAGTGTGTATTTTCTCATTAATTTTTGTTGTAAGTTGTTTGTCATCTGACGAATGAGTAATAAATCCTGTTTGCGCATTTGCATGATGGCCAGTGAACAGGGTTTTTGATTATGGTTATGTACCTGAGCACGATTTCCATTTTTATTTTACTTGTTTACAATTTTGCCTATCGTTGTGCAACGTGGATAATTTCATACTTTGGCAACACATGTTGGAAAAAATTAGTCTAACTAATGCATAGCGATGTTGCATACAGCATTACTTCGTATATATTGTAGCCAAAATTTTTTGTAAAAGAAAGTTGGTAAGGCCAGGAAATTTTTAAATATAAATCACTTTGGGAATCTGTATCTTAACATACGGAATTGAAATCTTTTGCAAAAAGTAGCCTTGCTTCACGAAATCTATCAACAGTGGATTTAGGCCCAAACCTTCCAATTAATTCCTACCGAATATCCTTCGGCGACCCTATCAAGCGCTCTCTTACCGAAGGTCGCTAGCAAATCAGCATATTAGTCGCAATTTGCCTTTGGACTTGCTTATTACGAACACTTTGCCTTGCACTTTTTGTCCTTTGTCCCTGTGCCGGATGGAGTGACAATTCTATATTTACATACTAACGAGAACAACAATTGCTACATCTTCCTGGTATTCGAGTTATTACCTATGCATGGGCGCAGTCACCGTTACACTTGCATGCGTCGCATTGCTGCGTGCGCATTTGTGTGTAGTCGGGCTTTCGGGGCTCCGACTATAAATTTTCCATCGTTCATGCATCGTAATGTGCTGCAGCAGCAACCTTTGGCGTTGGTGCACCAAATATAGTTTAACCGTCATTCGAGCATATATACATACATGCGAATATATGTACATACATACATGTGTGTATATTTACTACGTAAGCGTAAGCATTGCAGGCAAATTTGCGATATCTACTTGGCATGTTGTTGTTGTTGATTTCATATTGCTACCGCAATGGCTATGGCTATCTTCTTGTGCATAATTATGTTCAAATTATCAAATGTCGCCATTGTAATTGATATAATTATCATCGTCGTCCGCATCGGTATTGTTCCTGTGGCCAGCAACAATGGCAACAATAACGGGAATAACAGTTTCCTTCTGTAAACGGGTGCAGCCACACACATTCACCCATTCACACACATATACATACATATAGTATAAAGTGGTACAAATGCTCGCACATCTTGATAGCTCTTTATACACATACACGCCTGATAAATATAATTTAAGCTCGCATACCTCTGTAGTAGCAATGATTTACTTAATGTATTTGCAGAATTTATTAGTTTAATTAAATTTCGTTAATTCAATTACCAGTTGTACAGCTGCCGTCGTATTCCATGATCCACCGATTACCCGGTTGGGCATCAATTGAGGAGTTTCCTGTCAGCGCTGTTGCATTTCCTCTTTAATTTCGCATTGCTCAAGCTCTGTAATTTTGTTGAATTTCATTTACTGCTGTTATTGTTGCGTATTGATACGCCTGATGCGCAAATTGGCATGCCATCAATTCGTATTATTTGATTGACTATGCTAACTGAAATTGTTAAAATTATTAAGTGCTCTATAACCAATAAACTCAACTTCGGTTATTAATTAATTATGTAATCACATACCATTAACAGCTTTTTATTTTTTTAGTTGACATATAGATCAGTGCAGAAACCTCTGAAAAAAAAGAAACCATTGGGTTCGGAAGATAGAATATCAGAATGGAAAAATATTTAAAAACCCAAAACCTTTTCACATATATTTTGAGGTTACGTCCCAGAAGTGTAGTTAGAAAAGTTCTAGATTTTTTCCATTAGCTACAACTTTGCCATATAACTTTTTTCTATAAGACCCTCAGTTTTGCCAGAAATCGAGATAAACCATTTTTAAGCCTTAAACATTCAACACGCGCTCCGTATCCCATTTCAGATCGCTTCGAAAATATAATTTTTTAAATTTAGGCTTATTTATTTTTCTCTTCCTGTGGGTTCTTCATACCAAATGTTGTTTTAGTAATTACCTTTTTTCTTTTTCTTTATTGGCGGAATAAAGCGCTTACGTGTTTATAGCCGAGTTAACAACAGCGCGCCAGTCGGGTCTTCTTTTCGCATCGTGGCGCCAATAGGAGATTCCAAGCGAAGCCAGGTCGTTCTCCACCTGGTCCTTCCAACGGAGTGAGGTTTTTCTCTGCTTCCCCGTGGGGTATTGCGCCGAATACTTTCAGAGCTGGAGTGTTTTCGTCCATACGTACGACATGATCTAGCCAACATAGCCGCTGTCCCTTAATTCGCTAAACTATTTCAATGTCGTCGTATATCTAATATAGCTCATTCACTGCCAGACCCATTTACTTTGCTTCCTTATCCTGTCTGGAGAAAGCAGAATTAACAGCGCGGGTGTTGAGGCCAATATCACGGGAGTACGCAACAGGAGTACACTCTTAAAGGAGAATGTACATGCTCAATTAAGTTCTGCAGCTCGAATTATTTTCTCCAGCAGCAAATTGAAGAAGTCGCACGATAGGGAGTCACCTTGTCTGAAACCTCGTTTGGTATCGAACGGCTCAACGTAATTTAACACAGCCGTATTAGTTTTCCGGGGATACCATATTCAGACATGGTGGCATAAAGCCAGCTCCTTTTCGTGCTACCGAAAGCAGCTTTGAAATCGGCGAAGAGGTGGTGAAGCCACACTGATAAGGTCCAATCAGTTTGTTGACGGTGGGTGGCGGGTATGCCTCTGGGCATCGGTTACTAGTTCACCTCCTTGGGTTCTACAAGAGATGCTCCGGTCTGGAAACCTTCCGTTAGACGCCGCTTCTTTTAATAGAATTTTCGAGCATTACCCCTGTCTGCCAGTTGTCTAGCTCTTCGTACTCATGAATTTTGGCCTCTCTCTTTTTCTGTTTCCTTCTTCAACTCTCGGTACCTATCCCATCCCGCACGTGTTGTGGGCGATTGTTTTCTCTCCTCTGCGACACGGCACTCCTTTTCGTTCCAGTTGTTCTTTTGCAGTTTCCGAAACCCAATGGTTTCGTTAGCAGCTATACGGATGATGGGGACGTTTCATCATGGAGGCTCAATCATGAAAGCATCTTTGGTCACATCATACTTATCTTCCGCCAGGGAGTGGGCACAAATCAGCGATATGTTGAAGAACTTCGCTTTGGTGCGTTTGAGTTTGAAGATGAAAATTTCGCACCAACAAGATATCCAACAAAAGCGTATATAAATATTTATGATATTATTTGTGCAAAAACAATACATATCTTTTCAATAGATCTTATACTTTGGCTCACAAATTACAAAATTTATTAACGTCTAGTTGCGCATGCGCAGTTGCATGAAAAGTCGAGCTTTTTCAGCTAATTTTCATTTAAAGTTTTTTTTATCTCCAAAAAAAGAAGCGAAACCAATTCAAAGGATTTGAAAAAGTAAATAAAAGTGAGCAATAATAGACATTACACTTTTATGCCCGCCGCTTGAATGCAAGTGCCATGAAAGTGTCTTAGATAAAATCTACAAGCTGCACGAAGTGGCGTTAAAGATACGCAAACAGGAGCAATCGCACTGCCCAAGGCGAACACATTTACCTGTATAATTTCCAGTGTTGAATGGTTGAAAGCAAAAAGAGCGAAAGCCGTCGACAACGAACGACGACGTTGGTCGGGCTAGCGAAAAATGAAAAGCGCAGTAAATGAGGCTGAAGTTGAGTGTGGGTGGAGAGGGGAGTGGGCTTAAAGCGTAGCTGCAGGCCGTGCAGCTCATTATCTCAGTTGATTCAAACTAACTGGATTTGCCGACGCACTAAACATGCGGAGATGTAAGATTCAGTGTGTTGAAAGGTGAAACCGGAGACCAAGTAGGAAACAGCAACATACAAGTTTTCGTATGATATGAGGTTTGGTTTTAATAATATTTTTACGCACAAAAAGTTGAGAGTGAAGAATTCTGTGCTTGCTGCTGTAATGTTATACTTTAGAGCTAATTATTTTATTCTTTCTTAAAGAAGGGATTTTAATGATTTTATTTTTAATGTAAAAATAATTTGATGCTCATGTTAACCAATAACAAATTGTTTTACTTTGAAGCTTAAATTAAAAAAAAAAAAAAATACTTTTTATTCCAAAATAGTCTAGAACTCATAGAAACACCAAGGCATAACTCAACCTCGTACCAATTCTCGTGAGTAATTAAGTGCTCCTTCTATGATTAGAGCATGCTTACATATGTGAATGTGATGCGGGTCAAACGGCAATGCTCTTGAATAATTTTACGCAATTACCCGGAAGGACGTGAGCCACGAGAAAAACACAAATGCGGCTATACGCACCGATGTATGAATGTATGTGTGTATATTTCCATGCAACTCATGAAGCTGATTGGTGCTGATGAGTAACCTGAAAATGTTACAAAATGTACTAGTAAGATAAAACTCGCAAATGAAGCTTTGTGCGAGCGTGTAATAAAACGAAATCTACTATCCAAAACGTTTGAGAGCCCTTTTAATATTGCATAGAGTCGTAAAAATAGTATGATTTTAGGCGCCGAACTGTTATAGCAATGAAAGGAGGGGTAAATGCAGCACTAAACAGTAAGTGGCGCGACCGCCTTTCAAACCGCTCTCCCTCTCCATCGCCCTCTTTAACCTTTTCGATTACAACAATCAAATCATTGCCTCTGCCTCCACGCTTTTCGAGCAATTATTTTCGCTTTTATGTCGGAGAGATAATTTCCTCCTGTCGGTTTACAGCAAGCACAACCGGTATGCGGCGGCAGCCACACAAAAAGCAATTGTGCTACAAATTATGCTAACTCGTTTGCTGGCTCTTCTTTGCCTGCAACTAAATGAACCGCTTGCAGCCCTTTCTCGTACACTTTCACCTATCTAAAATGCTTTGCTTCGAACTACCAAAAAACTACAATTATAATTTACGTCAGTGGCTGGTAGCGTTTTGTGCATCACTATTTTGCCATTTCTTGCTACAAATGAATTTGTGTCGCAAATACTTCTTCATATTGCCACAGTGTTTACACGAAAAACTATTTTTTTATTACGTTTATTTAGCATAAGCTGCCAAGTAGTCTTAAAATTTTTATTTAGTATTTCTCTCGTTTGGTTGCTTCGCACACGTATGGTCTTTAGCCATCACGTGCCTCGAACTATTATTGATATCCAAATAAACACATGTTTGCTGTATCAACTCAAATATCATTAAGCAAACATGTTTGCGGAGCAGCTTTTCTATTCACCTTGCCCATCGTTTGTTACGATAATACTCTAAACTACCATAGAATGTACTTTTCGCCCGTGGGTGTACAGTGCGTATGAGTAATAATACATGAAGCCAAGCAATTTGCTTCATTGTATTTATGAGATATACAGTTGCGTGCAACTAATTAACAGCGACATGCACGCTTGTATAAAATACTAAGAGAATTGGAGTTGTGTCTTGACTAGTGTTTTTCACATGAAAGTTTGTTATGTCTCTCGAAACATGTATGTATTCGTATCCAAACTTAACTAGTACGGAGAAATGAAATTTTTATTAAAGTGGTTAAAGCTTTTATATTTTGTAGTTTCTTTGCAAATAATGTTATTTTATCTAAAGCTTTTCTTATTTTTAGACTGAAAGTGACTAAATTGAATAATTTTATTGAAACAAAGGTATGAAAACCCTTCTTTTGGGATCCATTGTTGTTTACTTGCGTGATAATGGTAAGCCATTTTTGTTGGCGAAACATAAAAAGATTCGCATATTTCAACTGACCACAAAGTCGACTGTCGATGTTTGGATAAATTAGAACTGACTAGTCGTAAATAAAAAAGTAATGTTAGGCACCCACAACGAAAAGAGCTAATATTTTGAGATGCTGTGTCATTCCGTGGCTAACATGTCCGTAACATTTAATTGCCAGTAAGATAAAGTTCTGAAACTCACAGCTGGTTCCATCAATTTTAATGCAGTTCACATCTAAATCATTTCAAGCACATTTGCTCTCAGTTTAAATAAAAGCACGACAAACAAGGAAGGACAAAGTTCGGGGGTGTAACCGAACATTTCATACTATTCTAAATTACAAGAATCAAGGCCTGCTTGATAGAATAATGAAAGTCTTTATATGTAGTATAATAAAAGGTGATTCAATTCGAGGTTCCCCACTTTTTTTTTTAACACAACAACTTCAATTTTAATGGCGGATGTTATTACCATTCAAATGAACATTCTTTAGTTGTATTTACTTTTTGAAGATTATGTCTTTCAAATGCTGGCTGCGGCTACGTCTGAGCTGAATTCAATTTTTGTTTTGCTTTAAAGTTTGAATCGAAGCGAGACCGCATGGACTTTAGACCTTACATATTCCCACAGAAAAAAGTCTAATGGGAGGGTATACACAATCTTCGCAGCCAATCGACTGGCCGAAAACGGGAAATTATCTTTTCACCGAAGTATTCACTCAATAAATCCATTTCTCAGTTTGCTCTTCTTTCAAAATGCAGCCATTTTGCTTATTTACATATACATTGAGCCAAAAATTGGGCCTCATCGTTGAACATCGGCCCATAGAGTGTTGACCATAAGTTGAGTTGGCCTGTTCCATAATTTCAGATATAATTGACATTAATCTATAGTAATTCCAGTGTGATAATTCCGTTAAATTTTCGAAGGTATTTTAGCGATATATTAGGTATAAAACCACCCGGGAGATTGGGTATTTGGGAGATACCGTTTTTATCTGTTTATGGCACGTGCTCTCTGAGTTTCATTAACCCCTTGACGTATTTCCACGAGTCTGACTCGTGGTACTATTTCTGTGCCTAAAATGATTATCACGAGTCTGACTCGTAGTGTGTAGAAGTGTACATTTGATGAGAAGAGAATTGAATTATCGTTATTTTCTGCTAATAATGTAAACAAAAAACATTGTTGCAGTTGAGTGCATTATCTACTGCAGATCAGTTGTGTAACTATCCATATTTTTTGTTACGCATTAAAATTAAATCGTAGTATTTTATTTTTTTTTCGTAAATTTGTAAAACAAGCGTGTTAGTCATTGCAACTTGTTTAGTGCAAGTTGTGTGCGAACAGTTCGAACCGAATTTTGTTCCGCTAATTGATACGTCAAGGGGTTAAGGTACTTCACATATCATCTAACCAAAACAGATATAAGGAGTAAGGTCAATCGATTATTTGAGAGTTCTAATATAAGTTATATGGGGCTAGGGCAAGTTTTCATCCGATTTTACATTTATAAAATTGTATTAAGATAACTCACTAACTAACCGATAAAAACGGTATAAATACAGCCGGAAGTTCGAATATTTTTGTAATAGATGTATGAGGGTTGAGGAAATTA
Organism: Bactrocera latifrons; assembly: GCF_001853355.1. Classification (NCBI taxonomy): domain Eukaryota; kingdom Metazoa; phylum Arthropoda; class Insecta; order Diptera; family Tephritidae; genus Bactrocera; species Bactrocera latifrons. The sequence goes on along the minus strand of NW_017535553.1, from coordinate 5,978 downwards.
TTGATCCGATTCAACCTATTTTTGGCATACAGGCCATATATATATGAGAAAAAGTTTTTCTTCCAATTTTGTATTTCAGAATTGATCGATATTTTCGAAAAAAGTTCACCATACGCACTGGTGTCCACATATTCGGTACATCGGTGCTCCAATTGTTTTGGTCCAATTCAGAAAATTCTTGATGATAAGGGTGCACAAGGTATCAAGTTACTATTCTAGCTAAGTTTTATACCTTTATATTTACTAGTTTTAGATTTGTATACCGGAAAGTAAAAAGTCCGATTGAATTTAAAATTAAGATATATGGGAATGAGGCTTAATATAGCCCAATGTCGCACATTTTCACACTGTTAACAGGAACGTTAAAATAATGTGATGTACCGAATTTTATTAAAATTTGTCGAGTAAATTCCGAGAGGTGTGATTTCACCGATTTCGGTTGAAATTGGTCGAGTAGGTCCAAAGATATATTATTTCTCCGAATGTGAGAGGTGCCACGTCCATTGATAAGTTTTGATAGAGGCTCCAATAAAGCCTTCTCGTATCAAGTCCGGTGTAATATTTAAGATCTCTGGCGCATTTATTTATTTATCTGATTGTGATGCTTAGTTAGGGCAATTTAAATTTAAATTAAAAATTAACCAGCTATTGCTTCAACTAAAATTGTTGCTAATTAGTTGCGCGCAACTGTGCAGACATTAACCGCAATGAGCGCAAAAATTTCAATGCCGTTACTCTATCATTGTGTAATGGCGAAACTAATTTATTTTTCAGTTATCGTAAATTGCTGCAGTTCTACACTTTCCACTAAAAAATATGAAATATAGTTTCTTGAGTTCGACCCCTTATCTATTAGCGAAAAAATATTTTGCCCAAATTTCAAAACAACAGAAACAATCATACAAATACAGAAATCAAGGATCGCTTATATGTGCATATGTTTGTGTGCGCCAAACTGTTGTCCTTGCTGAAGTAGGCCAACAAAAGTTCACACACATTAATATGCCCAGCAGCGAGCGAGTAATTATGATTATTTTGTTTTATGTATGCTAATTGAGATCCACAAAATGATTATTATTCACACTTGAAGAGCCTTACAACGTACAACATATTTTTACCCAGCCACATGCACACATACACACACGAATACAAGCATATGTAGCTTTGCATATGTGTGCATTCGCCTGAATGCCCTCACATAATTCCACTTGTGTTTATATAAATGTACACATGTATGACTGCGAGTGTGTGTATGTGTGCTCGGGTATAAATATATAAAATATTGTACAATAAAATCAGTGCATTGATGTGCGAGCAATGTATTCAGTGAGCAAATGAACCGGCAAACAACTCAACGATTTTGCGAGTTCGGAATGTTAATGTGTGCTCTCCATCACACACACACACACTTGCATTCACACTAAGCTTGAAGCTTGTTATCTCCCAATGTAGATGATAATGATGCAAAGAATAGACATTAGCAGCAGATATCTGAGTGCGTGTGCCATATGCTGAACAACAACGGAACCTTTGTAAATAAATAAATGTGTGTAAAGGCGCGAAACACACACACACACATACATAAACGCTCAAGTACTTACTTACATATGTATGTGGCTGAAGCAGCACTGCGGCAAACTACGAAACTAACGAGCGAAATGAACAAAAATAAACATGCGGCTTCCGCTGTACTTTGTTGGCTAACTAAGCAAATAATGAGAAGTTGTAGTTATAATAACAATAATTGTTTGTTGCTAATAGTTATAATTAATGAATACAGAGTCTTAAATACACATACCAGCGATGTGTGCGTGTGTATGCGTGTGTGTGTGTGTGTGTTTGCGAAAGTTCTCTCAAAGTTTTGATTTTACTTAGTTCGGATCTTCGCTCGTTCCACATGCCATGCACTCGGCAAAATCCGTTAAATAGAAAGTGCAGCGAAAGTGTTAAGCTATGCTTATGCTCCTGTATGCATGTCTGCCATGGCTGATTATATGCATGTGTGTTAGTGTCGCTACTTACATTTGTATTTAATGCGTTGTCGTGGAAAATGATTCTGCTCACACACACTTACACACATTCATACTTCTGTGTTTGCGTTAGTAACTTACAGTTAACCGTTCCACAACTTTTGAGCGTGTAGTGCGCGTGTGTATCGAAAATAATCAAAATTAAATTTGAGCCTCAAATATGCGTTCTACATAAGGCTTTGGTAAATTTCYTGCGAATATACATACATACATACATATGTATGTGAGCATTTACTGTTAAGGCATACTAATTTGCTATGTATGATATTAAATTTAGTTTGTTCATTAATAGAATAGCAAGTTCTTTTGGCATTAAAATTTTTTGTAATTTTTTTTTTTTTTTTTTTTTGTTTATAATGCGTTAACTAGATCAGGCTACATCTACGTTTATGTTAAATAACACTTTATTTTTCTGTAATTTTTTTTTTAAATTTAAAAAAACAAAGCAAACTTTAATTTCAACTGCACACATAACACGTTGTGGCGTACCTCTTCTTCTTTACTGGCGTAGACAGCGCTTACGCGGTTATAGCCGAGTTTACAACAGTGCACCAGTCGTTTCTTCTTTTCGCTATTTGGCGGAGATTCAAGCGAAGTCAGGTCATTCTCCACCTGGCCTTCCCAAGGAAGTGGAGGTTTTCCTCTTCCTCTGCCTCCCCCGAGGGTTATTACGTTGAATACTTTCAGAGCTGGAGTGTTTTCGTCCATACGTACGACATGACCCAACCAGCGCAGCCGCTGCCTTTTAATTAGCTGGGCTATGTCAATGTTTTGGTATCCGTATAACTCGTACAGCCCATCGTTCCATCGAATGCGATATTCGCCGTTGCCAATGCGCAATGGCACTATCTCTAGAAAACTCATAACGTCGACTCGTCAGATATTGTCATTGCCCATACCTCTGCTCCATGTAGCAGGACGGGAATAATGAGAGAGTTTTCTTTTTTTTCTTTTGAGAGTGGACTTTACAGCTCAATTGCCTGCTTAGTTGTGGCGTTGCTTTGGACAATAATCTGTGCTAAATTTTGTGAATTTATCTTACCTTATCAAATAAGGCAGCTTTCCGTACTAGAACTTGATTTTGATGCGCCAGGTTGATTGGCAATTATATGCTATAATGATTCGATCTGAAGAATATTTTGGGAGAATGTAGCGTGGCTTTGTACAATAGTCTTAGTAAAATTTCGTAAAGATAATTATTCAAATAAAAGTTTTTCGCACAAGAGCTCGATTTAGATCGCTCAGTTTGTATGGGAGCTATATGCTGTAGTGGTCTAATATCGGCAATTTGAACGAAAACATCAAACAAATGAGCAGTTTATTCGGGAGAAAAGAACTTTTGCAAAATTTCAGATCGATAACGCAAAAACTGAAGAACTGGTTTGGGCATATACACTCCTGGCAGACAGGAGATCGTGTTATATAGTTGGAAGTCTGTAAAATGCGAATTTTCCAGAATTTTTACTGAAAAAACTTTTAAATTTATTGATCTAAAAATTTGTACAATTATTATGGTATTTTTTAACTATATTTTAAGACTAAGTATTAGTAAAAATATTTATTTGGAAAGGAACTACAGCTGATATCCGGGAGCTCCTCTCAAAACAGACGTTTTGCGGTATACCTCTGAACTGGATCTTTGAAATTAAAAAAACCAAACAGATTTTGTTAAAGTAATGTTAAATCTAGAAATTAGTTTCTCAAAAAAAAAAAATCTATTTTTGACCAAATTCATGAACTGAAATTATTTAAACAAAAAAAAAATAATAATTTATTGCTGAGAAAAATCTTCGATTAATTACTAAAAAATATATTTTAGGAACTCGTGTCAAAATTTGATACTAATCGGTTTAGCCGTTTTTGAGTACACCGACTTTCAAAACATAATTATGAGTAAAACGCGTTTAAAGTTTGAAACGCACTTCACTTCTACTTCCAAGCGCTCTGAAGCGGCTTTTTAAAGTTGTGTGTAACTTCAAAAATAGTCACCGGAAAGATATGAAATTTTCCGTGTATATTCTTAAATATATGTATGTTAACAAAATTATATAAAATAATCGATTTTTTAAAAGTTCTAACTGTCTTAATTAACTCTGTTCAGAGTATGAAAATTTCGAATTTTTGTGTCACATATTGTGCTTCTCTATAACAAAGTTTTTTTAATTTTCATTAAGAAAATGAAATAAAAACCCGATTGATCGAAACTTCTAACTGTATATAACCCTCTAAATAAACTTGTCTAAAATTCAGAGTTTTTAATTTATCAAATGAGAAGTTTTCAACTCATTTGATTGCGGTTGTTTTGCTTCAACTTAACCGTTAAACGCATTTTTAATCCACTTACCAGAACTTCACCATTTAAAAAGAATGTTTGCGCATTTCCGGTTTAGTAAATTTCAATTTATTTTAAAGCGGATTTCCGCCTGTCAGCGCACGAATTTCCATGTGCAACTGGTGATCGCCACCAAAAAAAAATAAACACTTTTCACCAACTGCTACTAGTATAGTAAATAAAGTAAATCACCGAAAATCTGCGGTCGTGAATTCTAATTTATTTATGCAAAAGCTTTAGTGCCAAATAATCCCTAAAACAAAGAGCAAAGATAAAAAATGCATTCCTCCAAAACGTATGTGCACATGCGCATAATTTATTTACTCATTTGATTTCATGCGCGCTGCTTATTTATGTAGGAATGGCTTACGGAAGAACGACACGTAGTGGACGTAACTACTGAATACTTAAAAATACATCCCTACTTACTTGACACACAGAATACGAACTGGACGGATTGAACGAAGCGTGCGCTTGACTAGAGACGAACAGGACAGTTGAATTTTAAACCTCAATAAAGCAACATCAATTTGTATTAAACTAAGTTAATTAATATTAAAAACCCCTCTTTTATTTAAAACTTCCACAAATTTGGGGACTCGTCCGGAATTGAATATTTGAGCCAAGAAAGCGCGATGAATAAAGTGCAAATGTCGCGTGAATAAAAATTGAGACATTCGGGAAGTTTTAAAATGCGAAAGCTTCACATCGCGTAAGCTAATAAATTTTATGAAGTACATATATAAATATATAAATATATTAAAGATACAGTGAAAATCGTGAGAAAATTGCGATATTTGAGTGCAAATTGATATCAATTTTTTGAAATATGGTACATTTTGCAAATAGCCGACATAGTTCGAAAATTTTTCTCGAACTCCAATATTTAAAGTGACGGTTTTAAATTTAAATTTCAAGAATCCGAAGTGCATTTCCGATGAGAGAAAAAACACGAAGTTAAAACCGATCAGTGTAAATACGATGCAGTGTAAACCGAACAGTATTATACTGCAAACGAAATAGAAATACTGACGGAGTACTTAAAGCAGTGTGACAGTGGAAAGTGCTAAAAGTTTAAAAGAGCACGCAAGATAGATGTGAAAACTATCGAATTTCAATCAGTACATATACGCCGCACAGCAATGTATTGAGACAGCAGTAGTGATTGTAAGGCGAATAGGCTTTACTACCATAAGTGTTGAAAGGGATAAGCAGAAGTGAATTTAATTGGCACGAAGCAGAAGAAAGACAGCAGCAGTAGTAGCAGCACAGCAACTTACTTATAGCAGCAAAGTTTACGTAGAAAGAACAAAGAAAGACGAGCAATAACTATACCGAAAGTCAAATCGGTATAAGTCCAACAGCTTCAGCAAGAGAGCAGTAACATCAACAGCAGGAAAGTAGGAGAGTAAAGTAAAAGTATTGACCGAAAGTCAAATCGGTATAAGTCGTACAACTTCACCGAGGAGAGCAGCTAAAAAAAAAAAAAAAAAGACAGTTACAGCAACGGCGATAGCAGAGATCAGCAGAAACGTAAGAAACGATAAGTAATGCGTATAAGTATAAGAAGCAGATAAGAAGAGTGTATTATAATATTTAAAGAGAAAACAGTAACA